>NC_066535.1:8521120-8633620 GCF_024679095.1 Eriocheir sinensis | reverse complement strand
AATTTTCTCAGGAAGATGATGGTGGTCTCAGTTTTTCTTAAAAATCAATCTTGGGGTCAGGAAACAGGGTGGGAGTGATATGTGTGAAGTCGTCGGCTTTGGATAAACTGGGCACACCCACGGCCCCAGGCCGGCTTCACTTAGCACAATACACTGAATACAGGGAGGTAGGGGACGAGCAGTCTAGTATCCAGTCTGTGGGTGGAGCAGACGTCAGTCAGTTTGACAGATAGAGAAGCGGCAACAGCGCACGGGGAAGATCGTACGTCACAAGCGCCATTTAATTAAGAATAGCCAGACTATACATCTGCGCAACCAACTTTGTGTAGAAACCACACAACTTCTGCATACTGTTGGTGATATAGGAAACCTTGCATCAAAGGAAGTTGCTGTACTATAGTTATGAAAATAATACATTTTCTTTGTAAATGTTTATTTTCGTAAATCATAAGGCAAAAAACATGTATTAATGTTTGCTTGTTTGCTTGAGTATAAGGACACATAAGCATACAATTCTAAAATCAAGTGCAAAATTAGTATACTTGCAACTGAGAGTATTCAGTGTCATGTCACAAATAACAATATTTTTTACAGTTGTGAAAGATAATCATTATAGTATAACTATAACGTAACGTTATTGGTCATGCCAGTGTGATTACTCAGCCAGTGTGAATTTCTCGATTTTTGAAGAAAGTGTTTCAGTGAGAGCGAGAGGTAAACACACATCTACAACACTGAAAGCTGAGGTTGGTAAACAAATTAGTAATATATTTAGACAAGTTATAGAATGCAAGGCTATACATCTGATAAGAGCTGGTGGTAGATACAGTATATCTAATCATACTTAATGAGTATACAGATAATCTATTATATTCTATAACTTACTCATTTGTTCATAAAGGCTAGAAGAGGAAAGCCTATTAATTGGAAATTAAAAACATTTAAGACTGGATAAGTCTGCAACTCCACATGCGTCCCTCAGTTGATACATTAGATGATTAGAAAAAGAAAAAAAAGGAAATTTCAGCACAGGTGTGAAAAATAAACTAGTCAAAATAAACTTTGATGAATATTCTTATTCTTGACAGTAGTTCATTTATATACCTTGGCTTGTATTCAGTAGCAGCTTTTTTCCTGTTATGTTGGTATGTTATGTATGAATTGGAAAGTATACCCTATACTAAAGGGAGCGTACCCTGCACTGGAGGCAACATGCCCTTCGCTGAAGGGAACATACCCTACATTGAAGGGAACATACCCTACACTGAAGGGAACATACCCTACACTGAAGGGAACATACCCTACACTGTACTGGAGGCAACATGCCCTACATTGAAGGGAACATACCCTACACTGGAGGCAACATGTCCTACACTGAAGGGAACATACCCTACACTGAAGGGAACATACCCTACACTGTACTGGAGGCAACATGCCCTACATTGAAGGGAACATACCCTACACTAAAGGGAATACCCTACACAGGAGGCAACATGTCCTACATTGAAGGGAACATACCCTACACTAAAGGGAATATCCTACACTGGAGGCAACATGTCCTACACTGAAGGGAACATACCCTACACTGAAGGGAACATACCCTACATTGAAAGGAACATACCCTACACTGAAGGCAACATACCCTACACTGAAGGGAACATACCCTACACTGAAGGCAACATGCCCTACACTGAAGGGAACATACGCTACACTGGAGGCAACATGCCCTACACTGAAGGGAACATACCCTGCACTGAAGGCAACATGCCCTACACTGAAGGGAACATACTCTACACTGGAGGTAACATGCCCTACATTGGTGGCAACACACCCTACATTGAAAGGAACACACCCTACATTGAAGGCAACAAGTCCTACATTGAAGGGAACAAGTCCTACATTTAAGGCAACATACCCTACAATGATGGGAACATCCCTACATTGAAGGGAACATACCCTACATTGAAGGGAACATACCTTAATTTTTTTTTTTTTTTTTTACAACAAAGGAGGCAGCTCAAGGGCACACAAAAAAAGGAAACAATAAAAAAAAATTAAAAAAAGCCCACTACTTGCTGCTCCCAAAAAAGAATCAAAAGAGGTGGCCAAAAGAGAGGTCAATTTCAGGAGAGGTGCCCTGATACCCTTCTCTTGAAAGAGTTCAAGTCGTAGGCAGGAGGAAATACAGATGAAGGAAGATTGTTCCAGAGTTTACCAGCGTGAGGGATGAAAGAGTGAAGATGCTGGTTAACTCTTGCATAAAGGGTTTGGACAGTATAGGGATGAGCATGAGTAGAAAGACGTGTGCAGCGGAGCCGCGGGAGGGGGGGAGGCATGCAGTTAGCAAGTTCAGAAGAGCAGTCAGCGTGGAAATATCGATAGAAGATAGAAAGAGAGGCAACATCGCGACAGAATTTAAGGGGTAGAAGACTATCAGTAGGAGGAGGAGAGCTGATGAGACAAAGAGCCTCAGACTCCACTCTGTCCAGAAGAGCTATGTGAGTGGAGCCCCCCCACACGTGAGATGCATACTCCATACGAGGGCGGACAAGGCCCCTGTATATGGATAGCAACTGCGCGGGGGAGAAGAACTGGCGGAGACGATACAGAACGCCCAATCTCGAGGAAGCTGATTTAGCGAGAGAGATGTGAAGTTTCCAGTTGAGATTTTGAGTAAAGGATAGACCGAGGATGTTTAGTGTTGAAGATGGTGATAGCTGAGTGTTGTCAAAGAATAAGGGATAGGTGTTTGGAAGATTGTGTCGAGTTGATAGGTGGAGAAATTGAGTTTTTGAGGCACTGAAGGACACAAGGTTCCTTCTGCCCTAATCGGAAATGATAGCAAGGTCTGAGGTTAAGCGTTCCGCAGCCTCCAGTCTGGAGTCGTGTACTTCCTGTTGAGAGGGTCTTCTATTGAAAGAAGTTGAATAATGTAGAGCGGAGTCGTCGGCGTATGAGTGGACTGACAGGACAGTTTGTTATGGAAAGAAGATCATTGATGAATAACAAGAAGAGAGTGGGTGATAGGACAGCCCTGTGGAACACCACTGCTGATAGGTTTAGGGGAAGAACAGTGACCGTCTACCACCGCAGAGATAGAACGGCCGGAAAGGAAACTGGAGATTAAGGAACAGAGAGAGGGATAGAATCCAAAAGAGGGCAGTTTAGAAAGCAAAGACTTGTGCCAGACTCTATCGAAAGCTTTTGATATGTCTAGCACAAGAGAAAGTTTCACCGAAATGGCTAAGAGAGGATGACCAAGAGTCAGTTAAGAGAGCAAGAAGATTGCCAGTAGAACGCCCCTTGCGGAACCCATACTGGCGATCAGATAGAAGGTTAGAAGTGGAAAGGTGCTTTTGAATCTTCCGGTTAAGGATTGATTAAAAAATCAAAAGCTTTAGGTAGACAGGAAAGTAAAGCTATAGGGCGGTAGTTTGAGGGATTGGAACGGTCACCCTTTTTAGGCACAGGCTGTACAAAGGCATACTTCCAGCAGGAAGGAAAGGTAGATGTTGATAGGCAGAGACGAAAGAGTTTGACCAGGCAGGGTGTCAGCACGGAAGCACAGTTTTTAAGGACAATAGGAGGCACTCCATCAGGTCCATAAGCCTTCTGAGAGTTGAGGCCAGAGAGGGCACAGAAAACATCATTTGGAAGAATCTTAATAACAGGAATAAAGGAGTCAGAGGGGGGATGAGTAGGAGAAATATGCCCAGAATTATCCAAGGTGGAATTCTTACAGAAAGTTTGAGCGAAGAGTTCAGCCTTAGAGACAGATGAGACGGCAGTGCTGCCGTCAGGGTTAAGGAGAGGAGGGAAAGAGGAAGAAGTGAAATTGGAGGAGATATTTTTGGCTAGGTGCCAGAAGTCACGGGAAGAATTAGAAGAAGCAAGGTGTTGACATTTTCTATTGATAAAAGAAGTTTTGGTAAGTCGGAGAATAGATTTGGCTGAAATGTAAAGGTCATAGTTAGCGGGAGTTCGAAGGCTCTGGAACCTTTTGTGAGCTGCCTCTCTATCTTTAATAGCACGAGAACAAGCATGATTAAACCAAGGCTTTTTAGCATGAGGAGTAGAGAAAGAACATGGAATGTATGCCTCCATTCCAGAGACAATCACCTCTGAGATGCGCTGGGCACACACAGAGGGGTCTCTCTCCTGGAAGCAGTAATCATTCCACGGGAAATCGGAAAAGTACATCCTCAGGTCGTCCCACTGAGCTGAAGCAAAATGCCAGAAGCATCGCCTCTTCGGTGGGTCCAGGGGATGTACAGGAGCGATAGGACAGGAAACAAATAAGGTTATGATCGGAGGAGCCCAATGGAGAGAACAGTTTGACAGAGTAAGCTAAAGGATTAGAGGTAAGGACTGAAGGGAACATACCCTACACTGAAGGGAGCAAGTCCTACATTTAAGGCAACATACCCTACATTGAAGGGAACATACCCTACATTGAAGGAAACATACCCTACATTGAAGGGAACATACCCTACATTGGAGGGAACATACCCTACATTGAAGGGAACATACCCTACATTGAAAGGAACATGCCGTACACTGAAGGCAACAAGACCTGCATTGAATACACTGTAATACACTGAAAGGAACATACCCTATATTGAAGGAAACATACCCTACACTGGAGGCAACATGTCCTACACTGAAGGGAACATTCCCTACACTGGAGGCAACATTCCCTACACTGGAGGCAACATGTCCCACACTGAAGGGAACATGACCTTCACTGAAGGGGGGGACTTGCCCAACATTGAAGGGAACCTGCCCTTCACTGAATGGAACATTCCTTACATTGAAGGGAACATGCCCTTCACTAAGGGGAACATGCCCTATATCATAGGGAACATACCCTACACTGAAGGGAACATTTACTACATTGAAGGGAACATACCCTACATTAAAGGAAACATGTCCTACACTGAAGGGAACATTCCCTACATTGAAGGGAACATGCCCTACCCTGAAGGGAACAGTACACAATACAATGGCATTCTACACATCTGAGCTTCATTTAAACATCAGAATTAACTTAATTCAATAATACAAAGAAGTCTGCTGCATCATAAATTGATGAGACTCGTTGCTGCAGTACCCAAGATCCGTGTCAAGTCGAGAAAAATCTCTAGATGTAGCCATACTGCATTCCATCCTCAGAGACTGAAAGACCAGGTATGTGCTCATGAGTATGCAGTGACAGTCCCCAATCGGATCAATGTGCTTAGCACCCTTGAGGACCTTGTAGAATTGTGGGATACCTTTTAAACATGATACTTCAAGCTGCAAAGGAGTTCACTGGAGAGTGTCTGAGATCAATTAGTGGTTGATGCCTTAGGTAATAAGTGCCAATACAGAATTATAGGATATTGCTGGAATGATTCTGTGTCAAATCAGCAATTACTTCATGAGACAGATTTGAGACTTATTACCTGCATAGTCTGTGAATGTCAGCTCCAGGTATATGGGCATGTGGCACACTACCCAGAAGCCAACCAAGTTCACCAGGTTGTTGCTGTCAAAGACAATTCTGAGTGGAGAAGGCCAAGGGGACACTCACAGAGTTAGTGGCTTGAGCAGGTTGACAGATTCTGCCATGAGGTACTGAGGATGAGAAGGGGGCCTGCATAGAGACTTGACTTGCCAGGAGGAACCCCCAGGCTTGGCATTGTAAGGTGGGCATAGCGATGTGCCCCCCTGGCGTATGTCCCCATTGATTTAGTGATTCGTTGCATCAGAAGTGAGGCTAAGAATACAATTAATTAGAAGCATAAGACTTTGAGTGTTTACCAGCTTGACAGAACAAGGAACAAGTCTCAAGGTTAAGAAACAACTATCTGCTTTTTCCTTAAGGGCAGAATTGCTTAGTAACAATGTATTCTCACTTCTCCACCTTTCCCACAAAGGTGACTATCAATTATTAATTCTTCATCCATTTGATAACACCTGTCATTAAATCATTTTCACATACCTTTAACTTCCATATTTGCATTTTTGGCATATATATTGTAATATTGTTTAGAATTATATACCTCCTACAGGATGATTAAAATACTAATAGGGAGTGTTATTGTTATTGAACAAGGATTATAAGCACAAGAATGCCATAGGTCCTACTGCAGTATGTTCCAAAAATGTGATTGACATGAATAACAAATGATGTGATTTCAGTTTGGATAGTTCAGAATGCAAAGTAGTTTCATTACATGTGCTGTTGTATGAAATACAAAATTAAAAATGAATGTAATAGTTGCCCATGATCCCTGCATCAGAATGGAAAAATGAGAATATATGGGTACTTGGGCTACTCAACCTGCAATGAAAATCAGACCTGTTAACCTATGAGGGTGTTGGAGTTGGGTAAATTGCATTACCCAAACACCTTCCCTGTATGGAGGGAAAGAAGTTGTCACACGACACTATGGCTTGTTACTTTGATGAGAACACTACTCCTGGTGTAGACAACTTACATGAAGCAGCTTGATTTCTCCACATCTACAGAGTGAAGAATGAGTTGCTGGCATTTATGGTACTACTTAGTACAGACTAACTTCCTTGACATCTACAACAAATGATGATAGCTGGAGAAGCTGAATGATGGAAATAAAAAATGCTGATGTCACATGTTTGTTTGTCAGTAATGAAAATATGATAGGTAGTATTACTTCAGCCTTGCTGATGACTGAAAGCAGGAATATAATAAATAGAATCATTGTGCATACATGTTTTATGAGTCATTCAATATTATTTTGAAACTGTGGCCGATTTTCACCACAGCTGATACGTTATTGCATCAGGGTTAACAAAACAGCATCTCATGTCATCACCATCATTTTATCCTATTCACCACACCAAGCAAAAAAAGGGTTTAAGCATGAAATATAAGATATTGCAATAATCAATCCAGTGAACAAGTGTTTTGATGATCTGGGAGACATCAAAACACTTTCCCCAGATCTTGATATCATGTGATGTCTCACAACCCAACAAAAGAACAGTTAATTAGAGAATTTAGAGCTTATTAGGAAAGTAACAAAGTTCACACATTTAGTAAAACAAGCTTCTTTCACTTAGGTTTTATCCTCACAGCCCTTCTATAGGCCATCCACTTTATGAAGGCACTTGAGGTGTGACTCCCTTGGGTCTCTGTCGGTTAACAAAGTTGCCACATACATGTCATAGGGTAAGTTTCCATGGCGGGATGGTGACCCGGTCTGAGCTTAAGTAACTCCACTTGGCAACATTGCAAAAATGTTGCACAGTGTTATGGAATTTATACAGTCACTGATTATCCTCAAAAAACAAACAATTCATAAAATCTATACAGCTCTTTATAGAATTAAATCTATATACAGTGTATTTTAAATTAATTTAGAAGTAATTTTCAGACAAAAATAAAATTATTGTTGGGAATTAAAGATTTGGCAATACATAACTGCATTTTTTTGGTCTTACCTAACCCCACCTACAGTGCCTTAATAAAATAGATGGATTGGTATAGTTTCACCTCTTCCACACCATGTCCTCTCCATCCTCCACTCTGCCTTATTCATCATTACAGTAAGCTTCTTATGCCTGTATTCACAAACGATTTGGCATCTAAGTACACCGGTTTGAAAAGGCTCTTGTAGAGGATGTTTGGATTTTCACGGGTGGTGTTATGAGCCTCATGGTAGTTTTAAAAGATCTCTGTACACTGAACATAAAAATATAATATGAGGACTTGACTAATCTCCTCTGTGACCTTGTAAAATATTCGTAGTGAAAACCCAATGTCTTCATACATAACTGATAAAGATATAAACCTATTTAGCAAGGATAGAAATATTTCCTATAACAAAAATCACCCCAGCGTGCATTTGATGAACATGCAAGTTTTCCATGCAGTTCTGCATTACCAAATATGTGAAAGATGAAATGTATGACATAAAAGATGAAATACCCATGTGAAATATATATATATATATATATATATATATATATATATATATATATATATATATATATATATATATATATATATATATATATATACACATACATACATACATACATACATACATTAGAGCCCCATTTAGCGCGAGAATTAGGTGAATGAAAGCGGTTGCACTAACTGAATTCGCGCTAATTGAATAAAGTAACCAATATGAAAAAAATTATTTGGTGCACACGTGGGTCTGACTTTTGGGTTTGATAATCACTCGCATTAAAAAAAAAAACCCTATGATTGGCTGAGCTCTGAAAACATGCTTGTGATTCGCTGGGAGTCCGATGACGTCATCGCCGGCGCTCATCTGGTCAGTGGCCTCGCTGCCTTAAGGCAGTATCACACTTGGACAACCGGCAACTCCAAATTTTCCGGGTGTGCATCACACACGGCCAAGGTCAGTTGCTCGTATCCACATCCACAACGTAAACAAAGCACTTTACCTGTATCAACATGGCATCGTCTGCTAAAGTAAGGGCTTGTGCCGCGCATCATGGCGGCTTGTGCTGTGTATCATGGCGGCTTGTGCCATGCATCATGGCGGCTCGTGCCGTGCATCATGGTGGCTTGTGCCGTGCATCATGGCGGCTTATGCCGTGCATCATGGCGGCTTGTGCTGCACATCTTGGTGGCACAAGCCGCCAAGATGCCAAGTCGTGGTGGCTGCTCGCACTAACTGAGGCTTTTGCGCTAATTAATTATTTTCTTGGTAGATGGTGGCTCGAGCTTATTGCGGTTCGCACTAAGTGGGGCTCTACTGTGTATGTATGTATGTGTATATATATATATATATATATATATATATATATATATATATATATATATATATATATATATATATATATATATATATATATATATATTTATAAGGCTGCCTATTTTGTACTTTCATTTGTATTTTCTGAGGTAATGTTGCATTTTGTAAAGCCACTAGAAGATAATGGGTTGAGTGGAGACATGGCTGGGTGCCTTTCATCAGCACATGAGGCAGTTGTGGCTCTGCTGGCAGCTATTGAATTGGTGTTTGATGTAGTGTCCATTAAGCCTTGAGGCATCTTGCCAATAGTAGGTATTGTGGACAAACCTTCCTTCAGAGGTAAATCCTGTTGCATTCTACCAAAACTAGGAATGCTTGGGGGCATTGCATCAGTAAAAGGGGGTATTCTGGGCCCAGGCATTGAGGACATGGAAGATGATGGTGCTCCTGGAAATTTGCCACTTAGAGGAGGCATGTCAGCCCCTGGAGGGTGGTACACCACCTCCACAGTGGGAGCAATGGACAGGATGCTACCAAAGAGGACATGCTGCACAACGGGATACTTGTGTAGCACCTGTAAATAATAAAAGATATTTTATTCACACCTGCATGATGGGCAAGGGTAGGAGTAGATAAAACTAATAGAGAAGATCTATTTGTATGGGATGGGGAGCAACAAGAGGACACAGAAAGAAACTCAAGAAGACAAAGTGCCTGAAGGGCATAAAGAAAATATAGTTTTCCACACAGTAGATGTGCTGAATTATGGAAAGACATGGGCAGGATAATCATCAAGTCTAAAATCTTTAATTAATTAAAAGTAAAATCTGATAGAAGGAGAGTCAGGGACAGGACCTCACAAGCAAAGCTCATTTCCTGCATATAACAACTTGGTAAATACACACAAACACTTCAACATTCATTTTTAGCTTTTTTTTTTAAGTTGCTAGCTTTTCCTGTTTTTGTTTAGCCACTACTCTGCCTCTTCTTACCATAGAAGTACTAAATGAAGCAAGACTTTCAGGATAAATCACTTGGAATGAGAGAAAGAGCTGAGAAACATGAGGAATATAATTACGGTATGTTGACTTAACAAATGAACCCACATTTGATATAGCAGTTGCTGTGGTCAAGCAGTTTGAGATCATGATGAGACATGTTTTAAGACAGAGTACATAAAAAGAAACAAATTTATTAAAGCTGGATTAAAATAATAATGAAAAAGTCATCAGGGAAAGAGATGTCTGATGAAAAAGAAAAGAAAAAAGGTCAGGAAACAAAACAAAAATTTAATTATGATGGAAAATATATAAAAAAGGTCACTAAAGGAGCAAATTGAAAGACCGGAAAAGTAGAAAAAACAAACAAAAAAAACTAAGGTCACCTTACCAAAATAAGTGTAGTTATATACAGTGCATTTTTGGACAGAGAGTGCTGGTATGAGTTATGGAAGCAGGATTGTGACAGTGATAATATATTACCTCTGCCTTGTACATCTTGATCAAGCCCTGATTAATTTTTGTCCAGGACTGGACACCACTGATGTTCCATAGTTGGTTAGAATGCTCAGCAAATGGCCCAGTTTTCACCTGTAAGGAGCAGATATATAACTGGGTTGTTTCAATTAAAAATGAGATGGAAAATTTCTGTGCATAGCAGATACCTACATTCAATGTCAAAATCATAAGACAAAATTAAACTAACAAGACTGAAGCCATTCAATTTAGAGCAGAAAGTATGACTAGATGTAAGATGTGTAAGATCTGGTTGGAGGAAGAGAGAATGGAGGAAATAATTGAGTTAAGTACAGTACTTATGAATAGTTATATGTAAGTTTAAAAGCATTGAGAGAAAGGTGAGGGAGGGAGCAATGAAGGGCACACAGATAGAAAAATGTGTGAGCATGGTGTTGAAGATTATCAGCAGAAATTTTGATAGATGTGGCACCTGGGGATTTCTAGTTCGTGAGTTACGTGAAAATCAACTGTTGTGATAGACATTCAATCTTATTTTTCAATAATATATTTGAATGTTTATTCATACAAAAAGCAACTCAGTCATTTGCATCGATAACCTAACATACAAGCACATGAAAATACATGCTTGTATCAAACAACATAGTCACATCATGATCGAATGATCAATCTATGTTTTTTTAAATTCGTATAATTCATCTCATTTCAGTTATATTAAAGATATCTGACTCTGCAAGTGCAAATAAAGGGTATTTTAATAATTTACTGCATGTAAATAATGATTAATATTTAAAATAATATGAAATAGTAAGTAATAACTGTTGAATGTTATGCTAGGATATTTCAAATATCATCCATGTTATTTACATGCAACACATCAAAATTCCTTATGTATAGACACTTGCAGATCCAGATATCACTTTATATACCTGAATGAAATGAAATGTGGGTATCTGAAAGGCTATAAGTTGTTCGAGTATGATCAGACTATATACTGTTTGATATACAAGCTGTTCTTTCGTGTGCTTCTGTGGTATATTATTGATGCAAATCGGCATGTTTGCAGCTCATATAATTGGGCATGAGGGTTTCATGTATACACAAACATCCAAATATGTCATTGAAAATATTAAGTTAATCTACACGCTATCACGAACTAACAATGTGCAAGTGCCACATCTACGTTCACGAGTGGACAGATGGAATGAAACGGACTATAGTTGTAAAAGTTTTGTAAGTGCTTTATGTCTATGGACAACAACCATACATTTGGAAAAAAGGTTAATTTTCTGTTCCTTTTTTGTTGAAAAACTATTGAATATAACTGAGTAAACAATTGTCATCTGTGATCAGATATTTTTTCTCCAGAATGTGTAATTCTACTACGGCCAGGTGTGTGGAGAAACAGCCTGCACTGCCTCACTCCTGTTTCCAACCCGCCTGTTCTCATCAGTGTTAAAAAGAGAGCTATTAATGCATCCATTGTCATAAATAAAGCAAGAGGATTCCAACAAAAACAAATTTTTCTAAATATCTTCAGTAGTTAGTTGTGGAAAAATTTGGAAATAAACTTTTTGCCAACTGCAGGACCTTCGGGCAGCCTGTCAGCACAGCCGGTGAGTCGACAATATCCTCCCCAGGCTTAAGGAGTTAATGATCATTCCAAAACAAACTATTTTATCTACTCTTATGTCAATGACTCTACTCTGCATTACTGGACATTGTAACAAAAGACCCTCACAACAGGATTTACAGTAAACCATCTATAAATCAGACTAATAGAGGGGACATTATCTGAAATATCCAAAGTTAAAAAACTTGAGTGCACCCAAGCAAAGCTGTTCCAGAGCTCACCAGCAATTCTGATTAATTATTGCATAAAGATTAAGACACCACAGGGGAGCTGAAGTTGAGCAGAGACGTATAATTATAAATCTATGCGTCTCAGGAATAGTGTCTTGTGCAATGTGGTGGTGAGGTGGTGAAGGAGGGGCGGTGATTGTAAACAGGGATGGAGGAAGCTATAAAGTTTGTAGGAGAGGTTTGGTGTGGAAGTAACAGCAACAGGAGTACATCATGGAAAAGTTAAATGGCTGAAGTGTGGTGCTCCGAAATGGTTGGACACACGGTGAGAATGACTTTATAAATAGAGTATATGAGGGCAGGATTGAAAAAGATGGTGTTAAAGGGTGACCACCAATGAAATGGATCAACAAAGTGGATGGCTATTGGAAAGGGAGGGTTGATAGGCAAGGGATGCTGAGGAGTGCCAGAGCAGGGAAAGTTGGAGACACTTTTGCCATAACCACCCCTTTGAGGGAAGCTCCTGTAAGGGAATAGTATGTCAGATGTAAAGGTAGACTCAGTTTATAGACTGTAGAACTCCACCAAAACAAAACAGTAACTCTCATGTAGACATAAGCCTTAAGCCATTGATTTAGTTTTGCCATTTAATTCACATTCATTATCAGTTCTCATTCATCATTTTCCAACATTCAAAGTTTTTTTTCCTTGGCTGATGCTATACTTTCCTACTAAGTTTCATGAAGAAATAATGAAAAGTTTTTATATATCCTACTTTGACTAGGAAATAATTTATAGTTCTTACATAATCCTACTAATTGACACAAACAAAACAAAAAACATAATCATCTTGCCACTGGCAGAAGTAACAAACAATTATATTCTCCAGTCCCTTACTCTCCATCTCAGTGCTGTTTTCCTTGCTATCTTTTACAAAGCAAATAAATTATTTCCTGCTGAGAGTAAATTACAGCCTATTGCTTCATTCCAAAGGAACAGAAGGCCAGTGAGGTGTGTGGTCTGCTTCACCTCATCTAACATTGAGTAAGTCTTGCTGATGCTTGAGAAATTAATGGCCAATTGCTCCATCTGAAAATAATAAAGGCTAGAAGTTGCATGTTCTGCATTACCTCCTCTAGTATTGAGTAACTCCTGAAGAGAGTCTATAATAACTATATACTAAAAAATGCAGAGCAGACTGATCATTTAGAAGGACTTACTCAGTATTAGATGAGACAATGCAGATCATTCACCTTCTTAGCCTTTCTGCTTTTGGAATGGAGCAATAGCCTGTAATTCTCCACAGGACATAACTTTTTTTTTTTTTTTAATATAAAGCGAGCAGCACTGAGGTTTAAGACAAAATGTTTCCCTTCCTAAATTCTCTCTCTAAATATATCCACCTCTGTACTTCCCTATTACCTATAAGCTAAACTGACCAATCATCCTCTAAAGAAATCAACTTACCGATAATATAAATTTGATACAACCAAGGAACATGTATTCATCTGCGTTGTCATTAACGATCTTTTCACTGCAAAACATTTCTGGGGCAATTTTGGGGTTCATCTGGAGCTGTGATGACCCCCAGATGAAAGGAATGAACTGGTAGTCATCCAGACTCCACACTCCCTGACTCCCTGCTGGCTCCATCTTGTACGTCATCTGCAGCTTACGACACAGCACAAGGTACCTGAGGATGAGACAGGATCTTGGTGGCAAATAATTTTAGCTAAAGGTAAATAAAAGCACAGGGATAAGTATTTCAGGATGAGGTGCAATGATGATGGCAGATAACTGTTTAAAGGTGAAAAAGGAACAGGGAAAAGTACTTGAGGATGAGATGTATCATGAAAAATTAAGCCACGGCAGAATGACAGCAGTACCTGTTGAATATTTTTGTGACAACTGCGACTGAATCCTCTTGCTTGAGGGCTCCTATCTTAAATACGCAGCTAAGGAACATGACGAATGCCAGCTCATGTCCAGTGCCATAGTCAATTCTTGTTGAGTTGCCAAAACTTTCCTCCAGATATATTGAAATCTCTTGGACTGCTGGATGAAACTCTTCTGGTAGAGCTGCCATAATTATTTCTCTGCTTTCCTGAAATATCGATCATTCCTAGTTAAAAAAAAAAAAAAAAAAAAAAAAAAGACTGGGAAACTTTCTATTCAAGTTAATTATTTATTTAGTTGCATTCAGAATAGATATACCATTTCAATGTTGCATATATAAAATGGAGTTACACATTCATATGAATCTCAAAGTATTGATTTCCAGAGCTGCTGTAAAGTGAGCAACTATAGTCGTGGTGCTTGAGTCTGAGGTGTGCCTTATCGTGCTCTGGCAACCTGTTGTCACATGGTGTGCTCAATTTCATGAATACCACATGACGGCCTACACAGAGGAAACAGTTGTCAATATCAATAATATGCAGGCAGCAATGACAAATACCATCAGTTATTATTATTAATGTTGCAGACAGCTGTCTTGTTATAAACTTTCCTCCCTGGAGAGCAGCACCAGGGCTATCTATTAATTATAATCAGCGACCTTATAAATTCACAAAACATCTGTCTATGACATTTTTAATAATTTGAAACTCAAAATCAATTATATATAATTGATGGTATTTGTCATTGCTGCTTGCATATTACTGATACTGACAACTGTTTCCTAAGCACTGACTATCATAGAGTATTCATGAAATCGGACATACTGTGTGATAGCAGGTTGCCAGAGCATGATAATGCACACCTCAGACTTAGGCACAGCAACAATAACTAATGGAGACTACTAGTAACATAGGTAGTAAGTTCACCAGCAAAAACATAAAAGGGAGCTATCAAAAGGCTATAAACTCATTCCTAATTAAGATTTTATCCTTTGCATATCAAGATATTGTGTTTGTTTCTAGATAGTAGTGACTTGGAGTAATGCAATGGTATGCTGAACATATTTATGGCTGGAGTGACACTCAACTATATCACTTATATCCTCCATTGGTCTCAGCATGTCTGAGTTAAGTTAAAATCTGAAGAAAATATCTATATGAAAAGTAGCATTCATCTAATTAATAAACAAATAAACTTATTGGCATAGCTGTAAATGTATATCAGTTGAGATTGAATACAGCTTTGTTGGAATATTACCATTTTAAGTCTTGCGTATAGGTCTCGAAAGGCTTTATTCCCGTAACGTTGTGGCTGGTCAATTGGGGGAATGTCGTCAACCCACTGGCTGATGGTGTCCAGTGTATTGAGAAGCCCTGAGATTACTCCGTTGGTGCCACATGCAGAGCTGTTTTTCTTGCCCTTGACAGCTATGTTCATAGATGTTATGAAACCCAAAATATCCTGAAAAGTAAGTAAATTAGAGGTAAATTTTAAGAATTACCATTCCACCTCCTCCACCTCTCCAGCCCCCACTACCCCCCAACACAAGACTGGGGACCTCTGGGGAACCGTGGTTTTTGGGGGGAGAGGCAAAATCACTCAAAAATGGGCTTCCAAAATTTCCCTACAAAATTCCCTAGTCTCGAAAGTAAGGAAAGTCCCTAACGCATACTCTTGTAATCTATTCCAATATAACCTAGCAGCTGCCGCAGCCGGTCTGTTGATGAGTGTCAGGCGTGTCATTAGATGCCCAGCAAAGTGGGCGCCGCCTCCCCACTCCATCCCGCGTTGCGTACCTACGAAATTTTTGATGGCCCACACTGCATGTCGAATATATTTAAACTACTCCAACCGAACTTTATAACCTAACTGCTAATAGAGGGGCTTCGCCCCCCTCGACCCTCCCCCTGTGCTAAGGAGGGCAGCTCTATCTGTCCGTCTTGTCAGTCCCACACTTAACACTCAACAGCCTAGAGAGCGTTATATTGAGAGCCTGGGAACCTATGGGGAATCTGGGTTTTGGGTGTGAGAAGGCAAACTGACTGAAATATGGGCCTCAAAAATTTCCCTAAAATTGGGAAAAATCCCCAGTCCCAAAACTTTGAGGAAAGTTTCCTAAATCTATTGTCTTTTAATCAGTTAATCTAATTTAACAACCTTGCAGCGGTAGATGCCGCTGCATCCGGTCTGCTGATGAGTGTCGGGCGTGTCATTAGATGCCCAGTGTAGGGGCGCCGCCACCCCACTCCATCTCGCGTTGCATACCTGCGTAATTTTCGACGGCCCACACTGCATATTGAATATATCTAAATTACTTCAACCGAACTTTATAACCTAACTGCTAATGGGGGGGGTTCACCCCCCTCAACCCCCCCTGTGCTAAGGAGGCCATCTCTAACTGCCCAACTTGTCAGTCACAGCTTGATGCGGCCACGAGGCACCAAGCGCATCCCATGTGACATGCCCGCGTCACTGTTCGAATATGGTGGTATTGAAGGGTCACATGGACTTGGTTTTGGGTTAATTGACGGCGCAATGTGGCACGAGGTGCCTCATGGGGGATACCAATAAAGAGGCTAAATAGTCAGTTAACACTTACTGAGAGGTGAAGTAGAATGATAATTTGAGGAGACTCAAGAAGACTTGAGTGTTGATCCCACCACCGTCCATCATGGCGGCCCGAGGAAGACTGACGTGCATACGTGTCAGTAGCGCGATACACCCACGCGTAGTAATACTTCATGAATGTATAGTCCTTTAGAATTATAAAATACAAATACTTGCGCCATTATTTGCTCTAATATAGAGAAGAAAATAACGTAGAACTCGTAAAGACCGTTTTATGTCCGAAATCGTAATGATCCATACGCGTTCTGGATATTATACTGACTTAGGAACTAGTTTCTGTGGTGTAGTGCTCAGGCTCAGTCTGTCTAAAGGGGCCTTCGTGAAACAACAACAATGGACTTAGAAAATCGAAGCCACCCAACTTTATAATTAATGAGGCTTGCCCCCCTGGCCCCTCCCCAAGGTAAAACGTATACGAAAATGCATTATAATAATAATTCTTTCACGTGCTAAATTACTATGAATATTGGTTTGGAGTGGTGATCCTTATGATTAACCATATTAGAAAATATTATAATCATTGAATTAAATGACTGCTAAATAAATACTCACAAGAATAGATGTATATGCATCTCTCTCTCTCTCTCTCTCTCTCTCTCTCTCTCTCTCTCTCTCTCTCTCTCTCTCAATGATGGTGATGAGGATGATCATCACTGTCTTCATTATGCTGCTGATGCTGATTAATATCTTTTAATACCATGTCATAAGCACTGAAAAGGGCAAGTGTGTTGCTAATGAAAAAGCACTTTACCAAATTTTGGCTTAAAAAAAAATCTAAAATACTGTTAAGTTACCTGATAGGCACAAGATTGCTCCCATTTCTTGATGTCAGTTGGATTGAGGACAGCACGCTTGGGCTCCTCAAATGTATGTTGCTCTGAAAAGGTTTCATTTCTTTATTAAAAATTTCAGCAAAATAAACTGCCTGTCTGCCAAATAGATTGCCTGTACCTTGGTCTTGGCCCAGGAGATCTGAGTCCCAAAGGCTTCACCTCCTGGTGTAGTGCCTCAAGACCCATCACCATCATTCAGTTATTTAGTAGTAAGGCACTTCAGAAATGTTCACTATATCTAGGTGAAGATAAAATACCGTAAAATTCATGGGAGGTATAGATGTTGCAAAATTAAGGGAATATATTGACAATTCTGTTCAGAGAGAGTCAGATATTTCTACAAAAGAAAACTGCATTGCTCTGAGACAAAGTCCCAACTCTTAACTTCTCTCCTATTTCAACTCAATCCACAGTGAATAGTGAAATGGCTAGCACACCTAGCCATGACTCCACAGGATTGGGATGTTCGTTTGTCTTTTTACACCAATGAGCAATCAGGGATAATTTTGGTAAAAGACGTTTCATGATCATTGGGGTTCATTATGGTAGAAGACACCTCAAGCTCATTTGTGTAAAATGACATTTTGCTCACATTGGGTTAAAAGAAATGTCACTTTATCCTAGATAACGTTGGGGTAAGGTTGGGCCACAGTGGTATTAAAAGACATCATTTTATACCAGTGACACTGTTAGATTCAAATCATTTCAAAGGAAAAATAGTCTGGATCTGGATGATAATGCGCAGGGCACCTATCAGGTACATAACACGCATATTTGTGTTGGCTGTTGGGGGGACCGGGGAGCCAAGTGTGCAAGGGAGGGAAGTGAATTCAGTGTCATTGTTGGGGTTAGTGTGTTGTGGTGACAAGTGAACATTTTCACTTCTAAGGGACCCGCAGAGGGCCACTCTCGGGTAGCATGATATGTGGGGATTGTGCGGGGGATTCAAGGGGCCAGGACAGGATTAGGATAAGGGTTAGGATGAGGAAAGGTATTGGGATGACTATGGAGTAATACTTTCTAAGAAGTCCGCCTCCCCCTCCGCCACTCCAGCCCCCTTACCCCCCAAGACATGCCTAAGGAACTGTGGGGAACCGAGGTTTGGGGGGGAAGCCAAAATCACTGAAAAATGGGCTTCCAAAATTTCCCTAGAAAAATACCTAAATTAAAGAAAATTCCCTACATGTGGGGGTGTCCAGGGGGGGCACAGCCCCCCTTGGTTAGGAGGGGGGTCGTTAGCAGGTCGTAAAGTTCAGTTGGAGTAGTTTAAATATGCTCCCCACAAAAAAAACACGATTTTCCGGCACATCACACATGTGGGGGGGTCCAGAGGGGGCGCAGCCCCCCTAGGTTAGCAGGGGGCGAGGGGGGCTATAAGGTTATAAAGTTAGGACTTTCCTTACTTTCGAGACTAGGGAATTTTCCTTCATTTAGGGATTTTTCTAGGGAAATTTTGGAAGCCCATTTTTCAGTGATTTTGGCTTCCCCCCCCAAACCCCGGGTCCCCACAGTTCCCCAGGCTTGTCTTGGGGGGTAGGGGGGGCTGGAGTGGCGGAGGGGGAGGCGGACTTCTTAGAAAGTATTACCCTATTAACCAGTGAGTGTGGATTTTTCTGAATGAGTCTACAGTGAGGGTTAATGCCAAGTTTTGAGACTAACCACAATCAATAACCATTGTGCCGTTCGTCAAGACACCAGAAGACGTGAAACTACTACACTGCTGGACCACTGGGCTGCACGGGAATCATTCAGAGCGCATGTCACGTTTACTCGTTAGGTTTTCTTCTTCAGGGTGACACACCGACACGGGTTTGTTTACTCAGCTTGATCTTGATCTTGATCTTAATGTCACAACTTCACAAGTGACCTGGAAGGCTGGAATTTCTGCCAGGCCACTTTGTAACGGCAGCTCCTGTGAAAAGAAAAGAAAAAAAAAAACATACAGAATAGATAGTATCCTACATAAATTGGACAAAATACTATTCAGATAATTCCAAGCCTGGTCTTATTAGTCTTATAGCGGCTCTCCTTGGTTTCTTCGTTATTTTTTTCCTGTTTTGTTCTCCAGCTCTTATTCTGTGTTTTTTTTTTATTGTATTTCTCGTGCTGTAAATGACCGTGAAATGACAAGTAGTGATACAAATAATTCTCCGAAGACTTCAAAGACCTCGTATATCTACTCTATCATACAAAAAATAGCTACGCTCGAGAATCCCTACGGAGATCTTAAAGGAAAGAGACAACAGTAATTAAATATATTCAGACAGATTAGCGTTTGTGTAACTTATGAACTGGTGGTGAATCTCAGGATCAATCGATCTGGGATAAATCTATATTTGCATAAAAGGGACGAATTAAGTGTGATCAAGCCGACATGGTACTACTGCTCATATATTTAGTTGAGCTTTTTCAATATTCTTTAATTAAAAATATTCAATTAAAATATTGCCTAACTTTTTTTCATAAATCAACTGACAGCTAGGATGGGAGCCGATCAACATCAATTAATATATGACTGTGTAACCGCCAAAAACTATAGGTACTACGTTTATTATTTGGCCGTGAATTACATATATAAAATGCCATCACTATATATATCGTTATCAGACTAATCCAAAGTCTCCTTGGACTAATCCCACGCCCTCTGCCGGATTGACGTACTGGACCAGCGTAACCAGATTGTTGTACTTAGCGCGATGCATTTTCCGATTTCTGATCCATAACTACTGGAAAAAGCACCAATAACTAACGATTTTAACAATAAATTTAATTGAATATCATTATTTGGGTGGGTGCATCAGTTATGGGTCTGAAACTGACATATGCAATGATCTTTCTCTTCTTTTGACTTGTTCCGCTTTGTATCGCTCCTCCTTGATTCATCTTCACGCTTATATACTTCACTCTGTACATTAGCTACGTCACTGTGCACCGAGCTTTATTTTTCTGCACACTTTTCTTACACAGACTTTTATAAGCATTAATTTATTTTATTTTATTTTCCTTTGTTTTCTTCACTTTAGCTTACTCTAGTCTTTCTTTTGCATTGCCCTTTCCTGCCCTTTTGTTTTCTTTTTACTGCTATACTTGTTCTTCTCTTATTTCTCTTTTACTGCCGAGGTCTGAGTTGTGAGTACGATAATCTGGCAGCACTGGGCTGGACTCGAACTGGGGCTGTATGTTGTTGTGGTGTTGTAGGAATCACCTCGCAGCCGCAAAATAGCTCGCATGGAGAGGTTCAACTCGCTTACCTTTTCTATATTTCACTCACCGCTATCGTTTACTCGTCCTGTTTCGGCCCTTTTACATGGCACAAACATCAGAACAACACTTCTAATCCAAAGAAGGCTTTATAACAAACGAAGAGGGCAGATTTTAGAAAGAATTACCCCACGTTGATGTTCACCTAGTTCTTGCTTGTTTGGTATGCTGGTTTGGTGTGTTGTTTCCTTGTGGGCGATATTAACCATCACAAAAGATCATGAGTGGACAAATTAAAACAAAATCAGGCAAATTCAGATGTTTTCCTGTTGTATTCCCCAGTGCGCATGCGTGGTGGGCAGCAGAGCGACTTATTTCGGCGAGGAGCTATTTCTCGCAACAGTGGCGGTGACATGTTGAGCGGGCGGCCAGCTCCCACAAAATGACGGACTCTGCTCAAATGGAGGCGATAGAGAAGGAGTACCGGGACATAGAGGAGTCCGGGGCGTGGAACCAGGTGTACCAGGTATGGAGATCTCTCAGGGCGGCGTAGTTGTGGCGTGAGAGGCGAGGTGGCCGCCGCGGCAATGTGTTTACCTCGGCCCCAGACCTGAATTTTCCTAGGGTGGCGCAAGTTTGCCTTATTTAGCAGTTTGCGCCGCCCCAAAACGTGTTACTCACTTGGTTAACTTATCCTTAACAGGTTAACAGAAGGGTGAGTATTAAACAAAAGAAAGGCCGGGGTAGCGTACATTTTATTACGTGTAAGACATGGACAGCGTTTGCCGAGCAGTGGTCAAGTAAGGAGAATTGCGTGGTCGTGTTCTCATCATTACTATTTGACGGTAATGTGTTGTTACCCGTCAGGTACAGGTGGACTCCTGGTGGACTTGTGGGGGTATTGTTTAGTAGTCATGAGCAGTCTTTTCAGAGTGACTTCATTTCGTGGTACAGCAAGATGTTTTTTTACACTGATATAGGTTTCACTGGGTAATGGTTTTGAAAGTGCTACAGTAAAATTATTGTAGATATTGCTGTGTAAACTATCTGTCAGAATGAATAACAAATTCTGCAGCATAAATTGTCCTTGTTTTGTCCCTCAGATGGCCATCTCGACCCAACTGCTGCTAAAAGGGAAACCTATCACTGCTAGGGATAGTAGCTTAGCATCAGTATAGCTATAGTTGTGCTGCTCTTAACCCTTAAAGCGCAGGCTTATTTCGCCGTTCCTGTCCTCCCATGGGGGCATATTCAGGCAAAAACATAACTCACTTCAACTTTTTATATCTTCACTTCTACTTACCTCACATGACTAAATGAAGTATCATTGTAAAGTACAAACCCTTAACTGTCCTTTAACGTTAATTTGAAGACTATGACGATTGGTAGAGCTGTACTGGTCCTGTGGCAAATCAGGCACCAGTAAATCATTGCCATCTCTTACAAGAAAAATATTCAAAATCATAAAAAAAACCTATTAGTCCTACTTATGATTTTTATGTGAAAAACTCATCTTGGGTAATGTATATTAAACTATGGTTTCATTTAACATTGGCCAAGTTTAATACAAGAAAACGGCCAAATAAGACTGAAACAAATAATAAGTGGAAACAAACAAGGATTAATGAAAAAAAATAATAAAAAAAAAACTAAATGAAAAAAATGATTTAAATCTAATAAATCGAATTTTTAATATTTTTTTTAGAAAAATCATGCTTTTTTTCCAACCCTGTTTGTGTAGCTCGTCGATGATTAGGGCTAATCACTGATTGATTGGTGGTCTATTGTAAGTCACACCACCAATTACTCGAGATACTGATAAAAGCAGTACAAAAATATCTTTATAACACTTTCAAAACTATTGGAAGTGCTTGATAATGTTTTTCGTTGATTGGATCCAATCATTCATTGACAATTTTTTAATCTTTTTAGATGCAATAGTCCAAGTGATAATCATCAGCATCATAGTCAGACATGTCATCATCTACCTAAGTGCTTGCCAACACTTTCAAAATGATTGATGATGCTTTGATAAAAGTTCTGGCTGGCTGTAGCCATGAGGGGCAGCAAAGACTGAAGATCTCACATCTCCTGGTTATCAAGGCAGATAGCTTGACTGTACTTGGGGGAGAGGTGGACCTTACTGAAGTCGAACATGCTACGACTCCAGGATTCTCTCCCCTTCATCAGCCACACCTTGGTGAAGTTGTCATTTGCCTTGTGTTCAGATGTTAGCATGTACCCCTCACAATAAGACAATCACAGGGGGATTTCCTGAGTTCTTGAAAGTGTTACTTGGGGCTTTTCCCTCAGTAATCATGTTTAACAAACTGCTGTAATCAAAGAAATTTGCCCGTGCCATCTCTACAACTTGTATCAGTTGACAGTACTTCGGGACACCTCTAGTGGAGATTTTTCACCAGAGACGTTTTTTCTATGAGGAAAGAAAATGTAACCTTTGTTTCATTAGCTTCTAGATCTTATTTTGGGTGTGATATAGATTAACAGTTTTTGGTCATACATAGCGTCTGTACCCAGATCTCATCTGGTGGACTTCCTGCCACAGAGTTAATGGTATAGGAAGGACCAACACAAAGCCACACTGCACATGCCAACCTTAACCTTAAGAACCACAGTCCATAGTCCTTATTGTCCCCCCAGTGCAATTAGGGCTAAATTTTTCAAGTTTCAACAAGGCAAATTTTGGTCTTAGATAAAGGTAACTCTCGATTTACGCGAGTATTGTGTCCTTGAAGAGGTCGTGTAAATCAAAAACAATGTAAATCAAACAAGAGGTAGGTTTCTATCGAAAAATAAATATTCACTTCATTTAGTGGAGAGAGAGAGAGAGAGAGAGAGAGAGAGAGAGAGAGAGAGAGAGAGAGAGAGAGAGAGAGAATATCCATATCACCGAGATATCCACTCAGGCACTCAGTCTCAGCCTCACTCGTGTGAGGAAGAAATGAGGGACACCATGAGCGAGTGGCTAGTATTGGTACCGGTACCATACCATATAGCTAGTACCGTTGTATCGGTAGTGGTACCGATACCTGCCCACCCCTATTGTTGAGTACCGTGGCAGCATGGGTACTGCATTGTTGTTCAAGTGGCGCGCGGGAAGAACTGAGCTCAGCTGTGTGGCCATGGCGCCGTTTGAGTCCAGTTGCGTGAGACATCTGGTGGCCACTCCATAAAATATTACATATAAGTGAAAAAACGTGTAAATTAAACATTTATTTGGATTTTGGACCCCGCATTATTTCAAAAACACGTAAACCAAACTCGCGTAAATCGAGAGTTACCTGTATTTCAATAGCTTGATTTTACACACCAGAAAATGTGTGTTTCACTTGTATGTCAAATTCATACTGCACAGTGGAACATCAAAAGAGGTCAGGGAGAAGATGGTTTCCCTGGGGAGGTTGGAGGAGGCGAGGAGATGTCATAGGGTGTGTTGTAGCAGTGGTATCTTATGGTCTGTAGGGTATGTAGAGAGAACTGGATGGGAGGAAAAGGCTCATTGTGGTAATGAAAGAAGAATGGATAGTTTTCTCAGGGTTTCAGGTGGGAAGAAGCATGCCACATATACTAGTTCACATTCTACATCTCATTCACATAAATTTTTTTTTGAAAGGTTGCATATGTTTATCAGGCATAGTACCATGAGCACTAAACATGGCACCTGATGATCATTAATGTAGTACCTAAGGGGATGCTAACTAAATAGTGAAGAATTATAAAACTATGGTAGTGAAGAAAAGTGGAATGACTTAGATAAAGCAAGAACATATAATAATAAGTGAATTATCAGAGAAGGAAGTAGAGTTGGCTACAAATATAACTAACTGTTAAAGTTGCACCTGGCTCAAGTAGGGCAATGAGCAACCAAGGGAAGTCCATACCAAGGCTTTACGGATTCCATCTACCAGGCTTGGCGGAACAAGTAAAAAAAAACGTCATAACTAGGAAGTTGAATGTCGAGGAATTCTTACTGAATACAGTTAGTTATGAAATTTTTACAGCTTGTTTCTGTGGCAATCAGTTACTGCTTTTACAAACATAGTAGATATTGAGACACCTCTTTGAATTAAAGAGTTTTGCAAGTGTATGCTACCCACTTTTTTTTTATAGTTCAATTTCCTGTGAGTCCTCTAGAGCTAAGCAAACTCAAAAATTTGTTTCCTTTTGCATATATGTAAATTTTACACATTCCTGTTTTTCCAGCTTGAGTTGGTCCATTTCTGGTTCAATATTTGTGTATTATTGAGGTGTAACATTTTCTGAAGTGTAAGTAAAATTTCTAGCAGGCCACATCGTTATGCATTAGTTTATGATTCCAAAATATGCTTGTATCAATATTCACCATCAACATAAAGTCATCCTCTACCAAATGTTCAGAAAAAAATCTCTAGAGCACATCACTGCAATGTTGAAAGATGCTAAATAATATCCATTCTTTTCAGAGAATACGTGATGAAGGAACGTTTGACCTGCCGTGTACAGAAGCCAGAAAATCTTCTAACAAGAACCTGAATCGCTACAGAGATGTCCTTCCTTATGACCACACCAGAATAGTTCTCACAGACACCAACACAAATTATATAAATGCATCTCTTGTAAAGGTTTGTCCCATTTAATTGCTTGAACTGAATTTGTAGAAGTCAGGGCTGACAGAGGATCAGGCAAAGAGATTAAAATAATCATGGACAGGAGCTGAGGAGGAGGTGCTGGATGTCTTGCAATGTGCTGATAATTGCTGCTGATGGTTTAAGTGAAATGTGTAGTGAGTATTTATTGCTAAATCTCATCTTAAGCACTGCTATAAATTTGAGCAGTGCTGCTGGATAATGCTAATCATTGGATATTTGTATTTGTGTTCATTTGACTGTTTTGGTATTCTAAAATGATGTTTTTCCTTCATTGCAGGCGGAGTGTGTGAACCGGTCATATGTTCTTGCGCAGGGGCCATTGTCACACACAACTCCGCATTTCTGGCTCATGATATGGCAACAGAAAATTAAAGGTATAATCATGCTCAACAAAATAATTGAAAAGAATCAGGTGTGTATCAAAAAAAGGGTTGTCAATTCCTATATGTACTTATAGGACTACCTAGAGATATATTTTGACCAAATGATGAATTGAGTAGAGTTAAAAAAATAGAGAAATGCATGTGAATAGTTTAACCTTAAAAGTTGGTTCCTAAAAATTACATGAAATTTGATTCTAGATGTTACTATTGAGGCCCCACAAGGTTCTGATGGGGATAATTTATTTTGAATGTTACTAGTTTTCTAGATTCTATTGTAAATAGCAGAGGTGGGTGCCCACTTATCTTTTGTTAGTCTGCAATTCACAATTCCACTAACTTTGTTGGGCATTTCGCTAACCGCAAATTTTCCGGCTTCGCCGGTCCACTATCGCAAATCTGCTAATGCTAATGCTAATTAAAAAATTTAGTCCACTAATGAAGTCCGCAACAGTCCGCTAACCATTTTTTAGTCCGTTAACCCTTTACTGGTAGTTAAAAACATAATTTCCAATAAAATCCCCTGCTGCGCAACAGACACTCCTAGAATATTCCCTCCCACGCAGCCTGGGTAGGCTACCGCCTGCATGCTGTGCAGACTGGCTGCGCATCAGATAGATCTAGAATAGGGTGGCCAGATTTCTGGAAGTGAAATCCGGGACGCTTTAATAAAAAACATTTTCTGGGACAGTGCATGAAATCCAGGACAGACCATTAAAATCCAGGAAAATCTTGGACATCTGGCCACCCTAATCTAGAAGTTTCTCCACACTTTCAAAAATATTCTTGAATTTCCTGGAAATTTCATTGTTGGTGGTTTTTTAAAGTTTGCGTTAGCAGACTACAGTTTTGGCATTCCGCTAACTGCAAATCTGCTAATTTTTCAAATTTTCTGCTAACGCTATTCTGCAAATTTTTTGTTAGTCCCCTATTAGCGGATTAGCGATGAGCAGACTTAAATTGCAGAATGCCCACCTTTGGTAAATGGCAATATAAGTAAGTTTGCAAATGACACCGTCATGAGTTGGCTAATTTCCTCCAATTATGGTGACTTGGTTGAACACTGATACTAGTGCTAGTACAAGAACTTTATGAGAATCACTCATGCTAATTTGTCTTACGCATTTCAAATTGTCAGTTTGGAGTGAATGTTATAAGATTTTTTTAATTTTTTTAAATTTTTTTATAGAGAAAGGAGACTGAATTAGTTGATTTAGAAGCAGCCTTCAAAGTATATAGGCCAAGTAAAGCTGAGTGCAAGGCAGTTTTAGTAGGGAGGATGTTAGGTATCAAGTAACTGGGAGTGAACAGCGGGGCGATACTGAGAAGAGCAAAGGAAAGGCAAGTCATGGGGTTATATGAGATGATCAAGAGAGCCACAGGTGTGAGCATAGAGGTAAAGAGAGGATTGAGGGATTATAATTTTGTACCCAGACTTGTTCTTCAGAATAATGGCCATGGTGAATCGTAACAGAGGAGGGTACATGTAATGTTGGGCTGCAGAAGAACGCGTGATAGAATGATACATAGATAGCCTCCCTCCTTTTTTTATTTTATCAGTATTCAGACACTAAATCATTGTATTGTGTGAAAACAATAGATGGGTGGAGAGGGTTTATAAAAGACATCTATTGGCTCACAGTCGGATTGTAGATTGTAATGAATTTTTAGTATATTTTTAAGGGGATTCTACAAAATGATCAGTTGGAGGTCAGGCTGTAACATTCAATTTACAAAAAATCACAAAATATGTTTTACATCCAGTCACTGCTTGTTTTCTTGGTATTATGCAGTTGTTGTTTTTTCAGTATAGGAAACAGGCCAAAGGTAAAACAGTATTATAAAAGAGAAAATGTCATTTCTATGTCCCTACCTTGATACTCCTCTTTTGAAAGGTTTTTAGTAATAGGAAGGCAGCTTCAGAGTTTGATAAATTAGCTCTCATTTTTATTACCAGTAGAGGTGTGCAACCTTCATGTTCTGTGGATTCTAACACAGTTATCTCTTTCTAGATAAAGTGTCATCAGTACTGGCCCCTTGGGGAGAGTGAAGGGGGTGAAGACTCTATTTCGTTTTCAACTGTTGGCCTCAAGGTGGATCTCCTCAATGTTTCTCGGCATACCCACTACAACTATAGTACTTTAAGGTGAGTGACTGCCAGGGTTTTCTCATTATTATTATTATTATTATTATTATTATTATAGGCCAAGAATGTCAGCCTCTGTGGAGAGTTCGTGGAACTATATACCCAGTAAGAGTCCCAGAGGGGGGATCATTGGCCTTAGGAAAGAGCAAGTCATCTTAGTAAAAAACTATTAACTCTGTTCTTAAATAATTGCAGGTTTTCAGCTTTAACAACAACAACTGACTTTGGAATAAGACTAAGTGAAAAATATAAAGGAAACAGAAAATCATCTTGGAGAGAAGTAAAGAACGAAAGAAATGCAGAAAATATCTCCCCAAGTAAAGTAAGGGGGTGGGGTGCCAGCAGACTGGACTAAAGCCATCATTGTCCCAGTTTACAAGGGGAAGGGCAGGAGAGGGGAGTGAACGAGCTATAGAGGTATAAGTCTGCTGAGTATACCCGGAAAGGTATATGGAAATGTCATAATAGAGAGGGTGCAAAGACTTACAGAAGAAAAAATCAGTGAAGAACAAGGTGGCTCCAGGAAGGGAGGAGGATGTGTGGATCAGATATTTTCCTTCAGGATGGTAGTAGAAAAAATATTAGCAAAAAGAAAAAAAACTATACGCTGCCTTCATGGATCTAGAAAAAGCTTATGACAGAGTCGATTGGCTGGCATTGTGGGACGTTTTAAAGATATATGGTGTGGGAGGAAAACTGCTTAATGCAATAAAGTCTTTCTATGAGGATGCATCTGCATGTGTCAAAATTAGTGGAGAAACAAGTGAACATTTTGAGATAAAAGTGGGCTTGAGGCAGAGGTGTGTCATGTCACCATGGTTGTTCAATATTTATATGGATGATGTGATGAGAGAAATGAAGGGCAAAGTTGGGGAAGTTGGAGTAAAAATGTACGCTGATGGAAGGAAGTGGGTGTTGAATTCAGTCTTATTTGCTGATGACACAGTGCTCATTGCAGAAAATGAAAGTGACCTACAAAATTTGGTCAGTGTCTTTGATAGTGTATGTAAATGGAGAAAGCTGAAAAAAGTAAATGTCAACAAAAGTAAAGTGATAGTTTGTGAGCGGAGTAGAAGTGAGGTTGTGGATTTTGTATGCCCATATAGAGTGCGAATAGGCGCGCCTAACATCACCATTGCCGATCCAGGATTCAGGACGTTTCCTAAGTATAAGAAGGTAATGTTATTCTTGTATTTCGTAAAGAATCCTTATGACCAAAAACGAACTAAAATTATGAGTATTCTTTTTCTTAAACACAACATTCAATAAACAACAGAACAATAATATGGAAATACGTATAGCTACTGTTGCCAGATTGTCGTACTCAGAGCATAGTATTTACCTGTTTCTGATGCCTAACTATTGCCAAGAAACATCAGGATCTTACTCTTTTAACGATAACTATAAATTAGTTTCGTTATTGGAGCCCAGAAGACAGTTTTGGGGCAGGAAGTCGGAAAATATAAGTGGCGAAGAACAACAATCTGGCAATAATCTGTGACCGAGGCAGCAGCAGCCTGCCATATTGCGGGTATCAGATACCTAAAATAGCATACTTTTACTGCGCAAAGCAGGTGATGTCGCTTATTGTGACCTCGTGAGCTTTCATATTTATCTATTTGTGTATATTTCATGGTGGCAAAACTTAAATTATTAGTTTCATTTTTACTAGTGACATGAATATATGACTGTTTATCACACTAGAATTTCACTCTAATAAGTGAATCAGACTCCACAGAAATATTACCAGTATGTGTATGAATGAATACAAAGATAAGCACATACTTTGATTTAACTCTAGGATGTCTCGTGGATCATTAATAAATAAAAACAAAATATCCGGCTGAGCTACTCTTTAGCCCATTACCTTTAATGGTGCCCAAAAAACAGTCCCTCTGCCAAGTTTGTACCTCACATTTGGTGATGTTAGGTGCTCCTATTGAATGTGAAAAAGAATGCAAAATAATTTTGAACGTTGAAGAAATGGAGAAGGTTAATGAGTTTAAGTACCTTGGATCAGTTATGTGTAAGCATGGTGGTACAGAAGGAGAGACAAGAGAAAGGGCATTGCAAGGAAGAAAGGTGGTAGGGTCTTTGGGATGTATCATGAATGGCAGAAGTGTGAGCATGAAGGTAAAGAGGGATTTGAGAAATACAGTAATAGTACCAACTCTCACATATGCAAGGAAAACATGGGCCTGGAATGAAAGTCAGAGGTCTAGAGTGCAGGCAGTGGAAATGAGTTATTTGAGGAGTGCATGTGGAATGAGTAGAATGGATGGAATGAGTAATGAAAGTGTGTATGAGCGTTTTGGTATGTGTCACGTAGGTGAAGGGAAGAATTGTGGAATGGTGGAAGAAGTGAAGTGACAGACTTTAAAGTGGTTTGGCCACATGGAGCGAATGGAGGAGAGTAAGATGACCAGGAGGGTGTGTGTGAGTGAGATAGAGGGAGGGAATGTTAGAGGACGACCTCCAGTGAAATGGAGAGATAGGGTGCAGGAGTATGTCAGGGAGAGGGGTGAAAGATCCTTGAGAAATTTTGAGCAGGCAAGGAGGGAGTGTCTGGATAAAGAGAGATGGAAACTCTTCTGCCGTGGGCATCCCCCTGGTGGGAGCTCCTAGGAGTAGTCGTCAGAGATGAATGAATGAAAAAAAAATATCATATGAAAGCTGGTTCCACAATTTAGTTATACATGAAACAAAGCTTCTAGAAAATTGGTAAGTATTAAAACATACAGCTGAAGATGCCAAATCATTGAGATTTGAAGCGAGCCTAGTGAAATGAGATGAATGGTGTATATTTACCAATTTGTACCTACCTTCCAGTCTGCAATCTTGTTAGTGAAAAAGGTACTAAGAGAAAGTGAACTGAAAAACAAAAAATTCTGTCAAAATGAAAGATAATGTATCTTTTTTATGACTTTAATTTCTAGTCCTGGGCTCATTTTTCCTTTTTTTTCAGATAAGTCTCTAAGTAAAATGTTTACAAATTGGAAGGAGCATACAAATAGCAAATATTCCCTGATAATTATTTGCCACAGAATGACAGAAAAATTGTATTTAATGATTTCCCATTTCCAGGCATGAAAGAGAAAGATGCAAGGCATAGCAAATCTGTATATGGGGGATATTCTTTTCTTTTGTGAATTACAGTGCACCTTATTCTGAATCAGTGTAATCATTGGCTTTTCAGGTTAACAAAAACAACATCGGGTGAGAACCGCTTGATATTGCATTTTCACTACACAACGTGGCCAGATTTTGGTGTTCCTCAGTCTCCTGAAGCATTTTACAAGTTCCTAAATGTTGTAAGAGCAAGTGGTGTGCTGGAGCCTGATGTTGGCCCAGTGGTGGTCCACTGCTCCGCAGGCATCGGCCGTTCAGGAACCTTCTGTCTTGTGGACACCATTCTCATGATGGTAAGCAGAATTAGACAGGATTTGTATCTCGTAGTTTCCAGTTATTATTAAAAGCAGGCCATAAGAAGCATTGTAGGAAAAAAATACTCCTTTAGTTTCTTTTAGAAAACCACTTAAGTTAAAGGATTGAGTTTGGGTTCATTGCAAAGATTTGGGCAACAATTTTTTTTAGATATTTTCAAGGCAAAATTGCATTGTTTACCAGTGGCACATTGTCATCCCCCTCCCGCACTGGCAATAACCAGTATATTCATCCTGGCTAACCTGTACAATCTCAATGGTTTTAATTTGGTGGCATTCATTACCTTTTTGTGTGAATGTCAATGGTGTTAATTTAACATTGTGCCAGTGACCAAAGTTACAGGCCATTAACGCAAAGCGCAGGCTTATTTTGCGTGCCTATCCTCCCACACGGGCATATTTACTCAAAAACATACCTCACTTCAGCCTTTCATACCTTCACTTCTACTTAACTCATGTAACTGTGTGAAGTACCATTGTAAAGTCCTGTTTTTTTTTTTTTTTGTTGTTTTTTTTACGTCGTTGCCTGTTGCGCCGGTAGGCATCTTCCTGGTGGGGCCTGATGGTCGGCCCAAGGCTTCTTCCAGGTGGGGCCTGATGGTCGGCCCAAGGCTTCTTCCAGGTGGGGCCTGATGGTCGGCCCAGCCCGTTCTGGCGCAGGCGAGTGTTTATAGTGGCGCCATCTTGCATTGGCTCATGCTGCCCCCCGGAACTCGTTCTTGATTCGCTTGGACGGCTTCCTTAGAGTCCGGGTTGATGGGTGGTCTTCAGGACAACATGTGGGTAGTTTTAAGCCACTCGGCGGTGACTGAAAAATCCGAGTGGTAGCGTGGGGATTCGAACCCGCGTCGTCCATCATGCGGTGAATGTGGGCCCAGTACGCTACCAGTTCGGCCACCGCCTACCCTCCTTAACTGTTTATTGACGTTAAGTTGAAGACTATATGACCTTTGGTAGAGCGCGTACAGAATATTGCAGTAGGATCACTGAGAGCACATTTTTATAGACAGTTTTCCACCCCGAGTGGACTTCCCTTCTATGGTTTAGTAATAAGAAGCATAACTTTTATAAAGTTTATGTGAACCACACCCCAAAATAACTTAACTTCTAGGCCTTCTTGATGCCCTTGATGGGTATTGAGGTCAAAGGGCCCCCATCTTGTGGATGAAATTCACTGGAAGGTGAGAAGAGGTGGGATGTCTAGTGGACATCATTTCAAAGTTTACACAAGTCATACACTGACCAATAATTAATCAAGGGAGCATGGTTGGGTATTGTTTGAAAGAAAATGACATGCTTACCCTACTTCAGCATAAACAAAATAAATTTGACAGAGTGCTAAGTCAAAATATGCCTTTTTGACTATTGTCGACACCCGCGGTTTGAGCCCAGGAACCAGCTGTCGACTATTGTCGACACCTGCGCTTTAAGGGTTAAACATTTGTGCTGAGGGAACAGGAACAAGGCTGTCATTGACTAAGGAAGACCCACACACACTGTTTGGCTGTACTTACTTTTTGAGGCAGCCCAAATGTTGTCACTGGCCCGCACAAATAATACTGTGCTGCATTTGCCCATCAGTGTTTATTAAAGGGGCACTCAAACCTAAACCTTTACTTAAACATTCCATCCGGCTAGATTTTAGGGATGACTTGAAATGAAGATACTGGGGTTATATAGGAATTTTTTTTTTTTTTTTTTTTTTTTTTTTTACGTTGTTGCCTATTGCGCCGGTAGGCATCTTCCCGGTGGGGCCTGATGGTCGGCCCAAGGCTTCTTCCAGGTGGGGCCTGATGGTCGGCCCAGCCCGTTCTGGCACAGGCGAGTGTTTATAGTGGCGCCATCTTGCATTGGCTCATGCTGCCCCCTGGAACTCGTTCTTGATTCGCTTGGACGGCTTCCTCTAGAGTCCGGGTTGATGGGTGGTCTTCAGGACAGCATGTGGGTAGTTTTAAGCCACTCGGCGGTGACTGAAAAATCCCAGGTGGTAGCGTGAGGATTTGAACCCGCGTCGTCCATCACGCGGCGAATGTGGGTCCAGTACGCTATCGCTTCGGCCACTGCCTACCCGTTTGACCCTATTACAAAATCCTAAAGCCCTGTATCAACCAGCAGTAAAATATAGCAAAACTTGCTAAAGGGTAGGCTGCCATTAACTCATTTTTCCCTGAGATAGCTCTTAGATCCTTCCCTTAACAAGCACTTCATATACCGTATTTGACGGCTTATAAGACGCATGTGCTTATAAGACGCACTTCAATTTGGGCAGCCATTTAAATAATAAATAAATAAATGGGTTTAACCCCTAAAGGACAGGTGATGTTCTGAAACATCATGAGCGCAGTAGACTAGGTGTCCGGGCGATGTACTGGTATGTCATGGAGATTTTGTCGTGATTTTGAGCTCTAGGGCAATCTGTGATTGTCTAGGTCTATAATACACCAAATGGGAATATATTCCACCTTACATGTGGTGTCTATACGGAAATATTGAGTCTGCCTCGTTCAGATGTTTGCATCATAGCGCCAGCCTCTGCCAACAAAAATACGAGTGAGATGAGGCTTTTTTTTGTGACATGTTATTACTGTCTGCATAATCCGTTGTAGTAATCATAATTACCAGGATAAAATAATCTAAGACAATCAGTGTACAGGTAACTCTCAATTTACGTGAGTATTGCGTCCTTGCAGAGGTCGCGTAAATCAAAAACAATGTAAATCAAACAAGAGGTAGGTTTCTGTCGAAAAATAAATACCGTATTTTGCGGTGTATAACGCGCACCCAAAACTTTAAGACAACAATTTTGATAAAAAAAAGAAAAAAGTTCTATGTACGGGTTAAAGAACATTGACGATGTACAACTTCCCGAAATTTACATATTTTTGGTGTAATCTTTACTGCTTGAATTGACAAGTGTCCTTGAGTAAAGCAATGAAAATGTCGGCCGGGCTGGTGTTGTGAGAAATACATCCCTGTAAACATACTGATGATGCACAGCTTCTGATATCATATTAAGCATATTATTCTCACCATCACTCGTGGATTATGACAGACAACTAGGCAAGACACAATTCACACGGTTCTGGTGTCACGCAGCATGCAGCTGTTTGTTGTTTGGGTGTGGTTGTGTGGTTTTCAAACAATGCAAATGGCGGCCGGGCTGGTGTTGCGAGAAATATCTCCTCGTACATACTGATTATGTACAGCTTCTGAGATCATAATAAGCATATTATTCTCACAGTCACTCGTAGGTTATGACAGACAACTAGGCAAGACACAATTCATGCGGCATGCAGCTGTTTGTTGTGTGGGTGTGGTTCTGTGGTTTGTAAACAATGCAAATGGCGGCTGGGCGTGAAATAGCTCCTCGTACAAGACTCATGATGTACAGTTTCTGATATCATATTTACCCCATTATTCTCACTAATATTAATAATTAATAATGAACACATGGATATTTTTTTCCAATATGATTCTTTTATGCAGCTTGTACTGCTCCTTAGTCATACAATCGTAAGCCAGCTGTGACATCAAGATCAAGATCATACAAATGGCGCCTGACGGGAAAACGGGATAACAGCAAGGCATGGGCGATCCTCCACTGATTTAATTTTTGTATGGCAGTTATTTGATCGCCCTGTATTCTATGGTAACATATTATAAGACAGCTATGGACTTTGAAGGATCATTAACAATAATAAAGGTAAGTTTGCAGTTGTTATTGGATAAGACGAAACACAGACCCTTAAAAACACCCCAAAGAAGAAAAAAAGTCATTAAAAATTTGTACATTCGGCGTATAACGCGTAGGGTTAAACTTTCAGGCATTTTTAAGTGAAAAAGGTGCGCGTTATACATTCAGTGGAGAGAGAGAGAGAGAGAGAGAGAGAGAGAGAATATCCATATCACCGAAATATCCACTCAGGCACTCAGTCTCAGCCTCACTCGTCTGAGAAAGAAATGAGGGACAGCATGAGCGCCTGGCTAGTATTGGTACCGGTACCGAGCAGTCTGGTACCATTAGCACCGGTACTGGTACCGTTACCTGCCCACCCCAATCGTTGAGTAGCGTGGCAGCGTGGGTGCTGTATTGTTATTCAAGTGGCACGCGGGAAGAACTGAGCTCAGCTGTGTTGCCGCGGCGCCGTGTGAGTCCAGTTGCGTGAGACATCTGGTGGCCACTCCATAAAATATCGCGTATAAGTGGAAAAAACATGTAAATTAAACATTTATTTTGATTTCGGACCCCGCGATATTTCAAAACGCATAAAATAAACTCGCGTAAATCACGAGTTACCTGTACTGCATATGGCTGATGCGAAGCCAAAGACAAGACCGCGCACAGGCAACGGAACACGAGTCGCCTCGGTCTCCTGCACAGAGCGTGAAAAATACTTTATTTCATCACATCTCTGTGATGAAACAAAGATGCCTAGGAAACTACTTGTTCCTGCACAATGCAGGAGAAGGATTGAAGTAAACTAAACTATGACCCTTTTCTATTTTTTTGTACCTTCAGTAGTTTTCATGTAATTTATAGTGGGAAATGTGATTTTCAGCATAAATGTCTTTGATAGTGTATGTAAAAGGAGAAAGCTGAAAAAAGTAAATGTCAACAAAAGTAAAGTGATGGTTTGTGAGTGGAGTAGAAGTGAGGTTGTGGATTTTGTATGCCCATATAGAGTGGGAATTGAATGTGAAAAAGAATGCAAAATAATTTTGAACGGTGAAGAAAGGGAGAAGGTTAATGAGTTTAAGTACCTTGGATCAGTTATGTGTAAGCATGGTGGTACAGAAGGAGAGACAAGAGAAAGGGCATTGCAAGGAAGAAAGGTGGTAGGGTCTTTGGGATGAATCATGAATGGCAGAAGTGTGAGCATGGAGGTAAAGAGGGATTTGCAAAATACAGTAATAGTACCAACCCTCACATATGCAAGGAAAACATGGGCCTGGAATGAAAGTCAGAGGTAAAGAGGGATTTGAGAAATACAGTAATAGTACCAACCCTCACATATGCAAGCAAAACATGGGCCTGGAATGAAAGTCAGAGGTCTAGGGTGCAGGCAGTGGAAATAAGTTTTTGAAGAGTGCATGTGGTGTGAGTAGAATGGATGGAATGAGTAATGAAAGTGTGTATGAACGTTTTGGAATGTGTCACATGGGTGAAGGGAAGAAGTGTGGAGTGGTGGAAGAAGTAAAGCGACAGACTTTAAAGTGGTTTGGCCACATGGAGCGAATGGAGGAGAGTAAGATGACCAGGAGGGTGTATGTGATTGAGATATGTAGGGAATGTTGGAGGATGACCTCCAGTGAAATGGAGAGATAGGGTGCAGGAGTATGTCAGGGAGAGGGGTGAAAGATCCTCGAGAAATTTTGAGCAGGCAAGGAGGGAGTGTCTGGATAGAGAGAGATGGAAACTCTTCTGCCGTGGCCATCCCCTGGTGGGAGCTCCTTGGAGCAGGCGTCAAAGATGAATGAATTAAAATCAACCCTCTGATATAGCAAAAATATAATTTATTTATACTGATTGATTGATTGATGAATAATGAAACTCATGACACCAGAACATCTGAGGTTATATAGGACTTCATTTATGCAAATAAGCCACTTTGTTGTTGAGCTGGGTCATGTAATCATTTAGTATTAGTCATAGTTTTGGATTGATGCGGGCATGATTGTCTTTGTTTTACAGCTGGCCAAAGGCTTGTGTGGCTCTGGTCAAGGCAAGGTGGTTGATATGTTACTGGACATGAGGAGGCAGCGCATGGGCCTCATACAGACACATGACCAGCTGAGATTTTCATATCAAGCAATCGTTTACGGTGCACACAAGCTCAGTGAAGTGAATGGAAAAGTAAGTGTTGAACTAAATGGCTCTTGTTATATTTTTCCAGTTTTAGTTATTTTAAATGCTGTCGTTGGATTAAGTACTTGTAAGAGTGAGAAATTGTACAATGTTGTGTAGTTTTGCTTATGTGAATGAGATTTTGTTCTATAGGATGTAATTAATATTGAAGACAACCTCTTAAAAAATTCATAGACCCACAAATGATGTATATTCTTCTTTGTATATCACAGGATCCTTGCGAAGAAAGCAGCAGTGAGGAACCTTCTTTAGCAGACGAGCTACCGCCTCAACCCCCACCTCGCACAGACTCCCTCACACGGTCCATGATAGAGAGCCAACTGACACACGAACTCCAGGATGGCAATGGCACAGACACAGCACCTGAGGATGATGAAGAGGACTTTGAAGAGGACAGCAGAGGAAGTAAGGCAACAAGTGTACCAAGAAATGAATTTTGTTATCATATTACACAGAGAATAATGTGTTGAGAAAAAAAGTTTGAGTCTCAACCTCTTCTGCATGACATCTCATTATCAAACAAAGGCATAATATTATATTTCCATACAGTTGCTGATTCATCACATAGTTGCTGGTTCAACACAAAGTCATTCCATTGATACCCCATGATCCTCTGAAGGCACTTGGTACCAAAGGCCTCAACACACCTAAGTCACTCTTCAGTGTCTCACAGCCATACAGGAAGACAGGGAGCACAAGTGACTTATGATTAAAATCTTTGTCCACCTGCATAGATATCAACAACTCCATATACTGGTGTTGAGTGAGTCCATAACACCATGGGCCAGGCCAATCTGTCATGACATCCTGGTAAGACCCACCATTGTAATTCACTACACTACCAAGGTAGCCCTATGTAAAACTTCTCAACATCCTCACCACATGCATGAATAGACTGAACTGTGTCATCCAGCAAGGTTCCAAATGACTGGACCTTGCTTTTGGTCCAGGAGACTTTCAGTCTCAGGGGTTTTGCCTCCTTATGTAGCACTTTGAGAGCCAGCACCTGGACCTCAAGTGATACTATGAGAAGTACAGCATCATCATCAAAAATAAGATCATCGACGTTGATGTTGCCAAAGATGTCCTGCAACGACTTTGATCAGCAACATTGCCTGATACCCAGTCCATGCAAGTGTTGAAAAGTGATGGAGCAAGGAACCACCCCTAGCCCACTCCTGAATTAACAGGGAAGAAACCAAAAACACTTCCTACTCACTTCACAGCACTTTTAGTCCTAGAGTAAAGGCCATTCATCAGGTCAATAATCCTTGCAGGAATCCCATGGATCCACAGACTGTCCCACAGTGCCTCACAGGGCACTAAGTCAAAAGCCTTCATGAGATCAACATAGGCTGTGAACAGCCTCTTTTGAGAATCGTGTCAGCTTTCCAGAAAGACATGAAGTGTTAAGATCCGGTTAGTTGTTGACTTGCTGGGCGTGAACCTGGATTGCTTACGTCTCTGAAACTTTAGCAGGTGAGATTGAATTCACATCAGCAACAGATGAGCTAGCACCTTGCCCAGCACACTGAGCAATGTAATTCCACAGTAATTATTGCAGTTCTGTTGGTTCCCTTTCTCTTTCCATATAGGGACAACCAACCCCTTTTCCAGTCAAGAGGAATAGCACTGGACTGCTACATGGCAGACAACACTGCACGCAACCCATGGATCAGTGCTTCACCCCCAGCTTTCAGCATGTCTGTGCTGGTATTACGGATCCCAGCTGCTTTTACCCCCTTCAACTTCCTCACAGCCTCTCTCGCCTTCGCAAGAGAGGGTGGAGTTTCATCCATTGGTGGATCACCTGCTGCCATCTGCAACTCAGCCAGAGGGAGCTGTCCGCTTGATGGCTCTGCCATGTACAACTGCCCAAAGTACTTGGCTCAACGAGCCAGGTATCCATCTGCATCTGATACTATTTCCCAATCAGCCATTTGGATTGTACTTGCCTGAGATGTGGATTTGGAACAGAGCTTCTTCAGAGCTTGAAAGGCAGGTCTAAGGTCGTTTGCATTTAGACAACCCTCAACATCCTCAGCGAGATCTCTGATGTGTCTCTCCTGAACCCTCCTCAGAATGATTCACATTCTAGTCCTTCGTGACAAAGTCTTGTATTGCTCCGAGTTTCCGTCCAGCCTGGCAGTACCACTCACCTCTATATTCTCCTGTGCCTCCCTCGAGGTAGTGCCACTTCTAGACCTCGGAACCTCTCCAATGCATCTTTGAAAGTTTCTCATTTAAAGGTATCCCACAAATCTCCTGTATTTTGAGAATTTCTTGGACTTGATGCATATCCTCAGTTTTGCAACATTGTCTGTGGTTGGTTGGTTCTAAAGAACTCAACTCTCCAGAAACCCCAACAGTTCTGGAGGATCCTCCAGCGAGTACTAACAAGGATGTAATTGATCTCCTTTTCCACACTGTCAGCATTTCTATACCAAGTCCAGCAGAAAGGGTTGCATCTTGAACCAGGAAACAGTAATCGTCAGCCTTAACTTTGCAAGGTACGGATGTGAACTGCTTACATTTCTGGTGGCAGAGCTGTGGGGACCATCACATAATTCAGCCAGCTCTCTCTGTGCCAGTAACTGCATTGAAGTTGCCCAAGACAATGAGTGTGTCGCGTAGGGGGGCTCTGGTCAACTGTAGAGTCAAGCTTGGCGTAGAACATTTCTTTATTCAAGTTCGCACATTTCAGTAGAGGCATACAATGCAATAAGAGATATGAAGCCCAAGGAGTGCTTCAACCTCACCAGCATTATACGCTCATCAACTGGAGTAGCCCCAACAACAGAGGAGTGGAGTCAGCTGGAAATGGCTTTGAGATCGGCACCAACGCTCTGGCCTGACCAGTAGTAGGTATAGTCTCCACTACTGATCTCTCCATTGCCAGGTCTCTTCATCTTAGAGAGTGCCATTATATCCACTCTCAGTCTCCTGCATTCAGCTGACAGATGTGGTAGTCGCTGATCCTCCAAGATGCTCAGGATGTTCCAGGCACCCACATGGAGAGCCCACCGAAGGTTAACGCCAGGTCTGGCTCAATGAGCTTATGTCTCATCTACACCACCCTGGCAATCCCCATATGAAGGGGACGAGTGTGTTTGATTGGGCAGGGGTGCCCTTCTGCCCTGACCAGACCTGTCAAAACCACTGGATGCTATATATATAAGTTGAAGAGATTGCTCTCCTATGGCCTCACCTACTACTAACCTACAAGGGGAGGCTGATTGTTGGGCCTAAAAGCCCAACAGCCCCAGGGGTACAGGAGAGTATACACTGTCACCACATGACTTTGTGGTGGCTGCTTGGCCCATTGTCATGCAGACTAGCCTATTGATCTCCCCTAGCCAGGAGAGGCTGCCCATCCTGGCCATAATAAGGGACCAAAGAGGTGTGTTGCTAGCCACAGCACATGACTATGGCATCACTCAACATCTAGAACTCCAATCTCCCGGCCTTACAGGGACGCCATACATGGCAAACATGAAGGTACTAGCTAGACTAATAACCTAATACTTAGATTTTTATTATTTGCCTTAAACATCATGAATCTCCTTCTCTTTGACCTAGAATTCAATTTTCAACATAATATTAACACCATTGCGCACGTGGACGCGACATACGCATCACTATAATTGTCTGGTTAAAGAGCATGGCTTCTGATTGACGCGACTGTCGTGTCACGGGGACAAAAAAATCACCAAAAATTCTGTAATTCTCATTGACGCATGATACTTGGTCTGTAGACAGGCTAGCACATGTCGGCTCGAGGTAAGCTGATAGATCCTGCCAAGAAGGATCTATCAGCTTATCTCTAGCGGTCGCGGACTGGTTAGTGTGTGGCGAGGGGCAGGGTTCAATATTTTTTTTCTTTCAAGCCTAACTCATCAACTATACATCATATAAGAAATCTGAAACTACCATTGTTTAGGTAATGTATCTGTTCTTTAAGATGACCATAAAAAAAAACTATAACAGTTATGGAGATAAGTGGAAAAAAGTGAACATTTTTTGAATTTTTATTTATTTATTTATTTATTTTTCAAATTTATGACTGTTTTAATTGGTATATCAAAATTCCGTTTATTGCGCTAATTAGCTCATAAATGTCCGCTTCTTTTGTTATAGAACACAATTTGTTATATTTTTACTCCTATGTGAAAATGTGAGTTTATTTCAGAAATTGGTTCGTGTCACTTCAACTCACGATATCTCGGTAAAATATAAAACAAACATTATTTTTTTTCTTTACACATGAAAGAGCTTACAATTTACAGTGGAATGTATGTAGTTTCATAAAAGTGAACCGAGCAAAAGATTCGATAAGCGAGTTTCGAAAAATTTATACCGCGCACTCAAGGTACCAAAATCAGGCCTCCCAATAGCCAGTTAAGTGTGCGTTTTGGACGCCAAAATCAGATGGGAGGGTGTGCACGAAAGTGTTAATGATTGTATGTAAATATTACCCCAGATCTCAGAGATGACTGACATTAGTTTGACCATGATGTGTTAAAAGGTAAAGTTGGAGGCATATGCAAAGCTGCTTGTGGCCTTAGTGCTCATATCCATCTCAATGGCCTTTGAGCATGTGGTGGGTTAGAACCTACTACCTGGGACACAGGAATGTGTGACATCCGGGTTACCATAATATGATAGACAAAATAATAATGCTGGTCATTGGGACATTATGGAAAAATACAATATTGTATGGAGTGGTGGCACAAAGTAAATCATTTATGAATGAACTAAATTTTGGGAACAAAGTTATTTGTAAAAAAAAAAATGTTTTCTTCAGTTATTGGTGAAAACAGCATTTTAGGTATTGTTAGTGGCACCTAAGAGGGTGTTGATAGAAATGGTAATGAAAATAAAATGTGTGAGAGCTGAGAAGTGGCAGAAATTGAAAAGGAAAGGAGGGAAGGGTGCAATTTTGGTCTCCCAAGGAGACCTGAGTGGTCAGTGTGCAGGTGTCCTGGAGGACCCAGGTTCTAGTCTCACCCGCTGTACAATCGTGGGACACAAGTGTTGACACACTGTCCACTGAGTTTCGTTCACCTGCCCCGATTTTAAAATATATACCGCATGGAAAGAGGCTAATGTTCAGATATGTCACTTCATAATACACTCTCCATAATTTATTAGATATGAATTTGTCAGTTGTTGACACTGATAACAAGTTTTTAATTCGCGGACGAAAATGTTTCTTTACATTTCGTTCAAATTTAGTCAAGGACAGCTAAAGTTGTTTACAATGCTATTATGCATTTGAGTAAATGTTGTATTCATTCCTGCAACATCCTCGCTAAGAAAATACGAAGAAAACATTGATATCGTGCACAAATATTCTGATATGGTCTAAAAATCTATAATGATACCACCATTTAACTCGCTTGACAATGTTATGCAATGACGTCATTGACCATGCCCGCTGGCGCATTTAGGAAACTAGTAGGCTATTATGCATTGAATTGAATTAAAATGAAAGAAGTTTTTTTTTTTTAATGTTCAATAAGTCATTTCTTTTAGATAGAGGTCTATTAAATAGAAGATTTACTGTAGTTTTACAGCTTACTCTCGTTAATTTCTACATCATTTCATTTTGTTTATTTGCAGGTGCCCCAGGAAGACCTCTCCCTGAGCCCCCTGGGTCAGATGGCTCAGGCCCAGACACTTCCTTGCCTCCCAGCCCCGAGCACAACAATGCCACGTAAGTAACCTTGCCATCACTTTGTAGGAGTTCTCCAGAGATTTTATATTATTTTGCATGGCAGTCAGAATTTTAGTTTCACTGTTGTTTTCATGTTTATTTCACAAACACTTTGCTTCGCTCTTGATAGGTATGCTTTATTAATCTTATTCTCTCTGTGCAGAAAGATGTAAAAAGGCACCAAGATATTGCAGATAATTTCTTAAATAGTTTCCTGACTCACTCTTTCCTCTTTCATTAAAACTTGGCACACTGATTTTCACATTGACTGTAAAAAAAGATCAAAATCTTCTCTAGGGATTTTTCAGCACACTGTTCATTGTCAGAATTAGGGTTAGGTAGGTATTTGTACCGCTAAATGGTAAGCAAGTAAGCGTCGAGGCATGGAGGGTGTGAGATAACCCAATGTGCAGGGTTGAGGGATGAGTATCATGTTACACTACTGTTTACATGTACTGTTCATGTATTTTATTCATTATTTGATATTGGTATCTTTTACCTTATTTTATGTTTTTTCATTATTTATTTGATATTTTCTATTATAATACTTTATCATTGTTATACTATTATTACCTAATGGTCTACGAAAGTTTAATAAATGAAGGATGGAATGGAGGAGAGAGGTTTGAAAATTAATATGGAAAAAACAAAGTACATAATGACTGGAAAAGAAGCAAGAGAAAAGATTAAATCCAGAAAATATCCATATGGATGCTGTGGGAAGGGAGTAGGTGTAAATTCAGTCTTGTGCACATGTTGCAGGCAGTGGTGCCACCTTAGATGCTCAGGCCTCAAAAATGTAAGAGGAGTGCAGAATTTTACATGCTCAGCTTGTGTAAGGAGACAGCAAGGACAAGAAACTGAGAGGGATGAACTAGAGGTGAATGGAGGAAAGCTGGATGAGGTAGAACATTTCTGTTATTTGGGACATGTTCTGGACTGCAAGGCGGGAGTGGAGAGGACAGTGAGAGCGAGAGTGGCAGCAGCATGGTTAAAGTGGATGGAGGTGGCTAGTCTACTCGTGAATCATAGCATCCCTCTAAAGAGCAGAGAAAGGGTGTACCAAGCATGTATTAGATCAGTGATGTTGTATGGAGTAAAAACATGGGCTCTAACTAGAAAATTGATGGAGGTTCTGAGAGCAAGTGATTGCAGAATGCTGAGGCATATGGTGGGGATCAGGTGGCAAGATAGGGTGTCCAGTGCAGATGTAGCTAACAGATGTGGAGTAGAGGACCTGGAAACAGTGCTCAGAAGGGAAAGACTGGTGGTTTGGACATGTGAAGAGAACAGGGGAGGATACATTGCTGGGAGTTTTGGAGAGATTAGAGGTAGAAGAAAGGAGACCAGTTGGTAGACCTAGGAAAATGTGGAGATGTATACAGGAAGACTTGGCATTGATGGGATTGGATGAGCATCGGGCAGAAGACAAAGTAAAGTGGAGGAGAGCCATAAAGCGTCCAACCGCTCAGGAAGAGTGAAAACGGACGTTAAACGAAATGATGATGGTGATGATGGTCTACGAAATAATAATTTATGAGTAAAATTGAAGGTAAGCTAAGAAAGAAAACAATTCCATCCTTGGTGTGCTGCTGAAAGGCTGAAAGTGGTACTCATATTTAAACACACAATTTAATGGTGGACTCAGAGAAAGGCACCACCAGTTTGGACTTGACTATCATTAATTCAGCCCTCGCTCCTAAATGTATTGATACTGACACCATGATGCTTTCAGTAAATGACATTTGAATAGCTGACACCACGGTGTTGGGTACTAGCAGCTTTCACTACTAAGCCAGTGTGGCCTCATAGTCTAGCTGCTTCTTGCACTGGTACTGGTACCACCTGCACCAGAGCCTTTAAGCACTGGTACTCCTCGTATCAAAATTTATGGCACTTCCCCAGCCCATGTCAGAATATTTGAATGTATGGCAAAAGTCCAATTATTTATAAATAAAAAATTTAGAATGCAGTAAATGATTCTGTGGACATTATAATTTGAGCCATCTTCCACTGAGTTAAACTTCCTTTGTTTTCGCTCAATTCAGTTGCGTATGAGAAAATTTAATGCACTTCCATTATACTTGTACAACAAACATCAAATTTCCATAGTTTAGGGTAAACCATGAGTGATAATACTAATATCTTAATAATCATGTGCATATCACTTGTCAATCAAAGATTGACATTTCATCATAGACATTAATTTATTCCACTGAATATTGATTTAGTGAAATGCTATTAAATCAGTCTGATTTAGTTGACTAAATCACTAAATTAGTCGGAACAAATAAGCGCTTTTTCAGTGTTTTCAATACCTCGAGTTTCGCGATCCTTGAGTTTAGCGCTATACCTTCGGAACGAAGTGAGCGCGAAACTTGAGAGGGTACTGTAGTTTTTCCTTAAAGTTGTGCACACTCTTCGTCATTACTACTTCCTCACTTAGTCTGTTCCAAACCTCTGTTTCTTTGTGGGAAGCTATATTTTTTTATGTCTCAAGCATCTTCCTTTTCTCAATTTTTTACTGTGTCCTCGTGTGTTGCTGGTGTTTCTTACTTCTCTTAGTAGCAACTCCTTGTTATCTACTTCTTCCATTTTATTCCACAGTTTGTAAATTAGTATTAAGTCTCCCCTTTCTCTTCTTTGTTCCAATGTTGGCAGGTCCATTTCCTTTATCCTTTCTTCATATGACAATCCCTCCAGTTCTGGACCATTTTTGTTGCCATCCTTTTTATTCTTTCTATTTTTTTTCACGTGTTTCTCCTTATGGGAAGACCACACAGTTTCCGCATATTCCAACTTTGGTCTAATCATATTAGTAATGATCTTTTTCATCATATCCTTATCCATGTAGTGAAATGCTATTTCTATATTTCTTACCATTCTATACGTATCACCGAATATCCTATTTACATGACTCTGACTGTTGATTATCTTGTATTGTCACTCCCAGATCTCTCTCTTCCTGCTATATTGGACAACATCCACCAGTTACTCGTCCGTAGATTTTCCATGCTGGGCTGATATGATTTTCCACCAAATTTGGTGGAGAACCCACTTAATTGGCAATCCTGTGTTGTGAGAAAAAGTGTTGGAACACTCATACGTGGGAGATTTGAGTGCGGCTGGAGCTCGCAGCGAGTGTTTAGCACCACCAGCAAATGCGCCTATTGCTCACTGTGAGCGTATAGCAGTTAAAGGGTTAAATATCAACACTTCTGGAACGCTCCCACTCTCAGGACGCAACACCGGGTAAGGTGTTCGCTCATCTGCTACTGATACGCATTATATTTCATCTGCTAAAGTTCAGAGACCTGAGCAATCCAGATTCATGCCCACCAATTCAACAATTGACCAGGTCACTTAGCCCTCTTGTGAAACACTGGTGTGAGTTTTGATCGGCTACTCGCAGCCCATGTCAATCTCAAGAAGGCATTCGACTTAGTGCATCATGAGCCACTCTGAGACATTTTGAAGATCCATGGGATTCCTTCAAGGATTATTGACCGGATGACTGGCCTTTACTCTGGGACTGTGAGTGCTATGAAGTGTTGGGGAAGTGTTTCCAGTTTCTTCCCTGTTAAATCAGAAGGGTGGCAGGGGTGCATCCTTGCGCCACCACTTTTCAACACTTGCATGGATTGGGTATTGGGCCAAGTTACTGATCAAAGTCACTGCGGAACATCTGTTGGCAACATCAAGGTCAGTGACCTTATGTTTGCTAATGATGTTGTACTTCTGGAATCACTGGAGGTCCTAGTGATGGCACTCAAAGTGCTGCATGAGGAGGCGAAGCTTCTGGGGCTGAAGGTCTCCTTGGCCCAAACCACTGTCCAGTTGTTTGAAGGCTTGCAGGATGACACAGTTCAGTCTGTTCATGTATGTGGTAAGGACATTGAGGTCACCGAAAGTTCACATACCTTGGTAGTGTATTGCATAACAATGGTGAGTCTCACCAGGAAGTCCCTCAATGGATTTGCCTGGCCCACAGTGTTATGGACTTGCTCAACACGAGTACGTGGTATTGTCGATATCTATGCAGGTGGACAAAGATTCAAGTCTTTTAACTCACTTGTGTTCCCTGTCCTTCTGTATGGCTGTGAGAAATGGACACTTAATAGTGACTTGGAGAGCCATGTTGATGCCTTTGGTACCAAGTGCCTTTGCAGGATCATTGGGTATTGCAGGAATGACTTAGTTCCAAACCAGTGACTACTTCTTGAAACTGGATTACTAGCTTAGTCTGGGAACACCAATTCTAGCAATATGGACATGTGGCAAGGCTCCTGGATGTCGGTCCTGCTTATGGGGTTGTTTTTGTAGAAAACAACCCTGAATGGAGGAGACCAATGAGATATCCACGTAGCTTATGGCTGAGGCAAACTGATCGATCATTGGAGGGACTTGAGGTGGGAAGGGAGGATGGATGGAGGCTTGCTTGGGGTGAGAATCAGGTGAGGTGGCAGGTGAGTGAAGAGATGTGCCTCCTGGTGTATGCTCCCCGTTTGTTAATTATGAACATTAGAAACAAGAATAATAAATATATTAGGGAGGATGGAGAGGAAGGTTTTAGTTTATCCTTACAAATGAAATAGTTTATGTTGCTGATGCACAATAGGAATTAGCCAGAAAGGACATGGAAAAGCTTCTCAAGAAGCTTTCTTCATCCCTGTGTGTACCTTTCTTAGAGTGTCTTGAAACTGTCATGAAAGGTTGCTTGCTGCCTACCACTGTTTTCCTTGGGATTGCAATTGTATTTCATAATCATTGTTAACCATAATTCATTCTCTGAAATTAGTTTACTACATTCTACTTCAGCAAAAGTTGAAATTTCATCTCTCAACCTGGTTCTTTGTCTGCCCTGACTTGTATAATTCCTTAATTTCAGTTCTGTTACTTTGGGTGTCCAGTTGTTATCATTTCTACATAAAATATGACTGATAGCATGTGGGCAACCAGAGTAACTCATGTCAGACAGTTGCATTTAATTGCTACCCACATTCATTTTCCCATTCAGGCAGCCATCACTTATCATTCACCCAGCATTCTTATCTTTTAACTGGTTTTGTTTATGAATGGTTTTGTTTATGAAAAATCACTAGAAGTATATCTTTCTTTCAAGGCATACGTTACAACTTTTGAATATAACAATTTAGTTTATTTTTTTCTACCACAGCTACATATAACTTTTGCCTGTTTATCCTTATTTTGCCTCTTAGGAAGAGAAGAATTTGTCTTTATAATTTGTTTAATCCCACCTCTGGCAAGATCAAAATGTTATGTGCTCTGTCTAGGCTCTGCATCTTACTAGAGACCTATTGTGAACCTTGAAATTATGAACTTTATTTTTTGTAGCTGTTTAACTGACCATTTCTCTGAAACCTCCTTTGGGAAATATTTGTTTACACTTGCCTGCGTCTGTTCCCTTTTACTGTGAAGAAAAAAATAAATAGGAAGAGGTTGTGTCATTAAGCTAAACTGCTTTGAAGCAGGTTAATGAGGATTAGGAAAATTGTTGCTGCAAGTTTTTAGTATCCTCTCCTTGTTATGGGTAAATTGTCTCCCAAGGCCAAACATGATTGGAAGATTATGATTGGAAACTCACTGGTAAAAAAGTTTTACTGCTGTATTCTTGCACTAGTCATCAAGATACCATGCAGGGCCATAATTTCTGGGGGGCCTAGAGGGGCTATAGCCCCTCAATGTTTTCTATATTGGCCTCAAAATGCCCCTAAAAGTGTTTATTAAAAAAAAAAAAAAAAAAAAAAAAAAAAATTCCCCCACATGCACATGCTTGCTTCTCTTGCCACCTTTCCCCACCACCTCATGAACCTATGATGCCCTCTTGCTCCCCCTAAAAATCTGCCAAAATTATGGGCCTACCATGGCAATGTCTTATTCTTTGGAAAATGGAAATATGAAAGTGATTGATGTAGCTTGGAACTGATAATCATAGATTCCTTTTAAAAAGAAAAGGAACCCTTAGCTTTGAGGCGGTGTTGTCTGCCTCGCTGGAACATAATAGTATGTAAAGGGAAACATGACAGTCTGTGGCATCTGAATGGTTTGTGTGCCCAAGTGTGGCTCTTCTACCACGAGGTTTGTTTTGCATCTAACTTTTCTTAACTTTCTTGGTCTTTGTCCCTCACCCACTTAGTATGGGAAATGAGGCCATTGCTAATTGCTTGCTTGGCAGTCTTTTAACCTATTGTTTTCTATTTTCATATGTGAAGTCGCAATACATTATTTGTTTTAAAGCACTTGTAAACTTTGCACTATTAGTCACTGCATTCTGCATTATTGATTTCATAGTTATGTTGGCTTGGGTTGTATCTTGAGCAAGAATGTTTTGCTGCCATGTTCTTATGTTTGCTCCTTTGGCATATTTGCTTTTGTTTTGCTAAATTTTTTATCACGATGTAAATACCCGTTTCATATGCATTCTTTTATACCTTTACGTTCCACAATAATTTTCTTTTGTAATAACTGGCCAAAAAGTTTACAGTGAAGTATTTGATCTAAATAGCCAGTAATACTTTTCGACTTAGTATTTTATTTAAATTATTGTGATAGACATTTCACAAATTATTTATGAAATATGGCCATTAAAAAATATACATAATCACATAGTTCAGTATGTTAAAGCATGTCATTCCTTGACCTATTTACAGTTCATAAGAAACCAGTATTGAAAATGTTTAGCATAGATAAACTGGTCATTATCCATTAAGTACAAAGTACAGTGAAAGCTGTGTGAGACATGTTCACCCTGCCAGTGCTTTCTCCAGTATTTATGCCAGAGTGACCTTGCAGAGGAGCGCGTGTAGAGTGGGAGGATAAGTGGTGGTGGAAGGTGATTAATTTGGCTGCTGGCAGATCTCTCGTCAAACAGGCTGTGCTTCTTTTTGTAAGGGAAGCCATGTCTCATCTGGTATCTTATGGAGAGAATGGATAAGGGAAACATGGTAGTTGTGAGTGAGGTGAGTGATGCTATATGTAAGGGTGCCAGTGCAGACATAACTCAGCAGTTTGCACATTGGTATCTGGGTATGGATTGGTGTTTTGCACAGTTTGTTCTCCTTATAAAAACATCTGGACAGTTGTGGAGCTGGGGCATCCTTGGGGACTTCTCTATCACATCATCTAACCAGTGGTATGACCACACTGCACCCTTCACACTTTCATATGCTCACTATGCTGTATATCCCAGCCCATACTCAAACTTCCTCGTTGCAATATATCTTTCCCATTGAACCACTGTACCTGACCCTTTTTCCTTTTACATCTATACCTCACCTATAAACATTTATTTACTCATTCCATCCCAGTGATGGCTAAGGAAGGAGAAAAGAATGTTTTGAAATCTTCATGAATCATGTGTCAAGAAGCCTGGGCTTATGGCAGAGTGCCAGATGCTTTGAGCAGAGCAGTAGATCTTCACTGCATATAATCAAGTTTGTAATGATTGAAAGAACTACTGAGATATTAGTCTGTTTTGTACTAAATATGGAAGAATTATTATAGACCAAATGAATTTAATAAATGCCATGGTTGTCATGAACAAATGCTTTAGAGGAGGCAGTGGTTGTTTACTGCAATTTTTTGCAAGGCTTTAGTCAACAGGCAAAGTTTATGGAAAGTACCTTGCGCCAATAATATGAAGGACAGACTTTTGAAGCAGTGATGAGTTTCTGTGGTGATGAAAAGGCATGTGCAAAGTAAAAAGAAGTTTTAGAGGTTGATTTATGATACAGTTTGGCTAGAGTGTATTGACTATTGATCCAGTGATTTTTACATCATCAAAGATTGAATGCTGAGGGATGAAAGTGCCAGAATAAAATTCTGTTAATGGTAAACTTTTTTTCACATGTAAATGTTTGTGGAACAACACTGAATGTTTGCATTTTCATAGAATGCTGCAATGCTTTTCATCAATGCTCATGAAATTGAAAAGTTGCCTTTGATATCCATAGCTGTGGTTTAATACACCCAACTCTTGATTTCCCAGACTAATAAGGGGAGCGCCTGTACAGGAACCACAAAAGTCCCAAAATCTGGAATAACTACTACATACTGGGGTCATGGTCCATTCCCTGATGTTTACCATATGGCAGTCGCCAATGTTCAGTACTTTTACCACACTTTGTCTAACACATTAACTAAAACTAAAACTAGTTATTTGAAAACTTGCATTACATGTAAACAAAGGATGCACCATCAACGGCAGTCACAAAGTGTCTGCCATTTTCTTTTTTGACTCCAGGCAAATTCAGTCTCATGTCCTAAAGTTTCAGAAACCTGAGCACTCCATGTTCACGTTCAGTAAGTCAACAGTTGATCGGATCATAGCACTTCGCATCCTTGTGGAACGCAGATGCAAGGTTCAACAGCTTTTGACTCAGTGCACCATGAAGCACTCTGGGACATTCTGCAGGTCTGTGGGATTCCTGCAAGGATTATTGACTCTATGACTGGCCTTTACTCTGGGACCGGGAGTGCTGTGAATTGTGGGAGAGGCATTTCCAACTTCTTCCCTGTCAGTTCAGGAGTGAGCCAGGGTTTTGTCCTTGTGCCATCACTTTTCAACACTTGCGTGGACTGGGTATTAGGCAAAGTTGTTATTCAAAGTCATTGTGACATCACGGTCACCACTAACCTTGTTTTTGCTGATGATGCTTTACTTCTCGTGGAACCGCTGGAGGTCCTCCCGGTGTTGGCTCTTGCATTAGTGCATAAGGAGGCAAAACCTCTGGGACTGAAGGTCTTCTGGGTCAAAACCAAGGTCCAGTCATTGGAGCCTTACTGGATGACACAGTTCAGTCATGTGGTGAGGATATCAAGATCACCAAAAGTTTCACATATCTTTGGTAGTTTAGTGAGTAATAATGGTGGGTCTTATCAGGAAGTCACGTGACAGATTGGCCTGGCCCACTGTGTTATGAACTTGCTCAACAAGAGTATATATTGTTGTTGATATCTACAGTAAACCCCTTGTTTTTTTAACCTTGATATAACAAATTTCGGCCTTAACAAGCTTTTTTGCCAGTCTGGTATGTGCAAGGATTTCCCGAACAAGTTTGGTAATTGTGGGGTTAGATTCGGTGGTGGGCTGGCCAAGCACGTATATGTGTATTGGTCAGTATAGTCCAGTGTGTAATGATTGTTTTATTTTTCCTTGAATATTCTGCAGATGGGTGGGATTCCTGGAAGGATTATTGACCTGATGACTGGCCTTTACTGTGCTGTGAAGTGTGGGGAAGGTTTTTCCAGCTTCTTCCCTGTTAATTCAGGAATGAGGCAGGGATGCATCCTTGCTCCATCACTTTTCACCACTTGCATGGAATGGGTATTAGGCAAAGTTGCTGATCAAATTCGTTGCGAAGCATCTGTTGGTGACATCAAGGTCACTGATCTTGTTTTTGCTGATGATGCTGTACTTTTCATGGAACTGTTGGAAGTTCTGGTGATGGCTCTTGAAGTGCTGCATGAGGAGGCAAAGCCTTTGGGACTGAAGGTATCCTGGGCCAAAACCAAGGTCCAGTTGTTTGGAGGCTTGCTGGATGACACAGTTCAGTCTGTCCATGCATGATGTGAGGATGTCAGAGTCACCAAAAACTTAACATACCTTGGTAGCATAGTGCATAACAGTGGTGGGTTTCACCAGGAAGTCGGTCGACAGCTTGGCCTGGCCCACGGTGTTATAGACTCACTCAATACAGGTACAGTCATACCTCGGTGTATGAGTGCCTTAGTTTATGAGTGTTTTGATTAAAAAAAAAAAAAAAAAGGCCTTGGTTTACAATTGGTGACTTATATGAGCATCCTGATTGTACTTTTTTTTCTTTTTTTTTTTTTTCTCCACCTTAAGGGTAGTGACATGGGCTATATGGAGGCCATCAGGGTCAAGTGTGTAAGTCCCTCTGAGGATGGAGTACAGGCCCTTGCTGAGTGACAGCAAGAAGGAGAGGGGAGGATGCCAATAGTCCGACTATCGGCTAACGTCAGCCTAGCCGACCTAGTCAGTCTTTCGACGAGGACTGGCGTGTCTCTGTACAAGTGGAAGACGTGAGCATGGGTTCCCTTTGTTCGCCACAAGATGAGAGTGCTCAAAGTGGAAAACAATGGGAATAGAGTCTCAGTTAGGGCTGCCACCTTGAACTAAAAAAATATGGGGAACACAACATCCCATTCTCCAATACAGAACGAATCCATATTTTAAGGAACGGGTGGCAACCCTAAAATTTCCCTAGCCTGCCATGACTGACAGCTGCTGCCCACTGCTAGTAAAGGCTGGAGGAAGGAGGGAGGGAAATTACGACGCACATTTTACATGTATTTCAGGACGACCCTTGACAAACATAATTTTATGGACTGGTTTTGTGGTTCACCAAAAGATGTGCTCAGTACAGTTTTAAAATACTGAATTTTATCTGCTTAACCATTCAGAAAGCCAAATATGGAATAAATGGCATTCCGTATTTTAAGGAAAGGGTGGCAAGTTGGCAACCCTAGTCTCAGTTTGTGTTGTAAACTCGTACAGATAGCATCTGTGCGCCAGAGACACGCCAGTCCTCGTTGACAGACTGACTTGGGTGGCTCGACTGCAGTCAGCCAATAGAGTCGGTATGTCGGCACTCTGCTATGAGCCGCCATTGGAAAAGGTCTGTGTTCCCTTCTGAAGGGAGGGAGCAATCTTTGACCTCTTCTACGATAAAGGCACCTTGTATGCCAAGGATGGTGTGCACCTGTCACTCCTAGCACTGTCTTGATGCAACTTGCCCACTTATTCCTCTCAGCCTATTTGAATATTTTCGCTACTTCAGAGACTTTGATCATTAGTTATGAAACTCGGGACTGTTTTTATCGTATCACTAGACTTGAAATCGCTAGATAGATAAATGCTAGACACAGGACCACATTGCATAGCAGACTGTAGTCCTATGAACTGGTAGAGTAGTGACTATAATAGTGACTCCAGAGTGAATAGTGCTTCCAGCTCGAGATCCAAAGGCAACTGAGGGGGAACATGGGTGCTCCCCCAGCCTTTTGGGCATGGGGTGGGCTGTGGGTCCTGGGGTGGGTGTGGGTGGGGGTGGGTGGGGGGGGGGTTGGGGTGTGGTGGCTTGGTGGTACTAAACTGCTGGTGGGTATGGGAGTGGAAGGGGATGGAACTGGGTATTAAACGTAACTGGCCTTACGGTAGTATTTGGCCATGTCAAGTCATTACGTGGATAACATCCTACATCTATTATTGGCCTGGTAAAAATGAATGTTCATGTAACAAAGTTCATTACAGGGATTACATATTACTGTTACAACTTCCAGTTCCTCGGTCTCCTCCTCTTTACAAATGCTCTTCTGTCTTCTTGTGCTTCTGGAACAGGAAAATCATTACAATGGAGATGGAAAAATCATCACTGGAAGTGAAAACTTCAAAAACAAAAGGAAGGAAAAACTAGAAAAACTGTGACGAATATTGGCTGTGGCATTTAAACAAAGCCATTCGATATACAAAATAACATATTAAGGACAATTGATCGCATGTGAGATTGATTTGAAAAGTATTTTTTCGCGCGATCTTTTTTTATTTGCAATACACATTTTATATGTTGTGGGTTTTTAACACTGGTTAGGGTTAGGTTGATTTAGGAGGCTGGAGGGGGGGGATAGGGTAGACTTTTAGGATAGCTGGATTGGGGTTTTGGGGGGGTGATTGGGTAATCAGTATAGCCTTAATGTTATTAAGGTTGTGCATGAAGTTTAAGCTTAATAACCATACGTAAGTACCGTATAATAATTACAAATTTCGCACATATTTCCCGTAACTATAATAATAATAAATTTTGATAATTGAGTCACACACACGGCGAGGAAAAGTCAAGCTCATTTGTGTGCGTTTTTTTTTTTTTTTTTTTTTTTTTTTTTCGTGTTATTTTTTTTTTCATGTTTTTTTTTTTTTTTTTTTTTTTTTTTCTTTTTTTTTTTTTTTTGTTTTTTTTTTTTTTTTTTATGAGCCCTCTCAGTCTGTCCTGATGGCATCTCTTCAAAGAAAAAAAAAGAAAAATGAAGTGAAAAAAAAAAAAAAAAAAACATTATGAAATTATTGGAAAGGTGACAAACATTGAATGGTGTGGTGGGTTTTTTGAACTTTTTTATTTTTTATTTTTTTTTTTTATTTTTTATTTTTTTATTTTTTAAATTTTTTTATATAAATATTAACTATAGGATTATATTGCATTAGATTAGGTGTTTTTTGATGGATGGCATTTTGATTTGATGATTGTGGGTTAGGGGGTTGTTTCCTTCTAATAAAGGGTGTGCTAGACTTACGAATTGGGTGGTTAGTTGTGTTAGTGGTGTGGATGGAGAACTCCGTCGAAATCGAAAGACCCCCTGTATGGTTTTTTTTTTTTGAGTTTTTTAAGGAGAAGGATAAGTTTGAGTTTATTGTAGAAGTGACAGCTTATTGGGCATGAAAGACGGGGGGTTTTGTGTGAAGATTGTTGTGTTGAGTTAGGGAAAAAATTGTTTTGAGGTGTTGAGGACCAACAACTCTTTCTCAATCAGAAAGAAATGATAGGTTAAGGTCTGAGGTGAAGGATCTTCATCTTCAGCCTCATATATATATATATATATATATATATATATATATATATATATATATATATATATATATATATATATATATATATATATATATATATATATATATATATATATATATACACACACACACATACACACACACACACACCGTATTTCCTGCCATATAAGACGCACCTATAATTTGGCAAGATATATTTAGAAAAAAACAAAAAACTCCACATTTTCCCTGAACTTAATGTGTATGCAGTATTACATGTGGCCACCTTATTTACAATAATTATAACTATGACACCGTATGTTGCTTTGTGCCCTTCTCTGTGTTTAAAGTGTTCCACTGTTGGTTGAAGAGTTACACTGCTCTTTCCCTGAGCAGCTGTGACTTTGAAATGGTAAACAAAAGGGTTGGTTGGTAGATTCACTCACTGTGCAGTGTGCAGGCGGTAACATTCGCCGTGCTACTGAGGGAACTAATCACACGGGAATGCTTCGTTCGATGGGCAATCTTGGTCTTAATCTTGACTTTCAGGGACCATATACCTACTTTCAAGTAGAAACAGATATTGATTAATTTCTTTCAATCATATCATGTTGTAATATGGATATTTATGTAATGAGAAACAAAAATGTGTTTACAGTTAACATTTTACTCATCCACATCCACGTGGCCACACAGCTGAGCTCAGTTCTTCCTGCGCGCCACTTGAACAACAATACAGTACCCACGCTGCCACGCTACTCAACAATAGGGGTGGGCAGGTACCGGTACTAACGGTACCAGCTATACGGTACAGTACCGGTACCAAACTGCTCGGTACCGGTACCAGACGGCTCGGTACGAGTACCAGACTGCTCGGTACCGGTACCAATACTAGCCAGTCGCTGATGGTGTCCCTCATTTCTTCCTCACACGAGTGAGGCTGAGTGCCTGAGTGGATATCTCGGTGATATGGATATTCTCTCTCTCTCTCTCTCTCTCTCTCTCTCTCTCCACTCTTCAAGGACACAATACTCGCGTAAATCAAGAGTTACCTTTATCACAGAAAATGTCAGCTGACCGGACCGCTGCACAGCAAAAATACTAGCTCCAGACTAATCCGTTCAAGTCCGCCCCACGATCACCGAAGTCATGTCAGGAAACACCCTGCTCCACCAATATTGTTCCTGGTTAATAGCCGCTCTAACCATCACCGCCGAGGTACCCGGCACACTGCTGACTGGTGTGCCGCGGCGGTGTTGTCTTGTGTGTTGTGTTTTGTGTTCACGCCGCGCCATGTGGGCGCGTCTTCTTATGACCTGTACGGTTTTATTGCTGCATGTTTCCTCCCCCTCTCTTCTTATTATTTACACTATTCATTATTTAAATCAATTAAAATTTGTACCTTAGGCGTATACTGCGCTTGGGTAACTTTTTTGGCATTTTCTGAGTGAAAAATAGTGTGCGCTACACGCTGCTAAATACGGTATATTTCATTCCGGGGACATCTGGGAACTCTTGTGTCAAATGGAGGTGTTTTTGGTGTTGGTTTCATACCAGTAACAATAACCCCTAGGCCTACCAAAACCTAACCATCAGCGTATAAGACGCAGGGTAATTTTTCAAATCTTATTTTTTGAAAAAAATTGCGTCTGATGTGGTGGGAAATTTGGTGTGTGTATATATATATATATATATATATATATATATATATATATATATATATATATATATATATATATATATATATATATATATATATATATAAATTTAAATACAGTCCCTCAAATAGTACGGTTTCGGTTTTATACGGATTGTCATGGAAGAATTATTTTAGGATTTTTAAATTTCCCACTCGTCACACCAGGCAGCCATGGCATGAGTGTCAACACTGTCCTACCAAAACACCTGCTGAAAGCACCCCGAAGCATTTGAGAAAGGTGAATGAGAGCAGTGTACCTATCATAGCGTAAAATAAATTCTTGACGCAGTAACTGCCAGTGCTCCAAGAGTGCTGCAAGAGTGGAGATACAGGCCGTCCTTTTACTAAGCCTTGTAGTTGCTATGGTAACGGCATCTCACTTGGAGCAAAATGGCATTCACTGATCTTCCTGGCGACGTTTAACATGCATTACTAGATGTCCTGGCTGACTAACTCCTTACAACAGAAGATGAAAAGGAAGCTGTAGTGGTTATGGTGGCACGGAGAGATGAAATGCAGTGGAAACACTTATATGTGTTTGTTTGGGCCGCCATATTTGCTGATGACGTCATCACAACGCAAAGGCACTCCACCTCTCAAAGCCAGGAGCCAGCGGACGTGCCGAGTTGGCAACTCGTGCTGCCACATCACGCATTTGAGAGCTCTTGGGATGTTCCGAGGGTCCCGATTCCCTCTCAAACGCAGCCCAGGAGTGTTTCTAAGGGGGTCACTAATTTGATACAGATTTTCGAATAGTACGGGGGTCCTGGGTCCCTAACCTCTGTACTATTTGAGGGACGACTGTATTGCCAACTGAAATATTTACAACTATTTGGTCAAAGAATCAGTCAGGTGATAGGTAAAACTATGTAAAAATGCCGCTATATTAGACAAGAACATCCACCAGTTACTCGTCTGTAGACTTTCCGCGCTGGGCTGATATGATTTTCCACCATATTTAGTGAAGAACCCACTCAATTGGCAATCCTGTGTTGTGAGAAATATTGTTGGAACACTCATATGCGGGAGATTTGAGTGCGGCTGGAGCTCACAGCGAGCGTTTTGCACCACCGGCAAATGCGCCTACCGCTCGCTGCGAGCGTTTAGCCGTGAAAGGGTTAAACTACCGAGTGTTTCGGCAAACTCCTGTGTGACTGAATGTTACTTGGTATGCTGCCACCACCCCAAAGATGTGTTGATCGATCAACAGCTCGATGGGGAGAAAGGAAGAAAATAAACTTGACTTTTAAAGGGAACTACACTCAACCATGTCAGGTGAGATTCTAGAGAAATTCTTGGGTAGCACGGAAACTTATTATGAAGGATGACATGAGGCTATCTTTCCTCTGTGCTATCTGGCCGATCCACCGTAACATTTAAAACTATTATATGGTATAGTAAACCCTCGATATAACGGACCCGCTTATAACGAATTTCGGATATAACGGACATGGTCAGACAGTTAGAAATCCGCGGGGACCAACCGAGAATAGTTTCTGAACCACCCACTTCTGGTAACTACAATAGCATCTGCTGGCCACTTCGCCCTCCTCCCTTTATCTGCTGCCCCATCCTTTGGTTACTGTAGTTTTTTTCAGCCCACCTGATGAAATATTTTCCTCCTATTAGTTTCTATTCAAATGATGAGCGTATTTACACCACAAGAAAGTCTTATGCATCAATCCAAGACGTCAATGTAATGGAAAATAGACAAGTGTTTGTGAGTGTCGGAACTGACACAGCTTAACCCCTTGTCTGCGGATTTCCTCCAAGAAGACATCACCAAGCTACAGGAACGGAACAAAAAGTGGCTGATACTATTCAATGAAGAAAATGTAAAGTCCTGCACCTTGTGATAAACACCCCACTATCCACCACAGAGACAGAAAAAGACCTGGGAGTATATGTTACCAGGCTACCAGTGAAAGCCAAATCCGTGCCAATCGCAGCGGATGGGTTAAGGGGGTTGAGGGGCGCTAAACCCCCAGTTAGGTAGGTTAGGTTAAGTTATGTTTGGTTAGTAAATTTATTCGTCACTTGGTGTGGGGCGCGGAAATACGCAGTGCAGGACGGGACATGGCAGTGGCGTGCGTGGTCCAGTTCGCGAGCCAGTGCTGCGAGAAATACTTCCACGCAGAAATAAGTCACTCTGCTATCCACCACGCATGCACACTGGTGGAATACATGGCAGGATAAACATTAATTTGCCTGGTTTTGTTCTAGTTTGTCCATTTGTGATCTTTGTGAGTGGTGAGTGAAATGTAGAAACTGTCAGCAATAATAATAACTGAGAGTTATTTTGCAGCTGCGCGCTGCAGTGGGTGTATAAAAGGCATTGAAAAGTCAATCATCTAAATATTTGTGACAGACAGTTATATTTTTTCATAACACCCTGAAAACTACCAAAAAAAAAAAAGTTTCATCTGTCAGTGCAAGATTAGCGCACGTAAAATTTTACCCATTCCCATAACAATACCCCCCCCCGCAGGGCCATACTGCCGACATGGCAGCCTCTGTGCCTCGCAGTCCATCGCCAAGTGTGCTGTGCAGCTACACAGACAACATGCACACAACCTACCTACAAAAAATATATATATACCTACGTTTATTAAGTTTGTTGGTATTGTTTCACGTTATTTTTTATTTTCGCCACATATAGCGGACTTCCATTATATCGAGTGTTTACTGTAATTGAAAGGAAGACAATAATATACATAGTTAGAAGATTTACTATGATGAACTTACAAAACTGAGTATTAATACAAGATTATAATGGCCTGACCTGGCCTGGGGAGACTTAATCTTACCCTGACTAACCTAGGAGGGCCTATGGATCCACTCACAAGGTGAACAAAATAAAATGATTACATACTGATGATTTAATTGGGGTACAAGAGGGCTTGGAAAGTGTTAGTGTGTGTATTTACCTATTTGTAGTCTACCGGGCTCGAACTAAGCTCTAATACTCCTGTCTCCATATCTACATTCATCCAGCCTTTCCTTCATTTGTTGGACACTTCGCCTCCACCACCTCTTCCCGCAAGTTGTTCCATGTGTTAACACTTCTATGTGGAAAACTTATACTTTTTTAAGTCACTCAAACAGGTTCCTTTACTAAGTTTCTTCCTATGTCCTCTCAGCCCCTGCGTTCTCGCAGTTAAGAAGAGATCATCCCTATCCACCTCATCAAACTTATTTACCAACTTATACAGCGTGATCAGATGTCCTCTCTCCCTTCCTTGTTCTAGTGTTGTCAAGTCCATCGCCTTTAATCTGTCTTCATATGTCATATTCGAGAGTTCTGGGACCATTTTAGTTGCAATTCTCTGTATCCTTTCAAATTTTCTGATATCCTTATTTTTTGGAGGCGACCACACAACTACAGCATATTCAAGCTTTGGTCTTATCATTGATGTTATTATCTTCTTCATCATTTCTTTGTCCATAAGATGGAATGATACCCTTATATTTTGCATCATCCTGTAGGTTTCTCCAAACAGCTTGTTTATGTGTTTTCTGGGGATAGTGTGTCTTGCATCATTACTCCCAAATTTTTTTCTTCATGTACCACCTTTAAGTTTTCTTCTTCCATCCTGTATGTTTTCCTTGGTCTTTCTTTTACTCTCCCCATTTCCATAACATGGCACTTGTTTGCATTAAATTCCATTTCCCATAACTGGCTCCATCTATATACTCTGTCCAGGTCTTTTTGCAGCTCCTCACAATCTTCCTCCGTCCTCACTTTTCTTATTAACTTTGCATCATCTGCAAAAAGCTCATATAATTTTTTATACCCTCTGGCATATCTTTCATATATATTATGAACATTATTGGTGCCAGAACTGAGCCTTGGGGGACTCTGTACTCTCCTCCAATTTGATTTCTCCTCTCTAATCACTGTCCTCATTTCTCTTCCCATTAAGTAATTCTTCATCCACTTAATAACCTTTCTGCCCATTCCTCCCCACTGCTGTAGTTTCCAGATTGACCTTTTGCGCGGAACCTTGTCAAAACCTTGTTTCAAATCGAGATAAACACAATCAGCCCACCCTTCTCTCTCTTGCACCATGTGTGTTGCTCTTGAGTAGAAACAAAGTAAATTAGTGACACACGATTTCCCTTTTGTAAATCCAAACTGTACTTCATTTGTCATGTTTTCTAAATGTTCGACCCTTTTTTTATATATATATATATATATATATATATATATATATATATATATATATATATATATATATATATATATATATATATATATATATATATATATATATATATATATATATATATATATATATATATATATATATATATATATATATATATATATATATATATATATATATATATATATATATATATATATATATATATATATATATATATATATATATATATATATTCACAAATCTTGCACATTACACTTGTCAAAAAAACTGGTCTATAATTTAGTGGTTCAGTTTTATCTCCACTTTTATAAATTGGTACAATGTTCGCTGTTTTCCATTCTGAGGGCACTTTTCCTGTATTTATAGAGCATGTTATGATGTCATAAAGTCGCTCCAATAATTCATTTCTACACTTTTAGCACTTGTCCCAAGATTCCATCTGGTCCCATAGCTTTCCTTCCATCTTAAGTTTTCATCAACTGTATCAGTTCTCCTTTAGAAACCTTTACATGATTCAGTTTCCCCTCATTACGATTTTTGAGACCCCAGTCAAAGTCGGTTTCTTCCGTAAACACTTTATGAAAAATTTTATTTAATATTTCTGCAATTTCTTTGTCCTTTTCATAGATTGCATTTTTCTCCTTTAGCCTTTCCACTCCTTTATTTCTTTTTAACTTCCCGTTTACATATTTATAAAACATTTTTGGTTCTTCTTTACATTTAAAAACTATTCTTCTTTCAAATTCGGCTTCCTCCTCTCTCCTTATTTTCACATGTTAATTATTGTTCTTATTTGGACGAGATGAGGCGTGCACTGAGGCCACAACCAAAACAGACCTTGCAAGAGGCCTCGGAAAGAGTCACATTAACAAACAATACACTATATGTGCTAAGCTATACTTGATTATGAACAAGAATGGGAGGGATTATAAACATATGTAATATTTGAGGGGGTAGCGAGGATAAACGGGGTGCTCACAACCATAGCTGGGCACGATAACAGAAAACCTTATTTCCGATAACCGATAACTGATAATGGAAAACCTTATCGGTGATAATCGATATTTGTTAACTGGAGACACATATATAGGCGATAACCGATATCCGATATAAATCCACAATTCCGATACTAGGAAGCGATAAGTCCAATAGGCAAAAACGATACTATATTGATATTTCAAATAAAAAACATAGATGAATTCAAATTTTCATTATCTGTATTTTAGAAAACTTACAAAACCTGAAAACCACACGTTGACACGTACCTATGGACGGTAATATTAGAAAAGCCTGAACCAGTGTTCTGTTATTTGGCGTCCCCACCGTCAAAAGCTGGCGTTTTTGTTTATAAACACTGGTCTCTCGTGAACTGCGCATGGTCAGACCAGCAAGCATAGACCTGTTCAGTCTCACAAAGCTTTTTAACCATAATTAAGAGTTGCTGGAAGGCTGAATCAGACATACAGTACCACTACCACCATCTCCGCTGTTTTTAGAACGACACTCTGTACGAGTTGTATTTATATGTACAGAGTGTTGTTCTAGAAACAGCGAGGATGGTGGTACTATTTGTCTGATTCAGCCTTCCAGCAACTCTTGACGTGTTAAAAAGCTTTGTGAGACTGTACAGGGCTACGCTTACTGGTCTGAACATGTGCAGTTCACGAGAAACCAGTGTTTGTAAACAAAAGTGCCAGCTTTTGACGATGGGACACCAAATAACACAACACCGGGTGCCCTCAGTACCATAGCATGCTCACAAACGAATATGGAATATCAAATTTGAGGCAGTGAATAATAATTTTTTGGGCAAAGTTAAATGATTTTTCTCTTTGATATATTGATTTTTGAGTCTAACATAAAAAATAACCTAGTTTTGATGATCTAAGTATGAAATCTTTTCACCGAAGATATTTCATACCCCAAAGTTTTTTTCATACAACACCGGGCGCCTGGGCCACACATGCACAGTAGGAAGGAGACAACGTTTTTTTTTCTGAGAGGCGGAAAAAAGTAGCGATTATCGATTATCGTTAGTTTCGTTACAAAAGTAACAAAGATACCGATATATATTTAAATAAGTAGCGGATGGCCGATAACCCAATTTTGTTATCAGAGATAAAGTATCGTGATAACTTATCACGATAACGCCCAGCTATGCTCACAACCTACCTTGCAAGAGGCCACAGAGAGAGGGATGCTCTTGGCAGCAGGAAGCAAGTTAGCAGGAGAACAGCTGTACTGAATGTGTTAGAAAGCGTGAGTCAAGGGGAAGGGAAGTACTGAATTATAAAAACTTGGGAACTATTAAGTACAAAGGCTGGGAGAGAGTGGGAAGGTAATCTTTATTGTTTAATACTCACTTGGTGAGCAAAATTTAGTTTACAAGAAGTAATTTACTTTACTGAGGACACAGCCAACTGAAACAGCATTATGGACATGTGTCTAGAGTCTAGACAGTGTCTGGAAGAAAGGGGAGGGGGAGGAGGGGAGGCATACAAGATAGGTACACATACTGGCATTCCCAGGCACTACACTATTACACCCTGGTCTAAAGGTTGTATGAGAGAGATTGTGTTCGAGGGCAAAAACACAACCTCCACATCTTCAACATGCCCTCAAGTTCCAGAGGGTGACCCAGAGTGTTGTCCAGAATGAGATGGAATTTCCCCAGGAAGCCCTTCTCCAGTATGTATACCCACACTCTCGGCAGAAGACAGTGGTGAACCCAGTTCATGAAAAAGGTGCTAGTGGTCCAGGCTTTGTTGTTTCCAGTTCAGTGGGAGGAGGTTCTTATTCCTCTGTTTTAGTGCCCTGGGTTTGGTGGATTTATGGATGAAGCCTGGCTTTATCATGTGGCCAGCAGCATTGCCACAAAGGAGCAAGATGCCACATTCCTTAGCTGCCTTGAACCCTATTTCAAGATGAAGGTCCTGGTAGACATTTTCTTCCAGTATAGGCCTGATTCATTCTTGTTCCTTCTTTTCAAGTTTTCAGGGAATGGCATTTCTGCCTCATGGTCAGCTGATGCTGACTCCCCTGTTATTTTGATATTGTGCAGAAGTGGTGCTTAGAATTGTGGAAGCAACCTTTGCTAGCTTTGAAATCAGGATGGGTGGCTGGGATCAGCACTGGTGCTCGGGGCATTTAGGTTAACAGCATGTGACACAGTCAGCGTTTTGTGCAAAGACTTAGTTTATGCACTAATGGCATTGTAGTCAATGGGACCTCTTTTCATATTTTGATAATTTATCCTCCTAATAATATTCCTCCTACTCATCCCCCCTCTGACTCCTTTATGCCTGTTATTAAGATTCTTCCAAATGATGTTTTCTATGCCCTCTCTGGCCTCAACTCTCAGAAGGCTTATGGACCTGATGGAGTGCCTCCTATTGTCCTTAAAAACTGTGCTTCCGTGCTGACACCCTGCCTGGTCAAACTCTTTCGTCTCTGCCTATCAACATCTACCTTTCCTTCCTGCTGGAAGTATGCCTTTGTACAGCCTGTGCCTAAGAAGGGTGACCGTTCCAATCCCTCAAACTACCGCCCTATAGCTTTACTTTCCTGTCTATCTAAAGCTTTTGAATCAATCCTTAACCGGAAGATTCAAAAGCACCTTTCCACTTCTAACCTTCTATCTGATCGCCAGTATGGATTCCACAAGGGGCGTTCTACTAGAGATCTTCTTGCTCTTTTAACTGACTCTTGGTCATCCTCTCTTAGCCGTTTCGGTGAAACTTTCTCTGTTGCGCTAGACATATCGAAAGCCTTCGCTAGAGTCTAGCACCAGTCTTTGCTTTCTAAACTGCCCTCTTTCGGATTCTATCCCTCTCTCTGTTCCTTTATCTCCAGTTTCCTTTCCGGCCATTCTATCTCTGCGGTGGTAGACGGTCACTGTTCTTCCCCTAAACCTATCAACAGTGGCGTTCCACAGGGCTCTGTCCTATCACCCACTCTCTTCCTGTTATTCATCAATGATCTTCTTTCCATAACAAACTGTCCTGTCCACTCATATGCCGACGACTCCGCTCTACATTATTCAACTTCTTTCAATAGAAGACCCTCTCAACAGGAAGTACATGACTCCAGACTGGAGGCTGCAGAACACAACCTCAGACCTTGCTATCATTTCCGATTGGGGCAGAAGGAACCTCGTGTCCTTTAATGCCTCAAAAACTCTATTTCTCCACCTATCAACTCGACACAATCTTCTAAACACCTATCCCCTATTCTTCGACAACATTCAGCCGTCACCATCTTCAACACTAAACATCCTCAGTCTATCCTTAACTCAAAATCTCAACTGGAAACTTCACATCTCCTCTCTCGCTAAATCAGCTTCCTCGAGGTTGGGCGTTCTGTATTGTCTCCGCCAGTTCTTCTCCCCCGCGCAGTTGCTATTCATATACAGGGGCCTTGTCCGCCCTCATATTGAGTATGCATCTCACGTGTGGGGGGGCTCCACTCACACAGCTCTTCTGGACAGAGTGGAGTCTAAGGCTCTTCGTCTCATCAGCCCTCCTCCTCCTATTGATAGTCTTCTACCTCTTAAATTCCGCCGCAATGTTGCCTCTCTATCTTCTATCGATATTTCCACGCTGACTGCTCTTCTGAACTTGCTAACTGCATGCCTCCCCCTCCCTCCCGCGGCCCCGCTGCACACGACTTTCTATTCATGCTCATCCCTGTACTGTCCAAACCCCATATGCAAGAGTTAACCAGCATCTTCACTCTTTCATCCCTCATACTGGTAAACTCTGGAACAATCTTCCTTCATATTTATTTCCTCCTGCCTACGACTTGAACTCTTTCAAGAGGAGGGTATCAGGACACCTCTCCTCCCGAAAATGACCTTTCTTTCTGCCACCTCTTTTGATTCTTTTTTTGGGAGCAGAGAGTAGCGGGCTTTTTTTTTATTATTGTTTCCTTTTTTTGTGCCCTTGAGCTGTCTCCTTTGTTGTAAAAAAAAAAAAAAAAAGTGCTTTCCTTGGACATTGTACTGACCCTCACCTACAACATTTGTTTGGCTGAGGGTAGTACAGTGGATGCCAATGACTTAATTTAGCTTATATTTTCCTGATGTAATGCACTGTGCTTTCATTTACTTTGAACAACTTTTCAACAGCAGCATAGTTCATTTCCTCCTTGCACTTGTCTAGCAACTTAACTTTTTCCTCAAGGCTCATCACTTTGAGTGCTTAGGGGTGAGCTTACTTCAGGGGAGGCGGCACCCTTGGCCCATGCTGGTGACATAATGCCAAGACACAGTTGGCACAAAGTTTTTACCAATAGGGGTGACAGATTTGTGCAAAATAGGGCACTACACTCTTAATTCACTCACTTGTAAGCATTGCACTGCACTTGTAATCTTTGTAAGACAAGAGTGCAGGGAGTGTGAACCAAGGGTGTGGAGTCGGAGTCGGTGGAGTCGGCTACTTTTGGCCGGAGTCAGAGTCGGTGGAGTCAGCTACTTTTGGTCAAAGTCGGTGGAGTCGGCTACTTTTGGCTGGAGTCAGAGTCGGTGGAGTCAGCTACTTTTGGCTGGAGTCAGAGTCGATGGAGTTGGCTACTTTTGGCTGGAGTCAGAGTTGATGGAGTCGGCTACTTTTGGTCGGAGTCAGAGTCGGTGGAGTTGGCTACTTTTGGTCGGAGTCAGAGTCGGTGGAGTTGGCTACTTTTGGCTGGAGTCAGAGTTGATGGAGTCGGCTACTTTTGGCTGGAGTCAGAGTTGATGGAGTCGGCTACTTTTGGCTGGAGTCAGAGTTGATGGAGTCGGCTACTTTTGGTCGGAGTCGGTGGAGTCGGCTACTTTTGGCTGGAGTCAGAGTTGATGGAGTCGGCTACTTTTGGTCGGAGTCAGAGTCGGTGGAGTTGGCTACTTTTGGCTGGAGTCAGAGTTGATGGAGTCGGCTACTTTTGGTCGGAGTCAGAGTCGATGGAGTTGGCTACTTTTGGCTGGAGTCAGAGTTGATGGAGTCGGCTACTTTTGGTCGGAGTCAGAGTCGGTGGAGTCGGCTACTTTTGGCTGGAGTCAGAGTCGGTGGAGTCGGCTACTTTTGGTCGGAGTCAGAGTCGGTGGAGTCGGCTACTTTTGGCCGGAGTCAGAGTCGGTGGAGTCGGCTACTTTTGGCTGGAGTCAGAGTCGATGGAGTCGGCTACTTTTGGTCGGAGTCAGAGTCGATGGAGTCGGCTACTTTTGGTCAGAGTCGGTGGAGTCGGCTACTTTTGGCCGGAGTCGGTGGAGTCGGCTACTTTTGGTCGGAGTCGGTGGAGTCGGCTACTTTTGGTCGGAGTCGGTGGAGTCGGCTACTTTTGGCCGTAGTCAGAGTCGGTGGAGTCGGCTACTTTTGGTCGGAGTCAGAGTCGGTGGAGTCGGCTACTTTTGGTCGGAGTCAGAGTCGGTGGAGTCGGCTACTTTTGGTCGGAGTCGGTGGAGTCGGCTACTTTTGGCCGGAGTCGGTGGAGTCGGCTACTTTTGGTCGGTGGAGTCGGCTACTTTTGGCCGGAGTCAGAGTCGGTGGAGTCGGCTACTTTTGTTCGGAGTCGGTGGAGTCGGCTACTTTTAGTCGGAGTCGGTGGAGTCGGCTACTTTTGGCTGGAGTCAGAGTCGGTGGAGTCGGCTACTTTTGGTCGGAGTCGGTGGAGTCGGCTACTTTTGGTCGGAGTCGGTGGAGTCGGCTACTTTTGGCCGGAGTCAGAGTCGGTGGAGTCGGCTACTTTTGGTCGGAGTCGGTGGAGTCGGCTACTTTTGGTCGGAGTCAGTGGAGTCGGCTACTTTTGGTCGGAGTCAGTGGAGTCGGCTACTTTTGGCCGGAGTCGGTGGAGTCGGCTACTTTTGGCCGGAGTCGGTGGAGTCGGCTACTTTTGGCCGGAGTCGGTGGAGTCGGCTACTTTTGGCCGGAGTCGGTGGAGTCGGCTACTTTTGGTCGGAGTCGGCTACTTTTGGCCGGAGTCGGTGGAGTCGTCTACTTTTGGCCGGAGTCGGATTCGGTAAAAATACCCCCGACTCCGACTCCTTAACTTAATCAGTTATCGTGTAATGTAGTTGTGAAGCTTTTTCTTTTACATTTTCTAGATGTTGCCAATATAGAGTACACATAATTTGGATGTAAATACATGTAAGAGAAAGGACCTTTAGAGAGTCTACACACACTAAAGGCAGCATCTAAAAAATAAAAAATAAAAGATTTGCATTAGAGGGGGAGGGGCATGGGGGCCGGAGTTGAAGTTGGAGTTGCAACTTTAAAATTTCCCGGAGTCGGAGTCGGAAAATTTTGACTCAAACTCCACACCCCTGGTTTAAACTATTGCCTGCACGGACAGCATTGTGCCGAGAGCCTCCGTGCCGCGGAACAGATTGCGAATCTTCAAAACCACGAAAGTTAAATCTGTGAATGTCTAGCGTCCACTGTAATTGCCTGCATATGATAACTCCAGTGCACTTTACTACTTGAGCGCCACACCTTCTTGTATTTATATAATTATATATTGTTAAGGTATCTCCACTACTATCTAAGCTATTATGATCTGAGTCTTATATTTTCCTCTCATTATTATGTAGTACGTATTGATATCATTTAATTTTTATTGTCTTTATTTTTTCACCTTCATTGTTTTCTCCATATTACTGTTTCATATTTACAAATTTTGAAACCATTTAGCACACCAATTCTATTCTCTCTTTAAGCCCTCTATTTTTGCATATAATTCTGCTTGTTTGATGCTTCATCTATGTAAAATTTACATCACAGAAACCCATCCAACCTAATATGCTTTATTGTGGAATTACGAGGTTTTAAAAGATTCATGTTTTACTAATGAATATATTATAAGACTATTTAATTAATATATTAATTTATATATTCGTATTTTTTGCAGATGGAATGAAACTGAACTACGGAAACGAAAGCGGCAAGAACTGAAGGTGGCAACAGCAGCTAAAGTGAAGGCCATGCAGGAGCGGCAACGAACCACCGAGCTGTGGCATGAAAGAAAGAGGTTAATAATGCGACCAGTTTCCCTCTGTGTTGCCTTTGTTGTGCTTGGCTTGGGAGGAGGAGCTTTGTTTTATAGATATTTTCATGCCTAGGTGGAACTTGAATAGAGCTGCAATTCCTTTGAAAAAAAAATCAGTTTCATTCATAAGTTAGGGTATTGACAAGTAATCCATTAATAAATTACATTGACACTTTTCTAGTACACTCGTATCTGATATTACAAACGTGTGCCTCATTGGGTCGGCACTGTTAGTTTTGTGTATCATTTCATATTGGTTTTCCTACTTTTTCCACTAGTTAATGACAGCACGCATGTTGCAGATCCATTTGCCTTCATGTACAGGTGCTTTGATGTAAGTAAAGAAAATTATTGACCCATATCAGATAAAAAGATAGTCATATGCCATTGTGGACCAAAGATTTCTACCCCTGAGCCATGCGTCAGATGTGCTTGGTGTGAAGTGGGAGAAAGGGGATGTGAAACTGAAGAATTTTGAGATCTTTTTTACCTATCAAACTTTCATAAAAGAAAGTTTCATGTGAAACAGTACTGGATTACTGTTTCAGAAAGTCTTCTAGACTTGCTACATTTTGTATTTTCATAATAGGCAATGTATCCCTGCAAGGAACAGTGACACTAGAGATGTATAAAGTTTTATATGAAGAAGAATCTGAGACTGCCTAACATGCTGCGACTTTCTTCAAATAAGTGGAGCTTTGAGCATGTTGAACATACATGTATTCCGGAATATAAAACTCTTTGTGTCGTTTTGTGAAAGTTAAAGTTTTGTGTGTGTGTGTGTGTGTGTGTGTGTGTGTGCGTGCGTGCGTGCGTGCGTGCGTGCGTGTGTGTGTGTGTGTGTGTGTGTGTGTGTGTGTGATTAGTTGAGCTTAATGAAGGAAAGTTAGTTTAAACAAATACACAGTGGGGAAAGCTCTTGAGCTTACATAACATTGCACGTCATAGTTATAGATAAGAGTAGGTGGCCTATTGGCTCATTGGGTACCAGTTAAGTCTTCAAAGCATAAAAGTAACATTTAAGGAGGAACAAAATATGTGTCATTTCATCGTTGCTATCAAGAAAACCATCATCAGACAGGTCAGTCATTTTTTTAGTTAAAGTCTTAAGTTTATTTCTGCACCCATAATTGACTTCCCTTAATTCCATTCTCCCTCTGTATATTCTTCCTCAGAGTCTATCAGCCAACTGTGACATTTTGTGATGTACAAGTTGCACATGTAATCACTCTTTAATTGATATATATATATATATATATATATATATATATATATATATATATATATATATATATATATATATATATATATATATATATATATATATATATATATATGTGAACATTTTGGGAGGGGGAAAGATGGGTAATGTAAAGATAACATGTATTGTATTTCTTTTTGAAGGTGAGTTATCTAACTGCATTAACTCTGGAGTATTTAAGTTCCCTCATGCATGTGATGCACTGCCATTAAAGATACAATTTAAATCTGCTGAAGATTTCTATATTTATTGAATGCATGCATTATAGTCCAAAATAAAACTGATTCTGAAATTTAATAATAATCTGTTTGAAGGAATGTCATGGAAGTAAAGTTTTCCTTTGTTCATACATGCTCAGATCCGGTATGAGTACAGATTCACACTAATTACACTGCTAATTTTTTTTCCTGAAATTGCTTATTAATAAAATGCTTTTTTTTAAATTATTCAGTTGTAATATATATTTGCTCAAATTAATATCAATATGAAATCCGTACGTGTACTTAATGGTGAACAAACCTTGTCGTGTTCATGACACTTGCTCCAGCTCAACAGACTAAAATCTTGGAGCAGGGATAATTATTCATCCCTTCAGAAATGAACACAGTACATGATAAGATGAATTTCAGGAATAACTGAAGCATTCACACTTAGAGGGAGGTAAGTATTTACTTCCGCCTCTTTATTTGAAATTATCAACACTTCCTTTTTTGTATTTGCCATTTGGATATTACATAGGTTGTCCTTATGAAGACTGAGCCTCCCATATCCAAAATACCTAGAATTGCAAGTGTGTGTTTCAGATTTCTCAAATTCTAGATCATTTACATAAATGTTAATACAGGCAGGTAGCTCTCATTTTACATGAGTTTTGCTTTCCTGAAGAGGCCATGTTAAATGAATTATACATTATTAAAATTGTTTTTTTATTCTACTAGTACAAGTGATCAAGTGGTTTGGTTGAAAAGCAAAATATGTAATTTTTTTTCATTGCACTCTTCTAAAACTTATAGTTTAAACTCATCATATGAGAGTTACCTGTGATCACATCTTTTAGGGGGATTCTCATTGGCTACTTTTATCATTATTTACTGAAGCGGCTACTTTTATCATTATATACTGAAGCCTTCTCAGCTAACACATGTTGGTTGAGTACACTAAATGACTAGAGATACCAGCTAATGTGGTCCTTTGATTATGTCAGGGCTACCCTTCTGAATGTTGCATCTGGACCCCAGGCTCCAGGGGTAGAAAAATATAATTAAATAACATAAAGGTTCTGGCAATGGATTCTTGCAAGTGTATTTCCTCGACTGACTGTTGGCCAACAGTCAGTTGAGGAAATACACTTACAAGAACTCATCGCCAGGACCTTCATGTTATCTATTTATATTTTTCTACTCCTGGAGCCTGGGGTCCAGCTATAATACTTATCCAGACCTCTACATATATTTGAACTTGTCTAACTGGACCTTTGCTTATAATGGTTGAGTGCCCTTGGTTTTTGTCATTTACTCATATTAGTGTTTCTCTTTATTCATAATGGTTTATATCGTTCCAAAATAAAAACAAACTAAAGTTTGTTTGAAAGACTATAGCATATAATATTTGTTCACTGATTTTTCATTAAATTTTCTTACGGATATAAATGACAAAGGTGCATCAAGACTAACTCATGGGTGGCATTGTCCATCCCACCAAAATGTTCAAATAAATGAGTACTGTGGTAGAAGACATGAACAGAAAGCAAACTCATAGGATGTTCTTGCCAATCTGTACACACATTCCCTACTTGTCTTATCAGGGAAAACATAAAACAGACTAGGGCATTCTTGCCAATCTGTATGCACACTCCATACTTGATGGGTTATCAGGGAAAACAGAAATCAGACTAGGTATTTTTGCCAAACTGTACATACACTTCCTACTTGTAGTCTTATCAGGGAAAACACTGCTCAGCAATATGGATCTGTTAGAAAAATTAACTGTCATAGCAATGATACAGCAACATAATTTAGTTTGACAAAAGTTCCTTTTCATGGCTCAGCCAAGTTTTCCAAAGGATTATTCCTATTTATTTATTTTTTTATTTTTTATTTATTTTATTTATTTTTTTATTTTTTTAGTAGACGCTGGAATGGTATGGACGAACCAGCCAAAATACCTTAATTGCAGAAGCTATTACAGAGTTTATTTTCAGTGTCATGCTCTTTGATATTGAATTTGCATTCATTCTGAACGATATTTCTTTCTCATTACTGATACCAAAACAAAGTCAACTCAATCCCTGAATATAACTGATACTGACAGTGATTTGCATGAGGAAAATCAATCAACTAACTTTTGTTGAAATATTTTGTTGTTTTCTCATGTTTAATGGTACATTACTCATAAAATTAGCAGTATGTCACTAGTTTTTTCTGAGTATTTGGAACAATTCAAAATAATGAAAGTTACAAATTGTTGTCCAACTTTTAGGCCACAGCATATTGAAGCAGTTTCTTAGGATATGTAGCTTGAAATTTCATTACTTTGTAGTGTTACCTTTGCATGGAATGTTATAACTATAATGAGTATTATGCTGTTACTTACATTTATATATTCATATTTGTGTATTCATAGAGTATATCATTCTGTATAATGCTACCTCAGTATATGAACAAAGGTTTTGAGTGTTCAAAGTGAAAATTTTGGTGCTTATTGACATAGAACAAAGTAAAATCTCTGCAAATGTAGTTATTTTTGTCTAATTGCAAGCTGGTAACATCCAGATAGAAAAAAAAAGTTAAAGGAAAAGGTTCTACCAATATTATCTGATTTTTGGCCATTGCTTAATCATGCATTGAGTTTTTTAACAGTTTGGTTGAGCTGTGCAGGATTAGCTTAAAATAGCACAAGTCTACAGAGGGAAGGCATATCTCTATAATGCAGCCTTCTCAAAAAAGTAATTTTTCATCATCATCATCATCATCAGTGACCACACACCTTGCAGAGGCAGAGTTGGGGCAAAAAATATTGCCTTGAATATAAAAAGAAAAATCTTGCAAGAATTTAGGATTTCTGTTATTAAGACTGAATACTGGCCATAATTACGATGTTTGTTTTTCGTTCAGCAGCCTGCACATCATATCCCTACATGAATTTAGTCATGCCATGGTAATATTGGTACAGTTGCAGACAAATATCAATCTGTCTTACTCCTGTTGTAACTTTGTTGCCACTTTCCTCCTTCACCAGTTTGTCCTTCAACATTCACTTGCTCTGCCTTCCTCCACGCAACCACTACCCCAAGTGACATTTCATGTTGAAAGAGGCTACTGAGTCAGTGGGCTTAGAGTAAGGGGGTGGATACTTCTGTACACAGCTGTACTAGGTAGCAAAATTTTATTGCAACATAATATATTTTGAGAATAGAAGCATGTCCTCAGAACTTCAAAAGTGGCTAATTTTATACTTAGCATGAGTTTTTGAAGCGCAGGAAAAAAATTAGATAATCAAAACATATTGCTCCTGTTACAAATATGTGCCAATTTTTAGCCATCCAAATGCATACATAAAATATAACTATATGTACAACAAGCAGAATATTTGGTCATTGAAAGAATTTTTGTTGAATTTCAAAGCACCAAGTGTTTATTAAGGGTTGAAGGACTTCCAAAAGTGAGGATCCTGAAGAATACATTGTCACCATTGTCTCTGATGAAAATTAGAATTACTAACAATTAGAATTACAATGGTTAGGTTTTATATTGCTGTGAAACATTTGGAATTATTTGATTTTGTTACATTTAGAGTTCATGATGACTATCACTTTGTGGAACAAAATCTTCAAAAGTATAAATTCAAGCTGTAAAAAACTACATGGTCATTATTTTGATTTACAGCTGCATTTACAATTAATATTGATATAATTTTATCAGTGGATGGTTAGAAGCATAGGTGGGCATTAACATGTTAATCATTAATCCATTATCAATGAAACTAATGTTTTTTGTAAACGAGTTCATGTTAATGAGTTTTTGAACTTAACAAATCAGCAGGAACTAACGTTAACATTTCTGTTGATGCATAAATCTGGCAAATATGTCCTAAAACAGGTACCTTTAGGTCAGAAATACTTCAAGTCAACATTTAAGTCATCAAATTGATATTGTCAAACTTAGTGGTGAGTGATTCCAAGATTCAGAAATTGATATAAATTTTTTGTCATATCTATACGGGAAGGGTTACTGCGTGGAGAGGCTTGCTTGGAGGGACCTTCAGGGATGGAGGCGGTGGGTGAATGAAGCAATGTGCCCCCCTGGTGTATGCTCCCATTAGTGGTTAGTATATGGCGAGAAGTGGTAGAAGTCCAACCACTTATTACTGTATAAATAACTGTTCCTCAGTACAACTATGCTGCAGGCTCATAATAGGTCAGTAGCTGCCCATGTCAGTACAGATTGTCTTACTCATGACTTTAAGGGTAGATTAAATCAGTGAAGTACATCCTGAAATGGAACGAGCACTTGCCTGTGAGGGAATGTTTTAATATTCTAATATTTTGGGGTATCAGTAAATCGTTTCTAGCAGGAGTGTCTTTGATTAAAGAAAAATGAGTTTCATATGGAAAACTAGCAGACTAATGAATTAATGGTTAACATGTTAATTTTTAGCAAAATTAACTAACTTTAATGAAGCTAATTACCTGATTAACAAATTAACATTTTCATTAACTTGCCCACCACTAGTTAAAAGCCATCCTCAAATCAATTTCATGATAATGTACCCACTGAAAAAGATAATTCATGATACAGGTACATCTTTGCGATGAGCTGATGGGCTGTGAGACACCATTGTGTCAACATTAATAATCTTGCATTCCTAGTCACTGTAGGAGTTTGAACAGGAGTGGAGCCCATTCACTGGTCAATCTTTCCTTCTTTGACACATGCTTCCTTTTCCTGTTGTTATTATTATTATTATTATTATTATTATTATTATTATTATTATTTATTATTATTATTATCATTATTATTATTATTATTAATATTATTGTTATTAGTGTATTTTTATATATGTACACACACACACACACACACACACACACACACACACACACACAAGTGCAAAGACCAACCCAAACTATTCTATAGACATGTGAACGCCAAATTAAAGAATAGAGAAAAAATTGATAAACTGAAAATGGATGAAACCACAAATGAGGACCCAGCAGAGATGGCAGAGGTGATGAATAACAGTTTCCATAGAGTTATCACAAAAGAAGAATTGTACAACCCCCGGGCCAGGAAAGAGGAAGGGTTATGCAGGAGATACAGTTAACGGTGCAGGAGGTCAAGGAAAGTTTGGACAAGCTGGATGTGAGAAAGTCGACGGGGCTGGATGGAGTATCAGGGTGGATCTTGAAAGAATGTAGTGAACAACTTGCAGAGAAACCACTCCATAATGAGTGCCTCCCTGAGTGAAGGGAAGGTACCACAAGATTGGATTTTTAAGGGAGGCAAGAGAGAGGACCCATTAAATTACAGACAGGTATCACTCACTAGTGTGGTTGCGAAGATATGTGAGAGACTGGTTAGGCACAGGTGGTCGGATTTCTTAGAAAGTGAGAAAATTATCTCGGATTGCCAGTTTGGATTCAGGAGAGGGACATCTTGCGTCACCAACTTGTGTTACTACTCAAGGGTGACAGATTTAATACAGGAGAGAGAAAGACTGGGGGATGGAGTGTACCTGGATTTGAAAAAGGTATTTGACAAAGTACCACACAGAAGAATAATTTTGAAAATTAAAAATAGGGGTGGAGTGGGTGATGGTCTGATTAAGTGGCTGGAGGACTTCCTAACTAACAGGGAAATGAGGATGATAATCAGAAACAAGGTTTCCAACTGGTGCCCTGCGATGAGTGGAGTCCCGTAAGGTTCGGTGTTGGCACCAATAATGTTTGCTGTTTATATAAATGATATGGTGGACGGAGTGTCCAGCTATGTGAGTTTGTTTGCAGATGATGCAAAACTATTGAGACGAGTGAAAAATGTGAAGGACTGTGAGGCATTGCAAAGTGACCTGGATAGAATATGGGAGTGAAGTGGTACATGGCAGATGGAGTTCAACCTTGGGAAATGTAAAAAAATGGAGTTTGGTAGGAGTGGCATATGTGAATATGATTATAAGATGGGAAGTGAGATAATATGCAGAGGAGTGGAGGAAAAAGATTTGGGAGTGACTATCTCCGAGAACATGTCACCGGACAAACACATCAACAGGATAATGGGACAAACTCTGAATTTGCTGAGGAACATAAGGATAGCATTTGTATACTTGGATGAGATGATAATGAAAATAATAGTCACAATGATAAGGCCAAGGTTAGAGTATGCAGCAGTGGTCTGGTCTCCTCACGAAAAGAAGAACATAAGGAAACTGGAAAGAGTGCAGAGAGTGGCAACTAAGATGGTACTGGAACTTCGAGATCGGATTTATGAGGAGAGACTCAATAGCATGGGGCTTACAACCCTGGAGAGAAGAAGAGAAAGAGGAGATCTGGTAGCGGTGTACAGGGTGGCGAGCGGAGTGGAGCATTTGGACAGAGAGGACCTGTGTGTGTGGAACGAGAGAGAAACAAGTGGACATGGAAAAAAGTTGGAGAGATGTGAAAAAGTTTAGCTTCCCAAACAGAAGCATTGAGCTATGGAATAAACGGAAGGAAGTGGTTTGTGTAGGAAACATTCATGATTTTAAGGAAAAGTTGGATAAAAGTGGATATGGAGATGGGACAGCGCGAGCGTAGCTCTTTTCCCGTTTGTCACAACTAGGTAAATACACACACACACTGACTAAACTGTGTGAGACGATGATTAAAGACTGATAGATGAAATCTTTGAGAGTTAATTGTTCAGTTTGGCTTCAAGGGAGAAAGATCACGCCACAAACCTACTGAGTTTCTGTACGTGAACATCGATGTGTTACAGGAAAGGGAAGGCTGGGTGGACTGTTTGTATTTGGATTTGATAAAAGCCTTTGATAAAGTTCCATGCAGGCATCTTTTAGGAAAATTGAAAAACACTGGAAGACTGAGGGGAAGCATCTTGAAATGGAAATATGGTATCAAATGTCAGGGCAGTCCAGAGTAACAAGTGGAGTATGATCAGTGTTGGAAATAGTACTGTTTTTGTTTTGCATAAATGCCATGGGGGAAGGGGTAAATAGCTACACTAGTCTATTTGCTGCTGATGCAAAATTAATGAGAAGAGTGCTGCAGGCAGACAACTATTTACTGCTGCAAGAAGACACTCAAATATCTTGAAATTGGTGCCAAGAGTGGGATGTGTATATTAATGTGCAGTTTTTGAATTGGACAAAGGAATCAGGAGACCCATTTGGATTTATAAAATAGGGAGCAGTCAAATTAAGAAGGCACATGAGGAAAAAGTTTCAGGTGTTATATTCCAAAACAACTTGTCCTCAAAGAAACACATCAGTAAGATTGCAAGAGAAACATATAAGCTCCTAACCAACATTAGGGTGGCAGTCCACTTCATGGATGAGGATATGATGAAGAAGCTGCTCATGTTGGTGATTCAACCAAGACTGGAGTATGCAGTGCTGGTGTTGCCCCCACATTAAAAGAAAAATATTAGGAAAATAGAATGAATCTGAAGAGCAGCAACGAAAGTGGTGCCAAGCTTGAGATACATGACAAATGAGGAGAGATTGGAAAGGTTGTATTAGCTTACCTAAGAGGGAAGAGAGAGGGGATATCTGATTGCAGTGTAGAGGGCAATGAAGGAAATGGAAACTATCAACAAGAATGACACTTTAATATCAGATACAAGAAATACAAGAGATCAGAGAAAGAAATTTAGGAAGACCAGGTGCTTGAGAACTAACAAGAAATGTAGGAAACATTTCATGAATAAAATTTGAAAGCTAAGTTTGATATACTGAGATGTGGAAACTGGACCCCAAGAGTGTTGCACGTTTCCTATATATCCAATCGCGCACACACACACACACACACACACACACACAAATGCATGCACATACCTGTGTGTGTGTGTGCCACTATGTGGCTTGTATATTTATTGTTTTCTTTCTTTACTGTCTTTGTAATGCAGCTGTTCCCTTTCTGTTCCATCAATACTGGTGTGTTAACAGCCCAGTCTTGTCCAGCTTTCAGTTTAAGTTATCTGCTCAGAGCACACCCGCGGTGCACAACACTGTTATAGTGTGTAAAGGCAATCATCAACCCTCACTGACTGATGTGGAAAGTCACCCAGAGCATACATCACTTTAAGTGGGTGTTTCTCCATCTTTGAATATGAACTTAAGAAGAAAAAAAAGACTAACCCATACCTGTATCTTAAGCTATTGCTAATAAATCAAATTCAGCTTCATCAGTTTTGAAATACAATACAACTATTGTTCACTACTCCTGACATCTTAGTGAATGTTGCAGTACACATACACAATTTAATTATATGGCTATATCAGCAAACTGACACTATTCAACCACCTGAAACCTATTCTATGACGTATAGACTTCCAGAAAGTTATAACAGGATTAGGGTCATCCAGTCACTGTTGACTTTAAATAACTTACTAATCCAGATATATACTTCTTTAAGGTATCGTGTGTGTGGGTGGATGTGTGTATGGATGGGCGAGTGAGTGTAATAATGATAATAATTGTATATGGTTCAGTAAGGTAATGGCACCGAAGCGGCTAAAAATATACAAGAATATATTATATACTCACGAGGTGAAAAACTAGATTTTTTTGTGTGTACTCATGAATGCCCACACTAGTGTCTCATTATATGCTGGAATGACTTTCTTCAAACTTACACTTATGGGGATTGTCCCATGATGCAGCACACTCAACTTATAACTGAGAGATCTCATGGTTAGATTTCCAGGTGAAATAGACAGGTGGATGGTTCCCGCACATCCTTGTCTGTAACCTGGCATCCTGAAGGTACTAGGTATAAGTTGGGTTCTGGGGCCCACATCTGGGAGAGGATGACTTTTTCCCACATGCCTTTCTTCACAGCACTGGTATGCAGTGCCATTGCATTGGTAGGGTTGGCTCTAAATGGTTGGACCTTACCTGCACAGGGTCTCTCAAGCATCGTACTTCTTCCTGGGTGATTCCCATCACTCTGGGCCTTTAATCCCTGTGTAGCCCATGTAATGAAAACATGTTTCATTGGGAACAATAGGAATGCATTCCATTAACCCCTTCACTACGGCTGGGCCAAAACAGCGCCCCACGCTGTATCTGAGATCGCTGCGCGCGGCAGATTTCAAATGTCACTATTGCATATAACAAGTTTTCAGTCATAAAATCAACATAATCATCATGTATTATATATGAAAACATGCAGAATTAAATGGTGCACATAAAGAAACTCACTACGGCCGGGCCAAAACAGCGCCCCATGCCGTATCCGGGATCGCCGCACGCGCCAAATTTCAAATATCGCTATTGAATATAACAAGTTTTCAGCCATAAACTCAAGATAATCATGTATTATATATGAAAACATGCAGAATTAAATGGTGCACATAAAGAATCATAAATTATTTGATAATTTTGAGATGTAAGCATAAATATATAGAGAAAATAACTCGTATATTGGGTAGAGCAAGCCAGGACGCAGTATGCATGTCCTTGGATATGGTACGGGGCACGCAAGGACGCAGTATACGCGTCCTCGTGTTGAAGCGGTTAACTTTTTGTACCACCTGATAACAATAAATAGCTGCATTTTCATGCCAAAATTCTACAAATACATTGCAAGGCAAAGTAAACATGAGATTTAGCAAGAGCTTTTACTTTGTGTTCATATATGAAAGTACTCACTGAAAATATCAGTTGGACAATTAAAAGTTTTCAGCCTGTTTGTCATGAAGCCTAAAGAATTTCCTATTTCCATTTTCACCTGATATTCAGTGTACATAATTGACATTTTCTGTTTTTCCAATCATCAGGTTATGAACTCGGATTACAACATTGGCTGAAGCAATAGCATATTGAACCATTGAGCTTTGAATCTTGTCAGCATTTTTCTAATGGGGCTCCCATTTTTCTCACAATAGGATTGCCTTCCCTGGTTGTAGTGCTGCCTCCTGGCAGACACTCATGCCTTTGGTCTGTTGACTTTCTGTAAGTACATTTTAAGCATTAATGAATCGCTTTTACAATTACAGACTATTCTTGATTTACATCGATTTAAATTATTTAAATAATGCGAGATCAAAATTAGTCAATTTTTTACTCTACGTGGTTTATTTAGAATAATGTGATGTATGCCAATTCAAATCAAGCTTTAACAACCAAAAACTTGTTTGAGCATCTGGAGCTTGTCAGAAAAGCACTGGAGAAAATTACCTGAATGTTCAAAGAAGCTCAGCTGTTTACTGCACAGTGATTGGTAGCATGTCTGGCGTTGGGTAGAGGGGCCCACATGCTCCATTCCACATTGAACGATTTATCATGTAACGATTTGTCACGTGACTGTAGTCTCAACGGGGGATGGGGAGACAGAGTGACTCACCACATGAAAATGGTGGCCCACCACATCTCTAAGCAGGCCAGCAGCTTATCCTGACAAACAAGCCTGTAGGTGACCCTTTACTAGAAACGGTCGCAGTTATAACAGAATGAAACGTTCATAGGAGATGTAAAAATTATGCAGAAGGGGATAGGCGAGGTTCCAATGTCTGCCATCTTTCTTTGTTTACAAACTGATACTCTGGGGCGTGGCATGCACCACCTCCTCGAGTTGGTGGCCTTGAAAAATTGAGAGGCAGAAAAGTAAGAGCACTGTACAGTACTGTAATTATAATATACTGTAAATTATAGATATTTTCTGCGATAAGAAAAGTTTATTTCATGTCCTAGACACCCATCACTTTTTACTTTTGAGTCAAAGGAATGCAACACCCAGATTTACATATATTCTTATGGGAAAATTATGTTTAGTTTACATATTACATCATCCCTTCATGAACATATCCTTCATGTAAATTGAGAATTACCTGTATTTGATGGGTCTGCACCGAGTGGGCAGTACTTGAAATTACCGGAAAGCGGAAAGCGGAAAGCAAAACCATAAACAAATTATAAGAATTGTAAAAAACAAATCCAGTGTGTTGAAGAGGAGAGTATAGAAAGGTAGAGGACTAAGCAAGTCTACTGTTTGGGGCTTGAATGGTTGTGTTTCTACAATAGATGGTAAATGGTAGGGACACAGCACATTTGTGTTAATTTTTGCCACCTGTAGTGAGACACATGCACCTCATGATTGAGTAGGTATACACTAAGTGCCCATAAGGCAAGACCCACACTGCGTGTGTGTGTTTGTGTGTGTGTGTGTGTGTGTGTGTGTGTGTCCTTTGATATCACCATTAATCATGGCTGGATTTGTAATAATGTAACAGCAGTAAACTGGCGGTTTATACTGAGCCCATTACAAAATGTGGTGCCTTGAATGTCTCCTGGAAGTTTTGTATGATTGCCTCCATTTTCAATTGCATGGAGATATTTCTGAGACACAAAAGTGAAGATAAAATATTCATTATCATAATATTATTTATCAGAATTTTGCTGCACAGACTGCTTTAGTCAGTGAATATGCCCAGAAACCTAATGGGTCTTTATGCAGTAAATACAATTAGGGTTTGACATAAAATTAAGTACACCCATTGTAGGTGCGGTATGCTTATAATATCTAATGTAGATCAGGTCTATTACACAGGAATCTATATGCACATTACGCCTAATACATGGCACATTACACCTGCCCAAAGTTGAGTCTATGTGGATGAATGACACTTCTGCCAAAGTTATTATGTATGAATCAAATTTACCTGATCCAAGTTTAGAGTATAGTATAGTATCTGACTAATCTGCATTATTCCTCATTACTCAACATCTTTTAACAAAAGACACTCCCAACAGGAATTAAAGGACTCAAGGCCTAATGTTACAGAATGTATAACCTCTGCCTTTACTATAATTTTTGAATGGGGCAGAAAAAAAATTGGTGACCTTCAATGCCTCAAAAACTCAATTTCTCCACTTGACAACCTGAAAGAATCTTCCAAACATCTATCTCTTATTCTTGAGTAACACTCAGGTGTCCCTTTCATCTACATTAAACATTCTCAGCCTATCCTTAACTCTATCTTCATTCTTTCATCCCATTCACTGGAAACTCTGGAACAGCCTTCCTTCATCTGTATTTCTTCTTGCCAATGATTTGAACCCTTTCAAGAGGAAATTGTCAAGACACTTCTTCCAAAATTGATCCCTCTCCTTAGGCCACACAAACTGTCTTCATTTCATTGGAACAGCACTTAGCAGACTTTTTTGTCCCCCTCAAGTTGCTTCAATTTCTTAAAAAAAAAAAAAAAAAAATCACCTCATACTCACATACCATCGATCAGGCCATACCTGAAATGAGTTACATGCAGTAGGGTTTCTATTAAAGTTTTATGCATCTCACACACACACACACACACACACACACACACCCATATACAAATAGATTTGAGCAGAAATACTTGTACAGCAGTAGCATAGGAAGGGGAAGGCATGAAGTTGATAAATTAGGAGAGAAACATGAAAGTAAAATAAGTAATGGCAAGGAACACACAAGTGCACTGTGGTTGGCTGAAATTCTCAAGCAAAGAAGGGGTGTTTTAACCCGGTAGCTGCGGCGATCATGTTTCTTAAGTTTCTTAAGTGAATTAATGAGAAAAAATCATTACTCACACAAACTATTATATTATATGTATCAATGCATTTGTGATCAAATGCATATATATATATATTTTTGGGGGTTTATGTCATGGCAAGAATTTAGCCCATCGCTGGTACGCGGTAAAGCCACATATTTGGCCCATTGCTGCTACTGGGTTAAGGAGCATAAGTTTCATGCCACTCTGTGTAGAAGAGCTGTGTGACTGAATCACCCAATACATGAGTGTATATAACAAGGAATAACCATGTAAAAATATATAGGGAACCAGAAAGAAGATATAAGATTCAATAAATAAATGCAAAATAGAACCCAAACTTTTATATTAAATCCTAAATAATAAAATAAAAACAGTGGTTAATATAATAAGGATGTTAAAGAGACATGTATGACAGTGATGAATAGATTTATGAAGTAATGAAAAATAATACGTACAACCATAAATATTTTTTAAATTACTACGAATGGACTTAATAAAAGTCAACAAAGGCTTATTTCATGTGCCTAAAGGAGGGTGGAAGGCATTCAGAATGGATGAGATGTGAAGAAAAAGCATTGACCAAAAGAATTTTGGGAATGCATCATAACACTACAAAAATCTCAAGAGGTGATCCTCTACTATTGAGTGTTTTTCAAGCTTCAAGTTTAGCATGCAAGATTTATGCAAGAAAAATATGAAAAAGATTGGTTTTATGTAAGAGAGCAAGGGTTGGGTGCACTTTACTGAGATTAGAAATTTGTTCAGAGAATGAATAAGTTACTTTGATATATTCCAAACTGCAATATGCACTTGTGGTCTGTCTGATTCCTGTTTGTTAAAACATATAAACAAATTGGGAAAGACACAAGCACCCTTAAAGATTGCAACTAGCAAACTGTAGTGAAGAACTACATAAAAGATAAATATACACTCTTAAGAGAAATTAGATGAAATGGCATATTTTTTAAGAACTGAAGGAGTTCTCCAGAGGGCTACATGTGGTGTTAAATTATCTATATTTTCAAGCTTTGCTGAGGATTCAAGCCTCAAGCAGTCCTGTTCAGTAGCTCTACGCATTTTTGCTCCTTGCCTCGGTTATATAATTGCTGTCTCCTATGCTGACCTCTTCTTTATTTGTTGTCTTTTTTGCTCTGTTATTTCCTCACATTGTTCACACCATTGCACTCCATTGTAATCTGTACCACATTTTCAAAGAGCCCATAGCAATCCTCCAGAGTCACATGTGGCAACTAAGTGATCTGTATTTGTAGTTTTTGTATTTTCATGGATGGAAAGGGGATTTAAAAGCAATGGGATTGAAATCTCAGTCAGGAAAGACAAGATATTATCATAATGTGTGGAAAACTGTCAGGCTTTGTAAGCACAACTAAAATACTCTCACAAGAAACTAATAATGCAGGCAAAAAAAGGAGAGGAACCTAAGCTCTTATATTAATTAAATTTATGATTTCGACTTTGTAAAGGAAAAATAAATATTAGAATAATATAAAGAAATGCAGCTTTCAACCAAAAATGGTGATATGTGGAGTTGTCTTATGATATAAATATTGAAACATTCATGGAACAAAACTTCTATGAGCTCAAAAGTAAACTGCAGAAAAATAGAGATAGGACAACAAAACAAAAAAAAGATGATGGATTACCCTGTAGCACAGTTGTATAAGTGCAATCACACACACACACACACAGTTAAACTTGATAAACTGAGATATGGAGACAGGACTCCTCGAGTATATCTTGTTTCCTGTATATTGCAACAAGGCAGCTAGGAATACACACACACACACACACACACACACACACACACACACACACACACACACACACACAGCTTATTATTAGTTACATGTAAATTCTTGTGGTTTCCATTTTAAGGTGTGGAGTATTATTTATCTCATGAACTTGTGGTATGAATATTTTATGTGTATTGTTTCATGTGCTGTGGAAAAAATTCTAGACTATAAAGATTCTTCTAGTTGACAATAGATCCCTCTTGTGTATGTTTAGTTTTATCATCAGCCATCCTCACCTTTGAAACAGAAGACATATTATCCCCAGTAAGTTTTATTGCCCTATTCCCTAATCTAATGTGAAATAATGTGTATACCTCTTCTCCATTCCAAAGACTAAATTTTCTGTATCGTCCTCTGCCATATTATTGGTGGCCATTTTGCTTTGCTGCTTGTTGCAAAATTTATGCCAGATACATTTCTGCAATCCATATAATCAAAAAGGAGATCCACTTTCACAGGATATCCTGCCTTGCCAATCAAAGTTTTCTTTTCATAGCAAGTGAATGATGTAAATATTTTCCCAGTGTTCATATATGAATTGTATTCTGTACATTGTAAAGAATTAGGCAGATCATGACGAGGTAACTTTTTCATATATTTGTGTCAAAACTTTTCATACATGTCTAAAAGTAGGATAAAATGGTTTGACCTGTAAAATTATTTCATTTCTTTGGTGCGCAGCTTCCTGACTGTCATCTTATTTAAATAATTATTGCATGTTTCAGATTGAAATTAAAGTTTTTTTCCTGTGCAGTCCTTGGTCCATGTTGAGGGTGTCGATATATCACATGTGTTGCTGATAACTAACCACTCAGAGGCCACCCTTTACATCATTACAATACCAACCTTTGTTGTGGTTTCCATTCTCTCTGTCTGACCAGTCAAAGGAACAGTCTGGGTGACACAATTTCAGTTGTAAATGGTACAACATTTGATAATACTAGTGGAACTGTAATACTATATTCCTATCTAAATAGGTAGACAAAGATGTCAAAACTTTATAAGCTAATATAAAAAATTTATTTTTATATTTCCATATACATTCACTTGTCTGTAATTCTAGTAACTACTTAAGTAGTAAAGTTAGATTGGCACATTATTGGTGCCATATTTTTCATTGTCATATAGTTATAAACCATTCCCATGCATAGAGCTTGATTGTGCATATATTTATTGCCGTTTACTTAATGAAGCTTGTTTTTAAGCTGTTAAGGGGTGGGTGCATGTCAGTGGGTCACACTGAGTTTGGGCCATGTTGCTTCCATTACTTTGTGTAAAGTTCTTGCACACGTTGAGTAGACCATCGTATTAGATTTTCTAGTTTCTGGAAAGTGACAAAAAATTTACCTCACTGATATATCAGTAGTCACTCAGTAAGGTAAATGTTCCTTAGCTAATTTTATGAAACAGAAAATGGGGTCTGTTCTTTGTTTATGCTGTAGAATATGAATATCCTCAGGCTGGTACTAACTGATGAACGTATGGTTGATAATATGGTATTCAATACTCATTTCAGTATATAATAATAATGATGATAATAATAATAATTATAATGATAATAATAATAATAATAATAATAATAATAATAATAATCTAGATAATGATTTAGTAAATTATTAATACTATTGTTATTTGATCTATGTTAAGTATAACTTAATGATAATTGAAAGCATAAGTAATAATTAAACTCATTAGCAATTAATTGAATTTCCATTTACATAATTAACATGAAAGTCAAATAGTTTAAATATTGCAAATTTTCACAAACATTTCTTTTTGGGGTCTTTAGTTGTGAATCTCAAAGCCCAGACAGTTACGTACCCATTTTGTTTGTTTATTTATCTTTCAACAGAACAGAAGAAATGCCCAGTTGTTTTACACGCCACCATTTCAAGTAGTTGTTGGTTTGAAGGTGAAAGGTTTGCCCTCAAGAGTACTTAAGCAACATTTTACCAGTCAACTAAAAGCTTAGGGATTGCCTTAGCTCCAGCTCAATTTATTAATTTGAACTTTATACACACACGAGAACACATTGATAATCTTTTCTAAATTGTGTGTAGTTGTTGTCAGAAGAGAGTTTTCAGTGCTCAGGATGTATTCATGTTCTATTTTGCCATTCATGGAATGTTCCATGTAAAGAAATACTCCTTAATAATTCAAGGCTTTTCATTTCACGCTCCTGAAACTTGCATGTGATAATGTAAAAAGAAAACTGAAAGGGTCGTGGAAAGGTCACTTAATCATTAATGAAGTATGGTCTTGAAAGTTGTGACATGAAGCAAGTATGTGCAGGCCCCACGCATCCAGTGTTATGGCAAAGGTACTGAGTATCAACCTGGGACCCCAACGTTCCATCTCCATTATATTTCTGATATCCCTGTGTCCTGTTCTTAAAGATACACCAAAAAACATTTTCAAAGCTCCCAGGTACCCTCCCTCAAACCCTAAAGCCTTTGGCACTCAGGGAAACATCCTGTTTACCCCCTTGTCTGGGCCCTGAGTACAGCACTTTAAAGTGTACATACTATCCACTTTTTCAAAAAAGCATAATTAACATTTTCTAGCAAAGATTTTTATGCTTTTGGAACATGATATATCTTAAGAGATCAGTTTCCTTTAGATGGTGAGGCTTGCGTAGGCAAGTTGGTAGATAGATAAATGCCATGAGAATGTTAAGAAATGAAGCTTCCTTAAAAAGTATATACATAAATAGAAAGAGTCCAGAGGCAGGTGGTAAGAAGAACATCCATGAGATAAGAACTAATATAGAGACAGGACATGATCTTAGTCTAAATTGCAAGAAACATTCATGATTTTAAGGAAAAGTTGGATAAGAGAGGATATAGAGACGGGACAGTGCGAGCGTAGCTCTTTTCCTGTATGTCACAACTAGGTAAATACACACACACACTCATACACACACACACACATAAACACACTCATACAAACACGCTGCTCTGACAGCTCAGTGGTTAAAGCTCTGCACTGCCAGGCTTTGTGGCCTGGGAGGTGGAGGTTTGAGCCCTGCTCATGCCAGAATTTTTCTGCTGACAAGTAGTTACTGTTCCCCTTGAGCAATGGGGGTGGGGAGGGGGGGAGGGGTGAAGGTCCCAGCAGTACCCAGAGATCGACTATAATGAGCCGTGCTCTAATTGGGAGGGTACTTGCTGACGATGACAAGTCCAGCTTGTGATGAGGCTGTAGTGAATTTACACTGCTCCAGTAGCTCAGTTGTTGAAAAAAGCTCTATGCTGCTAGGCTTCGTGGCCTGGCAGGTGGAGGTTTGAGCCCTGCTTAAGTCGGAATTTTTTCTGTTGACTGAGAGCAGTTACTGGCCCCCTATGAGCAAGGGGAATGGGGTGTGAAGTTGTGGAGGTCCTGGCAGTACCCAGAGATTGACTATAATGAGCCTTGCTTTGATCGGGAGGGTACTTCCTGGCAATGACAAGTTTAGTTTGTGATCAGGTCCTAGTGAATTACACACACACACACACACACACACACACACACACAGGTGGATTTGACGACACTCGGAGTCAGACTGGGGTGCTTAAGGGGGCCGTGCCATTTAGTGGCTGGAGGGGGCCCAGGCCCATATAAGCTAAAATATCAAAATATGACTTAGCATGGATTAAGTCCAGGGGCCCATGTGCCATTGGCACACGGGCACATAGGCCAGTCCGACCCTGACGATACTGGAACAAAGAAGGGAAAGAGGAGATCTGATCACGTTGTATAAGTCGGTAAATAAGTTTGATGAGGTGGATAGGGATGATCTCTTCTTTACTGCGAGAACACAGGGGCTGAGAGGACATAGGATGAAACTTAATAAAGGAACCTGTTTGAGTGACTTAAAAAAGTATAGTTTTCCACATAGAAGTGTTAACACTTTGAACAGCTTGCGGGAAGAGGTGGTGGAGCCGAACAGTGTTCAACAAATGAAGGAAAGGCTGGATAAATGTAGATATGGTGACGGGACTATTAGAGCTTAGCTCGGGCTCAGTAGACTAGAAATAGGTAAATACACGCACACAAACAAATTTTAGAGTGGAATGTTGTAGAAGTGTGATCATTTTGTCAAAAGACTCATACATCAAATCTGGAAAGAAAACTGAGAATAGTCACAAGGATGTATCTTGGTTTATGGCAACTGCCTCATGAGGGAGTGCCCAGGTGGGAGATAGTTGACCACATAACAACTTACAATACTAATGGGTCAGAGAAATCCACCGCAGATCATAAATTCATTAAATGATTTATTTATATTTTTGTTATTTGAAAATGTCATAATCATTATCATCATATGTCTCCCAAACATTTTCCTTATCTCTGTCTTGTTTTCTGTCTAGTTTTCAGTTTTAATGTAAGTGTTTCATATGGATCATAACTTCACGCCATCTGGTGAACAGCCTCACCTTGGGTCTTTTTATATCAGTCATATCCCAGTCTCACTTTTCTTGTCCTTCTGTTGACCTCCCTAACTTGGATGTCCTGACCATTGCCATTTTTTTTTTTTTTTTCCAATTGCCTTCATTATGTCTACCTTTGTTTGCTGTCTTATCCTTATGCAGTTTTTCTTGTCCATTATAGTGATACCCAGCACTGATCTCTCCATTCCACTTGGGTTACTTTTCAATTTCCCTTCAGGAGATTTGGTCAGTGTCTGTGTCTGATTCGTATGGCATGACAGGGAAAACACACTGATTGGAAACCAAGCACATTAAGCACGATCCTGTATTCTGAAAGTACTCCAGTCCAGTATTAAAAGTCTTTTTATTTCCAGTTTGAGTTAAAGGTTGATTTGTATCAATTAACTGAAATGTGTTTTCCTAATAATTACTAAAGGCATCATTCCAGTCACTTGACAGTTTCAATGAGTTGTGATTAACTTAAAGAAACAAAAAACTTATGAAGATATATTAGAGAAAAATTATAGATGAATGGATAAATGGATGCAGGAAAATCAAACAATATCATAAGATGTTAGAATAAGTGGGACAGTGGGTTGGCAAATATTATATTATTTTTGCAATCACTTGAACATGTAATTTTGTAATAATTTTTATTATGGTTATTTTACCTTATTTTTGTTTATTATAACAACCTTGTCTACTTATTTTCTAAATTACAGTGACTACATTTATTATCAATATTTTTTTACCTAAGAGAAATCTACTTTTAAAAGTATCATTACTGTGTCTGTTACACTCATGTTATCATTATTATTATTATTATTATTATTATTATTATTATTATTATTATTATTATTATTATTATTATTATTATTATTATTATTATTATTATTATTATTATTATTATTATTATTATTATTATTATTATTATTATTATTATTATCATTATTTTGATTATTATATAGTTTTCTAACTTTATTTATGATGTGAAACATGTCCACAGCTTTTTAGTTCCTCAAAAGATGATGATTTCAGCATTTAAGATTTAAACGCTTGCTACTTTACTATTGAGCTATTAAAGAAAGTGGCAACAGCACCAGACTGTGGTGTGCAAGGAGTGTGCGTTGACGACTCTGCTCTGTGTTACAGGTCCAGCACAGACGAGGCGGAGGAGACTTCGACTAAACGGGTTCGCTTGTAACACTGACATATGAACTGTTGAATGTGATGGTTACACTGATCCATAAAACAGATTACAGCATTTAAGTTTCTCAAGTGCATGAACAAAACTCTAACGAAAATTCCTTGAATACTGTATCCTCTCAACTCTGAGTAAAGAGTTTTGAAATATTTAGATTTGACACTTGTATAATGTGTACTACAGTTGTTCAGCCACTAAAATCTATCTGAAGTCTTTATACCACTGATCTGATCTATCATTAGTACTTGCAACCTCTGAGGGTAATGTAGGAGTGTCATAAATTTGTAAGTAGCGTAATGCAGGGTGGTCCAACTACGGCCCTGCTGGCTACAAATGGCCACAGATTGATTTTTTGAGGCCTGTAAGTACTGATATTAATCTATTGATTTATTCTAAAAAAAAGTAAAATATCTGCAACTCTAAGCCTTTGTAGTATGTGAAATAATAATAGAAAGACTGTCAGTCTGCCCCTGTACTAATGTTAGGCCTCATAGCCTCTAACACTGCCCTTCACAGTGAACATAGGCAAGAAAAGAGAGCTCTAGGGGTTAACAAAGTGTTCAACCTGTTAGCTGCATCAGCCACCATTGGGCCATTCCTGAGAAGGTGACAAACACCCACAAGTACCCAGACCTACTTCCCAATGTGAATCAGGTTGTAAATAAATGAATTACCTGTTAACCTTTACTCACCATCTCATAAGTCAGTCATTGGGCAATCACAGTGAAGGCTGGAAAGTTGGGTTTATAAGGAAAGAGTCACAGGGAAATTAATGGTTTGAAAAAAATACCACACAACTGGTTAATATAAAATGTAAGGAATTTATTTTTCATATACAATAATGGAAAACTATCATGTCTTGTATGTCAACAGACAGTTTCTGTGATTAAAAAATAAAATGTCAGGTAGCATTATTAGAATGCACAGCACACAATATATCCAATATGTGAGAAAATCCTGCAGAGATATTTTCATAAACTTGTGATTAAAAAATCTGATTAAAGAATCCCCCTGAGCTATGTAGCCCAGACCATCCAACTCTGCTAGGGATGTAAGAGAGCACTACCACTCTCCTCATGAAGTTGCTGTGAGCTGGGATCAAATTTGCAACCTGTTGGTTGTGAGCCAAGCAACGTATTCACAAAGCCACCTGGACTGCCATCAACCAAAGAGCAAACATTAGACACAGGAGACACTAAGTAACTTGGGAAAAACTCAAACAGCAAGCCGTGTAGCATCATTTGAAGCTGTTTGATGTTTGAGAAAATTGTGAAATACAGAAAATAATTTATGAATGGAGAATTGACAAAATAGTGTGCACAAGTGTCTAGGAAAAAAAGTTGCCAGAAAATTTGGAAGTTTTATTATCTCATCAAACAGTTTTAAAAAGAGTAAATGAACTTAATGAATATGTTTCTTATTAATAATGAAAGATAGAATGAAACGCTACAAATTTTTTTTCTATTTTAGACCAGAGTACAGGCACCATCCAGATTCTCATTCCCCCATGTAGTGTAGATGAGGGTTTCAAAGGACAAGAAGAACTGGCCAGGGTTTAACCTCTTAAGTGGTGGTGTAAAAGTTTCAGATATTTTTGTTGCTCTCGAGTACAATGTTCCTATGTTGTAACATGGTGAAAGAGCTGTGTCCTGCAGTAACGCTGGGTTAATTGGCTCATGAAGTAAACTACAGTTGATTGTATGACACTGCATGACAACAATAAATGTGTCTCTGACTTGACACTGCCAATATCAGAATCAATATGGAGACTGGTAAAAGAAAAGTCTCAACCTCATTAGTAGGTAAAAATATGACTAGCATTATTACTGTATAATTTCAAAGCCTTAACAAATATATATATATATATATATATATATATATATATATATATATATATATATATATATATATATTTTTTTTTTTTTTTTCAGACCCTGCCTAGAACCTATTTATCATAAAAGATCATTCATTATTTTTATCAACATTTGTATAAGCTTTGACCTTAAAAGTAAAATTATATATATATATATATATATATATATATATATATATATATATATATATATATATATATATATATATATATATATATATATATATATATATAGTTTAAGTAGTGGGCCTCGACTTACAAGTTTAGTGGTGAAGTGGCTCATGGTGTTGAAGTTGGACCACCCTGGTGTAGTGGATGGTAGCAAAGTGTAAGACATAAAACTACCAAAACTAGAAACTACCATTCTGTAGTTGATCTGCTGTTGAAAAGGAAATTCATGCATATATTAAATCTGTTACTAGTATTATTGACTACAACAGAGGCAAATGTAACTCAAATGCAATATGTTATTATGAATGTTTCCTAAGAAAGATCAGTATGTTATATGTTATTATTGTTCAGTAAACTTTATAAGGACTAGACAAGTTACAAATATTAGTAAGGATGATTCAAAGGCTGTTTGGGAAAGTTACATAATTATTACAACAAATATGAAGGCAATTAGAGCATCAACAAAGATGCTCAAATTTCTAACGTGTTGAGGTCAGAGTAACTGGCCTTCCTAGATATCCCATTTTTATATTATGAGCAAAGTAATCAGCATGGGACATCTGTGTAAAGGGGGAATGTATGATCAAGACAATATATTGAGGACTTTGCACTCAGTATCATCTACTGTTGTTCTGGTCCTTTAAAACCCCAGTAGAGATTCTCCATGTGAAAAAAGGATACCACAACTGTCTCCAGGTCTGACCCAATTAATGGTGAGAACCCAATGACGTATCGATACATCCAAAGTTTTCTTTGTCAGCTGTCAATTTTCCAGTCTTCAGTCTAATTTTCTATCCATGGAACACTGTTCTCCTATTTTAATCCTCACCTTTTCTCCTTTATTGGGATACAGGTTGCTGAGGCTGCAGACAGCAGACTATATTTGGCTCCCTTCTACTTTTAAGTTCTACTTTTGTTTCAGTCCAAAGTCATCTGATGTATATTTATGTTTGCAATGTTGTTATATTTATTTTCTTTGTGCTTTCAACCTTGTGTCTTCTGCATTATTAGCCATCTGGATAAGATTTTGAATGACACACTAAATAAGTTTGTGCTCTGTTTTTCTCATATTACTACTGTTTATAGTTTGTCCAAACTCCCAAGCAGAGCACATCTTGACCCTCCATCAGGGAACATTATATATAAAAATGGGGTCTGGATGCTCTTGGATAAAATGTTTGGCTTGCATTTGTCTCATTTACAGCAATTTGGAGGAAGAGATAATGTCCTCTCATTACTCTAGCATACCTACTTATACTCTAGTTGCTTAGCTTGAAATTATTTATTTAGCATTCTTTCATTTCTTTAAGTACACATATAGGACTCTAAATAGTACTGGGACAGGTATGAGAATTCTTCCTCTAAATAAGCTTCTTTGCAAGACTACTTCCAGCACACACTTCACTAAAAAATCACCTTCAATAAACCCAAGTACATACACTTCACCCACCATCATACAACTATTGACTTCCCTCCAGCACACATTCCTCTACAGTCACCCCAACAACCAACCCAAATATACACCTCACCCGCCATACTACTGCTGACTTCATCCTTTCAGCACACATCCCACTACAGTCACCCCTGTAAGGAGCTCGAGTACACCTCACCCACCATACTACTGTTGACTTCATCCTTCCAGCACACATCCCACTTCAGTCACCCCTGTAAGGAGCTAGAGTACACCTCACCCACCATACTACTGCTGACTTCATCCTTCCAGCACACATCCCACTACAGTCACCCCTATAAGGAGCTCGAGTACACCTCACCCACCATACTACTGCTGACTTCATCCTTCCAGCACACATCCTACTACAGTCACCCCTATAAGGAACTCGAGTACACCTCACCCACCATACTACTGCTGACTTCATCCTTCCAGCACATATCTTACTAAAAATTCATCCATACAATCAACCCAGGTACACCTCACTTGATACTGCTTGCTAAATTCCACTCTTAAAGTTGTTCTCTACTTCCTTAGAAAGGCTTTCTGCATGCATGTGTGTCGGCCCTGTTCTCCTATTGGCAGCGTTCCATAAGCCACCATAAAGAACCATCTACATGTCCTAACTCTTGCCAATCCTCTTGATGAAAAAGATACAAAACTATGATGGGCAAGGACACCCATTTCAAAGTCTCATATCCCCAACATTAAAGTGGTTGGAATCTGCTGCGGTATGTGACCATGATAAAATTATGCCCCACTTCCTTATGGTTGTTCAGTGGGAAGCCACAAACTATGTCACTCATGTTTTTCAATACAATGTCACTCTGCACCAGGGCAAAAGGCTACATGCACCTCACACTCATCGGGCAACATTGCAGAATAAACTCCACAGAGGAACAACAAGAAAACAAATGAAATTAATTGTTTTTTGCAGTCAACTTATTTTTTTAACGTTTCACTTATTTTTGTAAAATACTTTATATATATATATATATATATATATATATATATATATATATATATATATATATATATATATATATATATATATATATATATATTCATGCTCTATTTTGTAAACATTAATTTTTATTAACAGTAATCTGGCCTTGTTGACTTCCTTTGCTCATTTTGGAGGCAGAGTTAGTTGGCTGTGTTGTATTTTCATTGAATTAAGTCATGACCAGTCACTAACTGCCCCAAAATATAGTTCAGTAACTCCACCAGTCATTTAACTCCGCCCTAAAAAGCGGCATAAAATGCCATCATGGCCACATTACTATCGATAAAAATTAAAACTTAAAGAAACTGAGCCTCAGACCAAAAGCCCTACACCAATATATTTAAGAAACAGTAGGCTATTAATTTTATGGCTACAGACCAGCCTTAAATATGTTAACTTTTCCCAAAGACTTCATGTGAACTGTAAGGTGTCATGTAATGTATAGAATTAGGACTATACATTTTAAAATTATAGAATATTTTTCATTGTGTCATTGATGTTACCTATATATTTGTAAGGTTTATGGCCCAATAATATCAGTTTTCCAGGTTTTAGTATTCTTTACTACTAAGTTACAACATATTTGTACATCAACATTATAATTTGGGAGCATATGCTATAGCAGTGAATGGCCTCAGTGCTCATCTCCATCACATTAACCCTGGAGCTTCTGGTAGATGAGAACCTATTACCTTGGGACACATGGCCAGTACAACATCTGAGTTACCACAGTTAACCTTCCCCAGATACCCATATATCAACCAGCCCAAAAGAGAGGATGAACAGCTGGGTGAGCTGCGTTATGACTCCCCAGTCTGGGATTCAAACCCTGGTCCATGGATTTGTAGCAAGGTGGGTCAACCACTATACCACAGATCATTATGCTGCTAACGAAGTACCAAAACATTATTCCAGTATGGAAAACATTATGAAGACAATGGTAACAAATATTATTAGTTGTAAAAAGAAAAAGTAGACACTAATATCCATATCAAATATAAAATTCAGTGTTTGAACTTAATATGAGGGCTAAGTGATTCAATGGGTATGGAGCTTAACTTGCAACTCTGAAGTTGCAAGTTCAATCCCACCTCATGGCAGCTTTAAGTGAGAGGTAATGCTCTTGTAACATTAGCAGAGCTATATTATCTTAGTTTGCTAAAGGTAAAGGTAAAGTTAGGGGCATATGCTGTAGCTGTGCATGGCCTCAATGCTCATGTCTGTCTTACTTGCCTTTGAGCCTGTGGTGGATAAGAACCTTGGGACACAGGACAGGTGTGACATCCAGGTTGCCAAAGTTTATCTTCCCCAAGTGCCCATTTATTCATCAGCCCAAAAGGCAGGATGAAGAGCCGGGTGACTGTACGCCAACTACCCTGCCTGGGATTCAAACCCAGGCCCACAGATTTGGGTCTAGGCAACTACCATAACCACTACACCACTGATGTGTGTTCATGGGGATTCTTTACCCCCTTTTAAATGTAATTCAAAATATTAAATATGTTTCATGAGCTGGGCCTACATTAAATGGGATTAGTTTAGCACATAAGTTGACAAAGTAGTAAAGATATGACAGCCTGCAATGCAGCCAAAATATAAGCTAACAATGAAAATGAGTACTACATCAGAGTCTGGCAGTGGCCTTCAGAATTATAATTAGTATTGTAGGATCTGCAATTAGATAAAAATGGCAAAATTAAGTTGATTATATCATTAATACACTGGAAAAAAAAAAAATGTTCAGACTATACTTTCAAATACTACTACGAGTCTGACAAGGTAAGGTAGTACCTGTGTTTGGAAATTATTTTGAACTTCCGAGAACCAGACTAATTTGTAATGTAACTGATAGAAAATTATGATTTAAAGATACACTCTGATGGGACTCACTTCCCATCATTACACACAACAGTTTATCTAGGATTTTAACCAAGGCCCTCAGGAATGGGAGGCAGACATACTAGCATCCAGCCGAAGGGGTCCCTATGGCTCAAGGCCTTGGTACTCTATCCATATCTTTAGCCCATCACATCATATGTATTTGATGGTAGTGCAAAATAATAGCTACAAGCAAATGCATTTACATGCAATATTATCTTGCATCAATACTAATTAAAAATTGACACTGACAAAAACAGGATTAATTTAACTGAGAAAACAGGCATCAAAAGCATTTTTTGTTTTTTTGTTTTTGGTATTTCGTTGGGGATATACCCCAATGGAGGAAGGCAGAGCATGCTGCGCAACCCCCCAGACGGTTGGGAGAGATACCCAATTCTTTCAAGGAGGAGGCCCAACAACGGGGCTGAGGGTGTCGGAAAGAGCCCACCTTTCCACCCCCATGGCACAGGATAGGTCTCGAACCCATACGCTCCAGGCACCCTGCCGAAGCGCAAGGCCGAGACTCTACCACGGGACCATGGGAGCACCCCCATCATCAAAAGCATGATGAGACTGAAAAAATAAATAGAAATACCAATCTATAAATGCATTATTTAATTATTCAACAGTTTCTCTGACATTTCTATCATCAGTATATATTTTGACTGTTGTGCTACCAAATTTTCACTGGTTTGTCAATTCCTGTTCTTTTATCAGCCCAGTTCATGTAGCCCCAGCTCATAAAATACAATGGAAATTTGATTTAAATTTAAACAATGGATGTTGTATTAAAATGAAAATTAATGTGTAGTATTAATCTGATGACTACACAAAAATAAATAATACTATCAGATGTAAGATATACACACAATATTATACTCTAGTGACTGTTCATAAACCTTTATTTAGATGACCAATAAAACATGATGTTATACCTTAGGATGGAGATTGCCTAGGACTAGACAAATCTAAAGCTAGATAAATATGACCACCAGTCCATCTTTTCTTATGAGTGATTACATCTTACTGAGATCCCCATGAGTCAAATAAAAATCTGCAATCTTAGTTATACATTTTACAGTGTACTGTGGAGCCACTTGACTCTTTAGATACAAGTGGAAGTATTACATGTTAACTGTTGGCATTGAATAGTTATCTGTCAAATACATCTGATATTATATACATTGGAAAGGCTCAGTGTATTTTAAATAAGCAATTTTGCAGCCTTTGTTTATGGGCAAAATAGTTTCTTTAAAATACAAACTCATAAACATTATAAAAATGATAACAACTTGCTTTGTTATGTAAATTATGTACTTTCATCAGATTCTGAGCCTGAGTCAGAATATGCTCCAAGGAATGACAAGCCATTAGGTGTTTTAGATACAGGTGCTGCACTCTGTGACGCCTTGCTTGTTTCTGCACTGGACATGTGTGACTCCTTCACCTCAGATTTAGATTCTTCTGTAGTTTCCTCTTTCACTTCCAATTTAGGTTGATGAGATTTTACTTTTACCAACCCTGCCAGCTTAGACTTCATGGTCATTTTACTTTTGTTATCAGCAGGCAATTCCAGGGTGGCCTGTACGGCATCTTTTTCTGTCTTGATTTTCTTAGCTGGCCTGTCGTCCTCCAGTTCTTCAGGAGCAATTCTCTTCACCATTTCTCCCTCAACCATTTCGTATCCAAGAGCTTTCAGTGCAGCCAGCCTTTCTAACTCCTCAATTTGTTCAAGGGAAATCTTCCGTTCCGTCTCAAATCTCTCGGCAATTTTGCCCGGGTCTATTCCTGCATGACGGTCGTTCATTTCCCGCAGGTCCTCCAGAGACTCCAAAACCTCCATTTCGTACTGTGACTGTTGGGTCCTGTTCTCCAAAAGTAACATCGGGTTGGACTCAATCTCCTCCTTTGCCTCTCGCTCCTCTCGTGCAGCCTGCTCCTCTGCAAGCTTGAGGGCCTGGAAGTTACGGTGCGCGCCTGCCTCGATGATGTAATCTGTGCTCTCTGGGTCAGTCCTAAAGGATATTTCAGCCAGGCAGCCAGGGCACTTGATGTAGAACCGGTATATCCTCACCCCAAGATAAGTCATGTTCTCCACGTCTTCTTTCCGCGCGTTGAACTTCTTCCCCTTGGCTATGTACTCGCCGCACGTATAACACTTGATATTGCACGGCACCATGAGTCTGACGGTGAACTGACGGTTGCGTGGACACCTCGCCCTGGGGATCTTGGAGGGGTCGAAGTCTGGAGGGTAGTACTTGTTGAGGACTTTGCGCTCAGACATTTTGCCGTTTGTCTGTCTGTCTGCCTCTCTCTAATATCAGGGTCCTCTTCTGGAGTGTTTTGTCTGTCTGTCTCTAATATCACGAGGTCTTCAGGAGTATTCTATCTGTCTAATATCACGCTCTTCTTCTTCTTCTTCTTCTTCTTCTGGAGTGTTCTGTCTGTCTGCCTCTCTCTAATATCAGGGTCTTCTTCTGGAGTGTTATGTCTGTGTCTCTAATATCACGAGGTCTTCTTCTTCAGGAGTATTATGTCTGTCTAATATCACGGTCTTCTTCTTCTTCTTCTTGAGTGTTCTGTCTGTCTGTCTCTCTCTAATATCACGAGGAGCGAGGCTACAGGAAGGGTGTGGAGGTAATCAAGAGTGTGCTGAGGCAGTGAGGGGTCAGCACTCAGCACTCACCAGCAAGGCAATGTAAACATGACGGTGTGTGTTCGGATCCCCACCCCGCCCTTTGGTTTTGGCCTTAATTCAAGGTTATTTATTAGTTTCTTTATTGATCTTCTTTTTCTTCTTTTGGCCTTTATCGCTTTGTATTGCTTCGTAGGTCGTTCTCCTCTTGGCCTTAATATAACTTTATGTTTATTTATTCATCCTTTTTCCTCCTCTCGATCTCTGTTTATTCACACTGCTGCTTTTCAATGGCATTATATTATTTAACTTTCCTCATTCTGATACACTATCGCACTATATTTCAGTTTTTTACCGTTTTACAGAAGAGGAAGCAGCCCAAGGGCAAGAATTAATAACTAAATAAAAGTTCCCCCATCTAGGAGAAATTTTGTCTTATGATGTTTGTGTTTTATGATCAATATACGATAAATTAGGTAAAACAAGAGAGATAAAAATTATACAGAATATCTTATTGTTTGATCATGATATATAGGGACACCCCGTGGGACATCCCTTGTGGACGTGTTCCCAGGTCAAAAGTGTTCCCACATGAGAGCAAACCCTGCAACCAAACCTATGTCTTCTTATTGTATAAAAGTAGCGTCTAATCCATAATCTAAACAAGAAAAAAACATATGGCTCTAACACTATTCGTAATAAAAAAAAAAGGCGCGTCGTGCACACTTTCGGACGCGGATGAAAGCTCAGCGCTTCCCTGTGTTCGATAATTACTTAAAAATACTACAACCAAAACAGCCATATGACCATTTGTTTATATTTCTCCACCCTCGTACAGCATATAGATAATTAGATTTCTGAAAATAAGCTTGGTTAGATAACGTTATTTATATGGGAAAGCTTGTGTTTGGTCGGTAAGCAATAAATACAATGTGGAAAAAGAACTCAGCCATAGAAGAGAAGAGGAAAGAATAATATAGCGAAATCAAACAAAAGGACAGAAAAGGGAAATGCAAAAAATAATAGTCCAAAGTAAGCAAAGAAAATAGAGAAGCAATGAGAGTCAGTGGAAGTAAAGTGATTGATTGATTGATTGATTGATTGATTGATAGTTTATTGTTGCAGGTAAAGTGTACAGACAAATAGATATATAAGGGCACGGTGAAGTATATAAGTGTACGCAGTGAAGTAAATAAGTGTGTGTAGTGAAGTATCTTAAGGAAGCACTAAGGATCTCAAAAGAAGGAGGAGGAAGCAGTGAAATTAATACCTTACACAAAAATGTTCTTGGCATGCTGTTGGAAAAAAAGAAATGCAGTGAAAAGAAAAGTGTAATAGTGAAACCCGAACAAAAAGGCATAGAAAAGCAAAGCCAGGGGACGAAAAGAGAAGAAAAAAGCAAAAAAAGACATCAGCTTAGGGTGAAGTGTATAAGTATGCACTGTGAAGTAACTAAGTGCATGGTGTGAAGTATCAGAAGTATTGAGAAAGAGGACCTAAGAAGCGATACAATTGCGTTACAGGTCAAAAGAAGAAGATGAAGAAGCAGAAGCTGGGTACGACAATTTTGTGCTGAGCCGCGTGTGTCATGGCGTCCACCTGCGGGCCGCCACCAAACGTTTCATGTACGTGCTCGCGCCAGGCGTCTCGCAGCGGCCGGAGATGAGAGACCCCGCCGCCGCCACGCCCCAAGATGGTAAGGCGTCCCCGTTGTCTGGTGACTCATGTGTGTGCCTGGCAGGCTGAGATGAGCTGTCGGTAGGCCTCGCTGGCTGCTGCCCCGAGCCGTGGAATCCTTCATTAGTTTGTTGTTGGTAGTTTGCAGTTAGTATATAGTTAGTAGTTTGTAGGGTATTATTTCTGTCTTTCACCAGTCTCAACATGGCTTTTCTTACCTTTCTCATCAGATAGAGCTTCTCAGTCGAGTAATTTGAACCCCATATATACCCACCTCAAATTATATATAGAAGTATCCTATGCAGTCCCCATGCTATTTTTTCAGTATATTAGAAGCAGTTGGCTGGATTAACCCAGGGGGGTTGAGGGGCGAAGCTCCCCTGTTAGCTAGGTCACGTCAAGTTAGCCTGGGTTAGTTTAAAATTATTCGACATGCAGTATGGGGTGATGGAAATGCTCAGCAACTCAGGATGGGACCTGACAGCGGTGGCCCATTATGCGGGCTGGTGTTGCGAGAAATATCTCCTCATTGAAATAAGTTACTGTGCTGTCCACCATGTAAGCATGTGCGCTGGGGGAATACACAGTAGGAAAGCATTAATTTGCCTGGTTTTGTTTTAGTTTGTCTACCTGTGATCTTTGTGAGCTGTGAGTCAAATATAGAAACAGTAAACAAGTTGAGCCTCTCTCCGAGATGATTTGCAGTGGCGGCGATCGTTTCACAACTGGCATTGAAAAATCTCATTTTATTAGTGATTTAATGATTTGCAGGAAAAACAACAAGCAGATTAATTCATCACAGGCCGAAAACTACCAGAAAACAATAGTTTCGTCCGGAATAGAGAGACTGGTGAAAGACCAAAATTTTACTGTTATTAGTTTGTTGTTTGTAATTAGTTAGTAGTTTGTAATGAGTTAGTAGTTCATAGTTTGCAGTTAGTGGTTAATAGGTTAGGTTGCTCGTTGATGTTTAGAAGGGGGGGGGGGGGGGGGGAGCTGTTTTACGCCCTGATATTTTTTTAAAATTTCATCGATGACAAGACAAATACACCCAGAGTGGGTACTCAGCAAATATTGTAATATGAATAGAATTTTCAAAAAGGTCCAATTCTGCTTGATTTTGCAGGGCTTTTATGCAAAAAAGATTTTTAATCAGGAGAACCCTGTAACAGCCATTTATTTTCTCGTTTACCAATAAATAAAAGAAATAGAAGGATCAACTACATTTTCATCAATAATAGTTTGCCATTCCTGTCTGTTATTGATCAGGTTTCAGGTCCTGCTCCGCTGCCAGCACTCCATAGGGCCGTCAACATTATATATATGATGTTAACACCGAAAATTGTCCTCAATCCTCATGTTTATAACGTTATAGGATTTAGTGAATAAGTGAGTCTTCAGTGCTTTCTTGAAGGTTGCTACATAGCCACTGTTCTTAACATCCCCCAACAACCTCCTCCTTCCCCTCAACCCTCACAATCTTCTATTTAACCCGAACAACTTCCTCAACCCCCACAACCTCCTCCTCAACCCTCACAACCTTCTCAGCCCCCACAACCTCCTCCTCAACCCCTACAACCTCCTCCTCAACCCCCACAACCTCCTCCTCAACCCCCACAACCTCCTCCTCAACCCTCACAACCTCCTCCTCATCCCTCACAACCTCCTCCTCAATCCTCACAACGTCCTCCTCAACCCTTGCAACCTCCCCCTCAACCCCCACAACCTCCTCTTCAACCCTCACAATCTCCTCCTCAACCCTTACAACCTCCTCCTCAACCCCCACAACCTCCTCCTAAACCCCCACAACCTCCTCCTCAACCCTCACAGTGGATACAGTGAGGAGGATAGTAAAGCTATAGTTGGTGCAGAACCTCTTGCAAGTGAAGAAAATGCAAAGATATCCACTAAGATACCTTTTTTAAATTCACCATTGAAAAACCAAAATAGTTATTCATTAAATAAGTTAATTACACAAACCTCCTCCTCAACCCCCACAACCTCCTCCTCAACCCCAGAAACCTCCTCCTCAATCCCCACAACCTCCTCCTCAACCCCAACAAACCTCCTCTTCAACCCCCACAAACCTCCTCCTCAACCCCCACAAACCTCCTCCTCAACCCCCACAAACCTCCTCCTCAACCCCCACAAACCTCCTCCTCAACCCCCACAAACCTCCTCCTCAACCCCCACAGACCTCCTCCTCAACCCCCCCAGACCTCCTCCTCACCCCCCACAGACCTCCTCCTCAACCCCCACAAACCTCCTCCTCAACCCCCACAAACCTCCTCCTCAACCCCCACAACCTCCTCCTCAACCCCCACAAACCTCCTCCTCAACCCCCACAACCTCCTCCTCAACCCCCACAAACCTCCTCCTCAACCCCCAGACCTCCTCCTCAACCCCCACAAACCTCCTCCTCAACCCCCACAGACCTCCTCCCCAACCCCCACAACCTCCTCCTCCTCAACCCCCACAAACCTCCTCCTCAACCCCACAAACCTCCTCCTCAACCCCCACAAACCTCCTCCTCAACCCCCACGACCACCTCCTCAACCCCCACAACCACCTCCTCAACCCCCACAAACCTCCTCCTCAACCCCCACAACCTCCTCCTCAACCCCCACAACCTCCTCCTCAACCCCACGACCTCCTCCTCAACCCCCTAACCTCCTCCTCAACCCCCACAACCTCTTCAACCCCACAACCTTCTCCTCAACCCCCACAACCTCCTCCTCAACCCCCACAACCTCCTCCTCAACCCCCACAAACCTCCTCCTCAACCCCCACAAACCTCCTCCTCAACCCCCACAAACCTCCTCCTCAACCCCAACAAACCTCCACCTCAACCCCCACAACCTCCTCAACCCCCGCAACCTCCTCCTCAACCCCCACAACCTCCTCCTCAACCCCACAACCTCCTCCTCAACCCCCACAAACCTCCTCTCAACCCCCACAAACCTCCTCCTCAACCCCACAACCTCCTCCTCAACCCCACAACCTCCTCCTCAACCCCCACAACCTCCTCCTCAACCCCACAACCCTCCTCCTCAACCGCCACAAACCTGCTCCTCAACCCTCACACACCTCCTCCTCAACCCCCACAAACCTCCTCCTCAACCCCCACAAACCTCCTCCTCAACCCCACAACCTCCTCCTCAACCCCCAAACCTCCTCCTCAACCCCCTCAACCTCCTCCTCAACCCCCACAACCTCCTCCTCAACCCCCACAAACCTCCTCCTCAACCCCCACAAACCTCCTCCTCAACCCCCACAAACCTCCTCCTTAACCCCCACAAACCTCCTCCTCAACCCGCACAACCTCCTCCTCAACCCCCACAACCTCCTCCTCAGCCCCACAACCTCCTCCTCAACCCCCACAACCTCCTCCTCAACCCCACAACCTCCTCCTCAACCCCCACAACCTCCTCCTCAACCCCACAAACCTCCTCCTCAACCCCACAACCTCCTCCTCAGCCCCCACAACCTCCTCCTCAACCCCCACAACCTCCTCAACCCCCCACAACCTCCTCCTCAACCCCACAAACCTCCTCGTGAACCCCCACAAACCTCCTCCTCAACCCCCACAAACCACCTCCTCAACCCCCACGACCTCCTCCTCAACCCCCACAAACCACCTCCTCAACCCCCACAACCTCCTCCCTCCTCAACCCCACAAACCTCCTCCTCAACCCCCACAAACCTCCTCCTTAACCCCCACAAACCTCCTCCTCAACCCCACAAACCTCCTCCTCAACCCCATGACCTCCTCCTCAACCCCCACAAACCACCTCCTCAACCCCACAAACCTCCTCCTCACACCCCACCAACCTCCTCCTCAACCCCCACAAACCACCTCCTCAACCCCCACAACCTCCTCTTCAACCCCACAAACCTCCTCCTCAACCCCACAACCTCCTCCTCAACCCCACAAACCTCCTCCTCAACCCCACAAACCACCTCCTCAAACCCCACAACCTCCTCTTCAACCCCACAAACCTCCTCCTCAACCCCCACAACCTCTTCAACCCCCACAACCTCCTCCTTAACCCCCACAACCTCCTCCTACACCCCCCCCAACCTCCTCCTCAACCCCACAAACCTCCTCAACCCCACAAACCTCCTCCTCAACCCCCACAAACCTCCTCCTCAACCCCACAAACCTCCTCCTCAACCCCTACAACCTCTTCCTCAACCCCCACAAACCTCCTCCTCAACCCCCACAACCTCTTCAACCCCCACAACCTCCTCCTCAACCCCCACAACCTCCTCCTCAACCCCCACAAACCACCTCCTCAACCCCCACAAACCTCCTCCTCAACCCCCACAACCTCCTCAACCCCACAAACCTCCTCCTCAACCCCCACAAACCTCCTCAACCCCCACAACCTCCTCTTCAACCCCACAAACCTCCTACTCAACCCCCACAACCTCCTCCTCAACCCCCACAAACCTCCTCCTCAATCCCCACAACCACCTCCTGAACCCCACAACCTCCTCCTCAACCCCCACAAACCTCCTCCTCAACCCCCACAACCTCCTCCTCAACCGCCATAAACCTCCTCCTCAACCCCCACAACCTCCTCAACCCCCACAAACCTCCTCCTCAACCCCCACAACTTCCTCCTCAACACCCACAACTTCATTCTCAACCCCTGGAACTTCATTCTCCTCGGCAATGTTGCCTCCATATTCTTTAAATATTTTCTTCTGAACTTGCGAACCTCATGCCTTCACCCCATGCTGTATAAGACTTTCTATTTTAGCTCATTCCTATGCTGTCCAAAGTCCTATTGCAGGTTAACCAGCATCTACATTCTTTCTCTTCATTGCTAACAAGACACTTCCTAAACAATATGTGACCTGACTAGTCATATTTCTCTCTCTCTCTCTCTCACACAATATGCTTTAGTTAATTGTAGCCCTAAGTTGTCTTAATGTTGATAAATCTATCTTGCTCCACACATTAATATTCATTTCTTTTTCAGAGTATTGGTCAGCCGTGCCGTCACTGCTCACATGGAAAGATGAGACCAATCCAATTTTCCTGGGTCCAAGCTGTTGTAATTTGTGATAATAAGAGGTGCAAGTCTTTACTGGATTTCTCACCATCAGAATGCATAATTCAAAAGGATGTCTTGGGCCCCACACAACAGTCTTCATCTGAGTTTGGTAAGTTTGAAGTGTTTGTATAGGTTTCGGGTAGACAACTATAGTATCTTACAGTAGGTACTATTGAAGCAGAAGTTAGTCTCCACTATAGTCTGTCCAAATTAACTTGGACAATTTGCACCGAGAAGCCCCTCCCCCGTTCTGGCTAAACTCCGCCCCCTTTCACCTGATTGGCTGTTCATGACGTCATGTATTGTTTCAGAGACACGTACCAAATATATATGATTGAGATGATCTAGCTAGTTTCATGATTATAAAATATTTGTAATTTAATTGAATGACGGCACTCTATAACAATCAGTGACATCACCTAAGAAACAAAGTACAATAATGACACTACCTGTTTGCAAGGGAGAATGGGCCCTTCAAAACAGTACAGCAGCAGCATTGAAGGTGATAGCAGGCTATCTATAAAGTAATGCACACTCCGTCATTATTTCCTACATAGGGTAGCTCATTCACATAGGCATACTAAATATTATCACATGAAAAATATCTTCTACAGTTACTTCATACAGGTAGGAATCATTGTATTAAGGAGTAAGTTTTGTATATATGGCTTCGAGGGACGGGTGTGTACGCTCGGTGGTGTGGGTAACGGAGAGCGTGGCAGACGACGCACTCATCCCTTCAAGCCACCAGTTTAAGTCACAAATACAAAACTTACTCCTTAATACAATGATTCCTACCTGTATGAAGTAACTGTAGAAGATATTTTTCATGTGATTATATTTAGTATGCCTATGTGAATGAGCTACGTAGGAAATAATGACGGAAAGGGTGCACTACTTTTTAGATAGCCTATTATCGCCTTCAATGCTGCTGCTGTATTGTTTTGAAGGGCTCGTTCTCCCTTGAAAACAGGCAGTATTATTGTTGTACTTTGTTTCTTAGGTGATGTCATTGATTGTTAGAGTGCTGTCATTCAATTAAATTACAAGTATTTTTTTAATCATGAAACTAGCTAGATTATCTCAATCATATATTTGGTATGTGTCTCAGAAACAATACATGACATCATGAACAGCCAATCAAGTGAAAGGGGGGCGGAGCTTAACCAGAATAGGGGAGGGGCTTCTTGGTGCAAATTGACCAAGTTAATTTGGACAGACTTTACAGTAGGAGTAACTAAATCTTTTTAACAAATTACTTTATCCATCTCAACACTCATTTCCATTATTATAAGGGGTATGCATGTGTGTAAAATATATTTTTTATTAGCTTATCTGGAGATAATTTAATGTGATTGCAGCAAAAAAGAAACTCCAGCCTTGGAGTCCACCAGCACTTTATATTCTTGAGATGCCAGATGGTAAGGAAGTGTAGAGTAAGAGCCTCCATTACATTATTTATGTTTCTGTTGTGCTGTTAGAATAAATGACAAATATAAGCAATTCAAGTCTGATGTATGTTGCTATGTACTGTCAATTTTGAATATTGACTCACTGATTCATCTATGTCTATTGATTAATTAATAATCATGGGTGTAAGACTAGATAAATACCAGCACTATTAGTGGACATGAACAATAAGAACCTTATTTTTGGCAATTATCAGCCAAACAAGTAAACAGTCCATGTAGCTGAGAAAGCAGCAACCTGAAAGAAAAATGGAGAGTAACCTGCTCTAGCTGGCTAAGTTTTCTCTTGTTTTTCATCTGTCCTACTACCTCAATACAAACTCTGCTCTTCCTTACCATCTAACATCTCTAGGAAATAAAATATTGGAGATCTCCTGGCAGGAGTTTCTATTCTTGCCACAAAACCTGTAAGAATTATTCTAAGTAGAACATGGTGTTCATGTGGCTGCAATTAATGTACTGATGGCCAGTTGTCCATAGAGTCGTGAGGCATAGTTGTCAATTCAGAATTTTTTATTAGGTTCGATTGACTACCAGTCTTCTTCGTATGTACCTTCGTTGACATATTAAACTATCAATAACTGATGTGACAGACTGTTATAACAAAGAAAAATCACTTAAAACTTCATCACATTAAAAAGCCCTGGATTCAACACCAAAAGTGCATAGTTACTAACTGCTGGAAGAAGCTGCTTAGTGCAGTGCAGGCTGTGAAAGAAGATTAAAAGTCTAACTGCTTTGCATTTTCAGTCCTGGTGCTGCCTTTTGACCAAGAGGTGGATTATTAGTCCTCTTCCTCCATTTTGCAGGCAACATTGCCTCTCCTTATCTGTCTAAACTCCTTGATGTACACTGGCCTGTCGTTCCTGTAGTCTGTTATGACTGCCTTAGTGTACACTAACCTGCCATTCCTTTAGTTTGTGTTATGATCAGCTCTCTTGATGTGTTTGTTGAACAATGTTTTTTGGCAGTTGCTGGGACTGGGTATAGTTTTCTCAGAGTAAATACGTCTGTTAAATAATTGAATTCTGATGAAGCTTTAAATAAGGATATACACCTCCACAGATTATATTAATTTATGATTTTTTCCAGGTTTGCAGTGTCTTCTGAATGATGGCAGCAGTAGGAGCAGCAGTGGGGTGTATTCAGGAGGAAGTTCTCTACTAAGTCCTGCCCAGTCAGGAAAGTCTGTCACTGATGAAGAAGTAGAATTTCTTTTAAGAGCATCTTATGCCCCCCTGAGCTCTAAGGACACCCCAGTCACATCCTCAGTATCCTCTAAAACACCTTATGCCCCACTGAGCTATAAGGGCACCACTGTCACTTCCTCAGTATTGTCTGGAGCATCTTGTACCCCACTGAGCTATAAGGACACCACCGTCACTTCCTCAGTGTCATCTGGAGCAGTCACCCATACCCAAATATCTCCAAATCTGCAGAACTCCCAATCAGACTCCAGCAGATATGATGGGTTTTTTGAACTGTTGAGGAATCTTGACCTAGAACCTCAGTCGCAGCCTGTGAATCTTGAACCACAAACAGAATCCAGCTTGATGGAAACAAGCTTTGATGATGTCACAGCAGAATTAGAAGGTTGGATGAAAGATTTTGATTTTACATCAACTTGTTTTGATAGTAACCCATCAAGTGACCCTTCTGTTGGTGATCAGAGGCCACCAGATGAAGCTGTAAGGGTTGCATCACTAACAACAACAAATATGCAAGGCTCCTCCATTCCAAGTCAGAGGTCAGCCTTCACTCCCATTGATCCATCAAAAGAATATTCAGCTTTTGATACTGACCTAAATTCTTCTGTTAATTCTTTTGTTTCTCAAAGCTCATTGGTTGTGAATAATGATACTCAAAACCATGTACAGCAGTGTGAAAATCCATATTTTGCTACGCTATTTGAAAGTGAGTTTGTGAATGGAAATATCTCAAACTTCCACACACGCTTCATGTCTCCCACCGCCTCAGCAGCAAGTGAAGACAGTGGATACAATGAGGAGGATAGTAAAGCTATAGCTGGTGCAGAACCTCTTGCAAGTGAAGAAAACGCAAAGATATCCACTAAGATACCTTTTTTAAATTCACCATTGAAAAACCAAAATAGTTATTCATTAAATAAGTTAATTACACAAACCACTGAAGATAACCTGAAGGACCTCATACAAAACAACTTGGAATGGCCGATAATGTCAGGGATGCAAACCCTCACTGTCCTTCCAGCAATTGTCTCCACAGAAGAAAACATTGTAAACACCCCTCAGGAACCACTAAGACCACCCTTTACTTCCCAGGCCACTGGCAGTGATGAACCCTGCTCTACAGTAGAGGATACAAGAGAACAGGCTGACTTGAACACTGAGGAACAAGCTGAAATGCTTCACATTCCTTCAGGATTAGGTCAAGATAATGAGGATGAATCCATGCCTTTAGGGAATCATGAAAATGCTTTAACAAACAATATCTGCACTGCTGTACAAGATAAGAGAGAACAGCTTGACTTAAGCACTGAGGAACAAACTGAAATGCCTCAGACTTCTTTAAGACTATATCAAGCTAATGAGCATGAATCTATGCCTCTAGGAAGTAAAGAAAATGTATTAACAAATGAAATCTGCACTGCTGTACTAGATCAAAGAGACCAGGATGACTTGAGCACTGAGGAACAAGCTGCAATGCCTCGGACTCCTTCGAGATTATTACAAGATAAAGAGCACAAATCTATGCCTTTAGGAAATCACAAAGATGCATTAACAAATAATGTCTGCACTGCTGTACAAGATGAAAGAGAACAGATTGACCTGAGCTCTGAGGAAACTATGTCCATAGAACATCATGAAAATGTATTATGTACAATGGATGCTGGCAGCCCTTCAGAGTCATCTCGTATTTTAGTTACTTCTCCAACTCCTGAGAGCACTGTGAGTGAAGGGTCTAGTCATTCCACATCTGAAGCTATTGCTGTGTCTGAAAATGTGGATGCCAGCAAGTTGTATTCAAGTTCATCATCCACAATGCCTGAAAATGAAAGCAGAAAAAGGAAACATGAAACAAGTAGGTGTCTGAGGGTTAGGAAACATAGTAACTCCAGTACAAAAAAGTATTCATCTGGTGATAATGATACCTTTCTGAACTCCAAGATATCAAAAGTGAGAGGCAAAAGAAAAACTAGAGGTGTAGAAGACATCAAAGAGAGATCTAAAAGAAAAGGCAGAAATCCTAGATTAAGGTCTGGGAGAGAGAAACAAGGTTCACTGAGCAAAGCATCTCTTGGCAAACTAACTAAGAGGTCAGGAAATGTGAGCAAGTTACACCGCAAGGAGCAACTAACTACCTCATCTGGGAAAAATTACTTTCGTGGGAACATTGCAGAGAAGTTTCTTGAAGGTGATCATTCTATTGACATGCCAGGTTGTCAGACTCAAGATGGAGGAACTAATCATCTTGGTCCAAGGTGAGCTTTAACTCTTTCCCGGGCACTCATAGAAATAGTGGAGGTATCAAAAAACCCTTCTAGTATGTTAAAAATTGAGGATTTTCTAAGGCATTTTTACTCTGAATTTTTTTTATTTATTTGACACACCTATCCATTGCAAAGTTGCATCAAAGAAGTAGCCCGTGCAGGCTATTTGCCCAATTTGCTGGTATTGACCCAAAACCCCTAAATATCAGCAGGTAATACAACTATTTAGCTATGTGCTGTAAGGTTTTGGTAAACTTGTCTCCATTGTGTTAGATGTGGGCGGGGTGAGAAGAGGAGCAATTTTACAGACATCCGCTCATATTTTACCCTCGGCCCACACTGGCACATTCTCTCGCTCCCAGCATAGGTGCCAGGTGTACTAAAGAGCTGTGATTGGCTGGAGAGTGTGATGAAAGATGCTTCTATTGGCTGACACAAACAGACACCATGTACATCATCACTGGGTGGCGGGAAACTCTTGTGAAAACACGTGTTTTTGGTATCCCGACTGGGCTTTTGCACGACAAAGGGTTAAAGAATTAATTTTTCAGTGAATTATTTTGAGCTTTACTTATCTTTGTGAAGTAATTGATGTATTATGGTCTGTAAAGTTTGGTCTGTTAAAAAGAATATTTACACAAATTAAGAGTGAATAAATTAAAGAATTCAACAGTTGAGTTTTAAACTCTAAATATTTCTGTTAAATAAGTTGTGTTTTATGATCTTTAAACTAAGTTTTAGTCTGTTAAAAGGAAAAAGACATGTAATTTAGAGGTGAAGGTCAGGAATTAATGAATCCAAGGGAGTTGACAACTTTTGTCATTCGTTAGGTTTGGTGCTATCTTTCTTGTGCTCTTTCAGGATGGAATTTCCATTTTCTTTATCCATAACACATTGTCACAGCCTTCACGTTAGACCCATGCATGACAAAGGTCCATTGGAATGACAAGAATGTACACTTATTTATTGTGTGAAAGTGGTTTGCCATTTGCAGTGTAAACAATGATTTTTCATTTGAGTGTTTAACATTACTGAAGAGTCCTTTAAGAGTCATGAGGATAAAGCATAAATCCTTCTGTGTCCTGCTGCATGTTGTAAGGGGCAGCCTGAGG
>NC_066535.1:8186120-8216120 GCF_024679095.1 Eriocheir sinensis | reverse complement strand
CTTCCTTCAGCGTATGCATTCACCCTTTGCACCTTCCCCTCGCGTACCCTGCCCGCACCCTACCCTTACTTACACCCGCTAAACACATGGACGAAGCATATGTACCCTTAACCCTTCTAAAGTACCCTTATGCCGGTACTGTTAAACGCTTCCATCCCTCACATCAACTATTTCCAAACGTCGAGAAGGAGGTCAGTCTGAAAATCCCGAAATTGACCTCTCTTTCGGCCACCTCTTTTGATTCTTTTTAGGAGCAGGGAGTAGCGGGCTTTTTTTTTTATTATTGTTTCCTTTTTTTGTGTGCCCTTGAGCTGTCTCTGTTGCAAAAAAAAAAAGGGGGGGGGGGTTCGTGGCACAGAAGAAGGGTCAAAATACCATCAGGGTCATTAAACTACCTTTGGAAATGCTCACAACTCCTACGAAAGACTTGACAAATGTGTATGTGTGTGCTTGAGCGCCTAAATGTTTAAGAATACGGCCTTAAATCATTGTATGAATCCCTTATCCCTTATCCTCCAAGCCTCTCGTTTTACCCTTTATCCCTTTCCTGTACCTACACTCTCGTCCCTTTGCCCAAGTCTATCGTTCAAACTTCAAAGCACACTAATCCTTGCCCTTGCCATACCGTAAGTCTTTGGGTCGTATTACAAGACATTTCCCCGCCCAAGAACACATATTTGCCAAGGCTTTCGTAGGAGTTGTGGGCATTTCCAGGGGTAGTTTTATGACCCTGGTGGTAGTGTGACCCTTCTTCTGTACCATGAACTTAAAGAACCACTCATTAAAACCCGATTGATCCCCTCTTTGACCTTTAGAAACAGCTGATGTGATATGGCAAAGAGTCTTGTAATAACAGCCTTCCACCCTTCGTCTCTTACACCTCGCACCTTACCTTTATCTTCTTCCCCTTGTCCTTGGTCCCCTACCTTACACTCAGTCCAAAGCAACGTTGCCAGATTATCGTATTCACCACACTGTATTTATCATTTTTAAGGCTCAAACTCTCGTACCTGCACAAATAACAATAGAAAATTAAAGTTAGCGTTAATGCTGTTATTTATTGATGCTCTTTTTTGGGGGGGTCATAACTATCGGTCCGAAACTACGAAAATGGGATGCGATGAGTACGGTAATATGGCAACGCTGGTCCAAAGAAGCCTTCCCTTAGTACCTTACCTTAATATTTCTCACCTCCCTCTTACAGTCAGTCCCACGTAACCTTCCTTCCCTCAGCGCCTTACCCTAATACCTTACCCTTCCTCTTCGTCCTTTGCCTCAGTCCCACACACCATGCCCTAAGCGCCCTACCCTAACATTCAGCCCCTTTGCCCTCTCAGCCCAACCTTCCTTCGGCGCGTCGGGTCTTATCAGGCGAGGTGTCTCCGAGGGTACAAGGGAAGGGACATTAAGTACGCTATCAAGATGTGGCGAGGCGGGTGAAGGAAGGAAGGAAGGAAGGATGGAAGTTAGGGAGGGAGGGAGGGAGGGAGGAAGAGAGGGAGGGAAGGAGGGAGGGAGGGCTGGCTGGCTTGCATTATGGAACGTGTACTGTCTCTCCTTGTCTGTCTGTCTGTCTGTGTGTCATGTGTACTATCTATCTGTCTGTCTGTCTGTTTCTGTCTTCTTTCTCCTTTCCTCTATTCTCTTTTTTCTCTCCTTTTTTTTCTGTGTCTGTCTCTTTCTATCTTCTTTTCTCCTTACTCTCCTCTTTTTTCTGTCTGTCTGTCTCTTTCTATCTTCTTTTCTCCTTACTCTCCTCTTTTTTCTGTCTGTCTGTCTCTTTCTATCTTCTTATCTCCTAAATCTCCTCTAATCTCCTCTTTTTTCTTCTTTCTACTCTTCTTTTGTCATCTCCCCTCTCCAAAAATGCAAGGATGATACAAGACAATACTGATAATGTTCCTCCTCCTCCTCCTCGCACCGAGAGGACGTGAGTGAGCGAGGGGGGAAAGTCCGGGCGGCCGAGGAACTGGTGAGGAAAAGCCGAAAAACCTGCAGCCACAAGTCATCGCAACAGAGAATTAAAAACCCGTTCGAGGCGATGCAAAGGCCTACACTTGACTGGCTTGACCCGGCCGGCGCTGCTGCTGACGATGATGATGATGATGATTGGGGTGATTGTGATGAGGATAAGGAGGAGGACGAGATGGATAAGGGACGAGAACGAGGACAAGAATGAAAGGGAGGAAGAGGAGGAGGACTATGACGAGGAAGAAGCTGATGGTGATGATAATGATGATGGTGGTCGTGATGATGGTGGTTGTGATGATGATGGTGAGGAGGAACAGACAAAAACGAGAGGAAGGAGGAGGAAAAGGACGATGAGAAAGAGAGATGACGATGACGAGGAAGACACTGATGGTGATGATAATGATGATGGTGGTCGTGATGATGGTGGTTGTGATGATGATGATGGTGAGGAGGAGGACGAACGGAGAAAAAAAACGAGACGAAGGAGGAAAAGGACGATGAGAAAGAGAGATGACGATGACGAGGAAGACACTGATGCTTATGATGATTATAGTGAGATTGCAGAAAACCTCCCATCTCCTAACCCTCCCCCCCCATCACCATCACCACCACCACCAATCTCCATCAAATTCTACACCCTTTCACCAGTCTTTGTTTCCTCTCTCTCTCTCTCTCTCTCTCTCTCTCTCTCTCTCTCTCTCTCTCTCTCTCTCTCTCTCTCTCTCTCTCTCTCTCTCTCTCTCTCTCTCTCTCTCTCTCTCTCTCTCTCTCTCTCTCTCTCTCTCTCTCTCTCTCTCTCTCTCTCCCAGCCTCCCTCTCCTTCTCCTTCCTCCTCCTTGTTCAATCATCCAGGCTAGTTTCCTTCTCACCTGGACCCACCTGACATCTCTACACATTCACCTGCACGGGAAAACAAAACCAAAACCCGGAGGACCCACACAAACCCCTGCAACACAAAACTCACAACACAGAACCCGCACAAACCAACACAAAACACGCATACAATCTCACAAAACAAACACAAACTCACACACGAAACGAAAGCCAACACGGGAGGAATCATCAACTTGAGTACAGGAATTCCTTGAAGCGATCGTCCATTTAGCAGCCAGGCTAGTGTGTGTGTGTGTGTGTGTGTGTGTGTGTGTGTGTGTGTGTCCAGCGCGCAACGAAGGACTGTCAGGATTCGTTTTTTTTTCTCCGTTGAGGCGCAAAGAGACGCAAAGAGGCGGCGAGGCGTAGCGCTACACTGCTTACTGAGGCGTCACCAGTATCACCAGTAACACCACCAGTATCACCACCACCACCACCACCACTACCAGTACCCGGGGCAGCGTACTTCCCTTCTCCGTCCGGGTATGTGGCGTCACTTTTGAACAGGTCAGGTTAGGTTTAGTTAGGTTAGGTAAGGTAAAGTTTAGTTGGAGTCATTTAGGATTATTCTGAGAGGGAATTTTCCAGAATACCCCGTGGTTTTTGAGTGGGAATTTTCAGGAACACCCCGTGGTTTTTGAGTGGGAATTTTCAGGAACACCCCGTGGTTTTTGAGTGGGAATTTTCAGGAACACCCCGTGGTTTTGGAGTGGGAATTTTCCAGAACACCCCGTGGTTTTGGAGTGGGAATTTTCCAGAACACCCCGTGGTTTTTGAGTGGGAATTTCCAGAACACCCCGTGGTTTTGGAGTGGGAATTTTCCAGAATACCCCGTGGTTTTTGAGTGGGAATTTTCCAGAATACCCCGTGGTTTTTGAGTGGGAATTTTCAGGAACACCCCGTGGTTTTTGAGTGGGAATTTTCCAGAACACCCCGTGGTTTTTGAGTGGGAATTTTCAGGAACACCCCGTGGTTTTTGAGTGGGAATTTCCAGAACACCCCGTGGTTTTTGAGTGGGAATTTCCAGAACACCCCGTGGTTTTTGAGTGGGAATTTCCAGAACACCCCGTGGTTTTTGAGTGGGAATTTTCAGGAACACCCCGTGGTTTTTGAGTGGGAATTTCCAGAACACCCCGTGGTTTTTGAGTGGGAATTTCCAGAACACCCCGTGGTTTCTGAGTGGGAATTTTCAGGAACACCCCGTGGTTTTTGAGTGGGAATTTTCCAGAACACCCCGTGGTTTTTGAGTGGGAATTTTCAGGAACACCCCGTGGTTTTTGAGTGGGAATTTTCAGGAACACCCCGTGGTTTTTTAGTGGGAATTTCCAGAACACCCCATGTTTTTTGAGTGGGAATTTTCAGGAACACCCCGTGGTTAGTTTCGAAGCTACCACATACCCGCAGAGACTGGGAATATGCTACCGGGCCAGGAAGAGCCACCACTACCAGTCACCACCAGTCATCACTGCTACCACCATCACCACCATCATCACCAACACCGTCAGCAGCGCATCACAACTATCAATAACTTCCATCACCATCATCACCACCACCACAACGGACACAGACACAGTATCATCACCATGGGCCCCTCGCTGCGGTATTATCCATCATAACCACCATCATCACTATCATTATCACGCTCACCACCACGAAGTAAATCAAACCTCACTGTTCATCCGTAGCTAGAGAGAGACACCTACTTCCCCCTTCTACTCTTCCTCCTCTTTCACTGTGCATCCGTAGCTAGAGAGAGACACACTTATCTACCTTCTTCTTCTTCTCCTTCTCTCTTCGTCTGTAGCAAGGGAGAGACACACACCTACCCACCTCCTCCTTGTCCTCTTCCTCTTTCACTGTTTCAATCTGTAGAGTTAGAGACACACACGACTACCTCCGACTTCTTCTCTTGGTCCTCCTCTATCTCACCTCTCCATATAGCTAGAGAGATACACACCTACCTAGCCTATTCCTCCTCCTCTTCCATGCACTGTTTATCCAAAGCTAGAGTCACCGACCTACCTCTTCCTCTTCCTCCTGCTCGTCCTCTTTCGCTGTTTTCATTCGTATAGATAGTCACACCTACCTCCTCCTTCTCTTTCTCCTCTTCATCTCTCCACCACACCCTGAGAGCCACCACCATGCCGCAACAATGCCAGCCGGAGAGTGCCAGCCAGCCAGCGACAGGGCAAGACGAGGAGGTGTGGAAGGCGGAACAGACTGAGAACTACGAATCCAATATAAGAAGTCGAGGGTTTGAATATCGCCACATGATCAGACGCCACTCTATAAACCCCTTCAACAGGCTCCCCTACCGCTCCTGTGACCTCCGGGGAACCTGATAACGCCGTCACCCTGTCACCCTCCTCCTCCTCTGCCACTACCCTAATCCTACCCTGTCACTAGCCTGATCCTACCCTGCCACCACACTACTCTTTCTCTTCCACCAGCCCCTACTCCTACCACGCCAAGATGCCCCCTCAATCCACCCACAACCGCCCCGCTCCCGCCCTCTTCCACTTCAATGGCCCCAAACTTAAGGCCCACAATCATCACAGCCTTGCCACCCCAATCCACTCATCCACAAACCACTCAGAGGCTCGCCCACTCCACATTTCCTTGACTTCCTTAATTCTCCCACTCCATAAACAGGAACAGCTCACAGATAGATAGACAGTTAGATAGGTAAGTGATAGATAAATAGCCGACGCCACGAATAGATAGATAAATAGTTGGAGAGGTGAGTAAAGAGGCAGGTAACTAGATAGATAAACAGGTAAACAGATACAGAGAAGAGTATTTCCTACCGCACAATCAATCTATCACAAAATTCATGAAACACACACAGTTCACCGGTTACCTGTTCGTGCACACCTTAGCATACCTTCCTTCACCAGCAACACCTCTTCTTCCCCCCCTACCCCCCACACATACACACACACACACACACATCACAAGGGAAACGAACAGATCAACACACGAAAGCCGAGGAGCCCACTAGCCAGTCCGCCTGTCGTCCGCTTGGGAAGGTCACCAGGTCGGGGCTCAGGTTTGGTAAGGTAAGCCCAGTCAATAATTGCTCGGAGGGAGGAGGTGAAGGCGGTGGTGGTGGTGGTGGTGGTGAGGAGGGGGGGAGAGAGGGTGAAGAGGATAAGGAAGAGGAGGAGGTGGAGGTGGAGGAGGAGAAAATGAGATAGGATAAGCAAGGAAGGAGGGAAAAAGTCTCAGGTTAAATTTGGGAGAATAATAAGATGATGGGGAGGGGACGAGAGGGGTGAGGATGAGGGAAGATGTTGAGGGGGAGAGAGGGGTGAGGGGGAGAGGAGGAAATAAGCTGCAGAGAGGTGAGGAAAATATATAGAGGAGGAAGGATGAGGATCACGTTAAATGTATTGTGCGAGAAGATAAGGACTTGTAAATGACTGGGCAGGAATGTTGAGGAGAAAGAAAAAGGATAAATATAATGAAAGAATATGAAAGAAAATGTTATAGCGAAATGGGGAACAGGAAGAGGAGAAGAAATAAATGATGGAAAATATGTTATGAATGAAGATGAGACAGAAGTAAATGAACGGGAAAAAATATATTGGAGAGAAAAATAAATAAAATGTAACGAAGTGAAAGAAAAGGATAGGAGATAAAAGGAATAAAGAAAAATAGATAAAGGTGGTAACGAAATGAAATAAAAGAAAAGGAGGAGAGAGAAAAGGAACAAAGTGATAGATAAGAGTTTGTATTGATGAGGAGGAGGAGAATGCGAGGAATGGAAGAAGGAAAGAAGAAAGGAAAGAATAAAGAAAAGAAGGAAGGAAAGAAGAAAGAAAAGAAAGTAGGAAAGAAGAAAGAAAAAAAGGAAGGAAGGAAAGAAGAAAAAAAGAAAGGAAGGAAGGAAAGAAGAAATAGAAGGAACGAAGGAAAGAAGAAAGAAAAGAAGGAAGGAAAGAAGGAAAGAAGAAAGAAAAGAAGGAAGAGGGAGGAGCAGGAGGGAGGGAGGGAGACACAAAGTTACTGGGTGAGTGGATTCTATTACACTCAAAGGAGAAAAAAAACGAGGAAAAAAATATAAATAAAACCAGGCGCGACACTTAAGCAACTTCTACATCACACACACACACACACACACACACACACACACACACACACGAGATGCCCTTATGAAAAAAAAAATGTATCTAATTAAGCGGGGGAGGTAGCACAGGTATAATAGGACCCCCCCCCCCCCCGCCCACCCCAGCCTCTCTCCCCCCTTAACCTCCCCAACCAGTTAAATACTCCGCCCACACCCCACCCACCCTCATCCCCACCCCTACCCACCACGCCCACACTCCACTTATTACAAGGAGGGGTTGAGCTGCTTCCTTATATGTCCCTCCTTTCCTCTCCGTCCCTCCCTCCCTCCTTTTCTCTCCTATCCTCCCTCCCTCCCTCCCTGACCTTTTATACCTGTCTCTTCCCCAGTCATTAGCATCGCCATTATCACCTGGACGGCAGCAATGATGACGGCGGGACAGGTAACCAGGTAGGCGGGTAGGTGAAGGGAGGGAGGGAGGGAGGGAGGTGGGTAAGCAGGAGGAAGGGAGAGAGAGTAGGTGGGTAGGTGGGTAGGTAGGTAGGCAGGAAGGAAGGAAGGAAGGAAGGAAGGTAGGTAGGTAGAAGGGAGGGAGGGACAGGGATGATTGGGCAGCTATTTTTTCATTCTCTTTCTCTCTATATCTCTATCTATCCATGTATCTGTTTATCTATCTATCTATATTTATCTAACTCATACAGGTAGGCAAACAGGTAGGAGGTGGGAGGGAAAGGCAGTAAAAATTGGGTAGCTTTTTTTCTCATTCTCTTTCTCTCTACACCTATCTATCTATCTTCCGGCCTCTCTTTCGGCCACCTCTCTTGATTTTTTTTTTCTTTTAGGAGCAGCGAGTAGCGGGATTTTTTTATTATTGTTTCCTTTTTTGTGTGTCCTTTAGCTGTCTCCATTGTTGTAAAAAAAATCAATCTATCAATCTATCATACATACACACGCAAACACACACACAAAAGGAAGGTAAAAACTGGCAGGTGATCCCGAGTCCAGCACGTAACCAAGCCATGAGTGAGCGCCACCTAACAACGGCTATTTATACAGAGCGTCCTCATTACACAGCGATCCATCAGGGAGGACATCGGGGAAGGCTTGCACGGCTGCCAACATAACATTACGCTAGGCAAGGGCAGAGAGGAAGGGAGGGAGAAAAGGGAGGAGAGAGGAAAGGTGACTAAGAAGGGTAAGAATGGATGGGGAGATGATGGAGTGTGAGTGAGTGTGTGTGTGTGTGTGTGTGTGTGTGTGTGTGTGTGTGTGTGTGTGTGTGTGTGTGTGTGTGTGTGTGTGTGTGTGTGTGTGTGTGTGTGTGTGTCGAAGAGAGAGAGAGAGAGAGAGAGAGAGAGAGAGAGAGAGAGAGAGAGAACTAGGACATAACAAGAACTAAATCAAGGAGAAATAAATAAAAGAAAAATAAAAGCAAAACATTCCTTACTAAATCTACTCTGGCCCTCCTCCTCCTCCTCCTCCTCTACAACACAGGTAACTTAATTAACCTAGGCGGCAATAATTACGAAGCCAGCAGGTAAGAAGAGACTCCCATCACGCCCGGGGAAATAAAAAAAAAATAATGGAAAACTTACTGGAGTGGAAACACGAAACAAGAGAAAAAATGTGCTGTCTCTCGTGTGTGTGTGTGTGTGTGTGTGTGTGTGTGTGTGTGTGTGTGTGTGCTACAATTCCCTGACTTTCACATTCCCGCGGACAAGAAGACGATGTCGCTTAGTACTTTTCTCTCTCTCTCTCTCTCTCTCTCTCTCTCTCTCTCTCTCTCTCTCTCTCTCTCCGACCACCACCCTCACCACTACCACCACCATCACCACCACCACCAGGACGGATCTTGTCACCACCAGTCACCACCACCACCACCACCACCACTACAGCAACACCACGACACCACAACACCACAACACACCACGACGCTCTGAGTATGTTTCTTTTTGTGTTGTTACATATTCCTTCTTGATCAACACAAAAGAATATCAATAAAAGTCTCTATTAATTCCAATCACGTTCTTAAATGCACATAAAAGGAAATACGCAACTAATAATTTAAATACAAAATATAAGACGGCCAGAGAACAATTATTATCCCACAATCATCATTCAAAAACAAGCGTCAGTCATGTCAATCAAAGTCACCTTATCAAACACTCATATCGCGAGGAGAATAAATATAACCATGTTTCTCGATGTTCCTAAAGTTTCGCGTCCACAACTTAATCGATTTCTCCCTGGACGGCCTTCTTCAGACAACATCGGCCAGATTTCTTATAATAATTTTCATATATCCGCATAAGGAGCGAGGCCAAGGGCTTTGTGGTAAATCGGGCGAGACGACGTGAGGCTGGAAGTGAGTCCCGAAGAAGATAAGACTCGGGAACAAGGGAATTTGAGGACTGATAAAGAAAAATGAACCGGGTAGGAAAAGACGAAACTGCGATAAGTGCCGAAGGAAATTTGAGTCAAGAACGTTGGAACTTAAAATATGTGCGTATGAAGAGAAAATAAATTGGATGAGGTGACGTGAAGCTGAAAATGAGTGGCAATGAAGATTAGACTTTGAACATGAACCTTAAACACCGTATCGGGAAAAATAACTCATTAATATTCGTAAGGAAAAATAATAAGTTGGGTGAGAGGACATGACGCTGCCGATGAGTATCAATGAAGATGCAACGCAAGAACACAAACTTTTCCATGGGTATAAAAAAAAAAAAAAAAAAAAAAAAAAAAAAAAATCGAATGTTTACAAAAAATAATTAGACCCAAGAACAACGAAACTAAAACACTTAAAATAATAAAAGAAAAAGAAATCGGCTGAGAAGAAGACGTTAAGCTGTGAATGATGAGTACCAACGAAGATTAGACTCAACAACTAACCAACTCACTAACTAACGGGGAGCATATGCCAGGAGACGCGTCGCTTCACTCACCCGCCGGGCAAGCTTCCACGCAGCTGCCCTCCCATTCTAACAACACGGAAACCCAAACACTTATGAATAGAGAGAAAACATTCGACAAGGGGAACCCACCAACATGTAACTGACGGCGTAATGGGTTGAGAAAGTTCGGCTAAGTCCAGTTCGCAATGCCGACGACTCTAAGTGATGACGGTGGTTAGAAGTAAGCGCTGGAGAATTGCTTGAAGTAGACGAAATGGCAGAGGGTTGGGAATTGGGTTGGGAAAGTCTGGACGAGTCTTAGACGTTGAGGATTACTGGAAATAGGCGAAGTGGCAGAGTAAGTGATGTGAGAAAGTTTGGTTGGTTGTTTGGTTGAGTCTTCCTGGTGCTGGAGTGCGCTATAACGAAGACGACGATGGTGATGAGGACTAAACGTTGGATGATTGCTTGAAATAGACGGACTGGTAGCGTAATGAGTTGAGAAAGTCTGGTTGTCTGGTTTTGGCGCTAAACCAAAGACTACATGACGACGATGAAGAGGACGAAACGTTAATGAATTGCTTGAAGACCTTGATGTACCTCGTTTGTCGCCTCGTATTGATGAAATGAGTGTTATGTTATCCTTAAGTGACGAGTGATGGAATGTTGAGGAATTGCTAGAAGACAGAACGCTGAAGAATTACGTGACAGAACGCTGAATGATGATTGCATGAACATCTTTCAGCAAGTGGTCTGTCACCTCGAATTGATGACCTAAGATTGTTACATTTTCTCTTAGTGACGAGTGATGGGTACAGAACGCTATAGATTTCTTTGAAGACAGATCGCTGAATGATTGTTTGAAGATCTTTCGATAAGACGTCTGTGGCGTTGAACTGATGACCTAAGATTGTTACATTTTCTCTAAGTGACGAGTAATGGAGACACAACGCTGAAGAAATCTTTGAGGACAGAACGCTGAAGAACTGCAAGCGGACAGAACACTCGAGAACTCTTTACAGACGCGTTAAATGACTCCCGGTTCCCCATCACGTGCATCACTACGCAAAGGTGGACACATGAAGGGCACGAGGCGCTCCTTATATATAGTTGACATTCATGAAGCCTCCAACACGTCTTCCTCGTACACGCGCTGCCCTTCGCCTCTAAATCAACGACGCCGAGACACTAAGACAAATCAAAAGCAAAAGAAATAGAGGGCACAGGACACACGTCTCTCGCACATCGTTTGCACATGTCACCTCGTATCTCAAAGTGAATATTTATTAGAGAGTACAAGTGCAAAATGACAATGAAATAGCGATGTATTATTTGATTTTTTTTGGTTACTAGGAGTGTGAATTTAGAAAGACGTGGCATTTAACTCCATATAAGGGCAATAAATGGTTAAAGAAATGGGTTTAATGGATTCTGAAGCTTTAGATACAGTGTGTAGTGTCAGATTTGTGGGTTTATCTATCTATCTATGTATCTATCTACCTATCTATTTATTTACCTATGTGTGTGTCAGTCTTTCCCATTAGGTGTGTGTGTGTGTGTGTGTGTGTGTGTGTGTGTGTGTGTGTGTGTGTGTGTGTGTGTGTGTGTGTGTGTGTACCAGCTGCTGCCTGGCTGACAGAGTGGTGGCCTCGGGGACTGACTGGCTGGCTAATGGTGTGTGTGTGTGTGTGTGTGTGTGTGTGTGTGTGTGTGTGTGTGTGTGTGTGTGTGTGTGTGTGTGTGTGTGTGTGTGTGTGTTGATGCATCCTTGCCAACAATGCACCAGGTCACGTGTTTTAGCGAGTGTCTGGAGTGACATGAAAGTGTTTGAAGTGATTAAGAAGAATACGAAGTGATTACGATGGGATTGAAGAGACTAAGAAGGAATCGAAGTAAATAAAAAGTGTTCAGGGAGATTTTCAAATGTCTAGATTGATTAAGAAGTCTTTGGAGAGATAAAAAGTGATGAAGCAACATTAAGATCATTTACGTACCAAGGGATCAAAATACTTAGGTCGGTAATCTCAGAAGCTTCCGCCCCTCTGTCAGGAAGAAGGGAAGAAAGGAAGGAAAGAAGGAAGGAGACGAAAAGAAGATACGAAAATGAGATCAGTCGGGTTCTCATGAATGGTCTCTCAGGTTCATGGTGTAGGGAAAGGGTCAAACTACCGGAAAGGTCATAAAACTAGCCCTGGAAATGAACAAAACTCCTACGAAAGCCTTGTCAAATATGTGCACTTCAGCCCCTTCCGCCTCTCACATCACCTATTTCCAAATGTCGAACAGGAGATGAGTCGGGTTCTAATGAGTGTTTTTTTAGGTTCATGGTATAGAAGAAAGATAATAATAATAATGAGCATAAGAATATTAATAACAACAACGGCAAAAACAAACAAAAAGATGAACAATGACAGCAATGAACCAGATGGGTCATAAAACTACCCCTGGAAATGCCCCAAACCCCTACGCAAGCCTTGTCAAATATGTGTGCTTGTACGCAGAAAGGTTTAAGAAAAGGACCCTTAAAATTCTCCCATTCCTCTTTGCCTCTTTCTCCTACTCCGCCTGACTCCCTCCTTCCCCCCCGGTCAAGAGAGAACCCCCACCCCCTCTTGTCAGTCTGGGTGGGCGGGGGTCTGGTGACAAGGGGACTGTATAAGGCAGGTAGGCCAAGGCTGGAGGAGGAGGTGGTGGTGGTGATGCCAGATCCACGCACAAGTATATAGGCCGCAGATGCCATGTCAGATTCTATCACATGTTCCTCCTCCTCCTCCTCCTCCTCCTCCTCCTCCTTTTACTTGCTTCCTCATATATTGTTTGTTTCTTATTCTCTATTTATTATCCTTTTTCTTTTATCTATCATTCTTCTTTTGTTGATTCGTTTTTTCTTCTGCTGGTCCTCCCGTTCTAGATTATTCTGCTCATGCTTCTCTTCTCTATCATACACTCCTCCTCCTCCTCCTCCTCCTCCTCCAACTCCTCCTCCTCTTCTTCTTCTTGCTTGCTTCCTCCTGCTCCTTGTTTCTCTTTCTTATCCTTTTTATCTATTATCCTTACTCTTTTTGCTTCCACTTCCTCTCTTATGATCGTGTTGTTCTAGATTCTTATTCATATTCTTCCTCCTCCTCCTTTTCTTGCTTGCTTGCTTCTTCCTGTTGTTCTTGCTTATCCTCTTTATCTGTTATCCTTTCCCTGTTGGTTCTGCTTCCTTTCCTCTGTTTTTGAAGACCTAGGTGCTTACTGTCATTCTTCTCCTCCTCCTCCCCTCCTCCTCCTTCTCTTACGTCCTTCCTTCCATTTATTATTATAATTATTATTATTATTATTATTATTATTATTATTATTATTATTATTATTACTCTTATCCTCTTTATCAATTATCCTTGTTGTTTGTGCTTCCTCTCTTTTATGCTTTATTCTCATTCTTCTACATGTCTATCCTTTACAGCTCCTCCTCGTCCTCCTCCTCCTTCCTCTGGTCACCATAGTCAGTGAGGCCCTCAAGCACGCATCTTCGGGACCCTATTTGGCCACCTGTGCCTGACGAAGACCTAACTAGCAAGGCACCTCCTGCAATCTCTCTCTCTCTCTCTCTCTCTCTCTCTCTCTCTCTCTCTCTCTCTCTCTCTCTCTCTCTCTCTGACGCGAAGACTGAAATAGCGGAGAATGTGCTGCCCCAACCCAAGATTGTGTGTGTGTGTGTGTGTGTGTGTGTGTGTGTGTGTGTGTGTGTGTGTGTGTGTGTGTGTGTGTGTGTGTGTGTATGTGTGTGTGTGTGTGAGAGAAAGTCTTCCCACGTACACACGAGTAAGCACTTAATTACCCTGTGGTTTCTAACGTGTGTGTGTGTGTGTGTGTGTGTGTGTGTGTGTGTGTGTGTGTGTGTGTGTGTGTGTGTGTACCTTCGCAACAGAGAATAGTTCCCCAGCAACCTTTCACCTCCTTCCCCCGAGCGTCTTTCCCTCCTCCTCCTCCTCTCCTTCCTCCCATTATTATTATGAATACGTCTGCATGGCCACACACACACACACACACACACACACACACACACACACACACACACATGCTAATAATAATAATGAGCATAAGAATAGGAATAATAACAACGGCAAAAACAAAACAAAAAAGATGAACAATGACAACAATTAAAAAAAAAAAAAAGAAGAAAAGAAGAGGAAGAAAAAGCACAATGAGAAAAACAATGGAAATAAGAGGAAGCATGAAATCAGTGCCGTTTTGAACCCCTCCTCCTCCACCACCATCATCACCACCACCACCACAAGCATACACCAAACATTACGCAACTCCTAAACCACAATTCCCAGACCCAATTACTCCTTCACTCCCTCCCTCACTCACTCCACTGCAACTCCGCCTCCCCCTCCCTCCCTTTCCCCATCACCGCAACCAGTGACCCTCACCCATCACCCCCCCCCCCCCTTTACGATGGCTCTTCCCCCCTTACCTCTGCCACACGAATATATTCCCACAGGGGCTATGACAAAGGAGGAGGAGGAGGAGTTATGAGTTGAGTGAAAGGAAAGGGTGAAAGTGAGGGGAAGTGATGGGAAGGAAAAAGCGGAAGGTAAGGGAACGAAAGGGCGGAAGGTAAGGTAAGGGAAGGGAAAGGCAGGAAGGTAAAGAGGGAGGGGGTGGTGGAGGGGGGTGTCAGGTTTCAAAAGAGCATGTAAGTTTACCGCAACAATATATGGCAAACACACACACACACACACACACACACGGACAAGGCAAAATAATATTGATAATGACGATGATGATGATAAAAGGAGGTGACGAGGAAGGGGAGAAGAAGACCCAAGAGAGGATAAAGAGGGAAGCCAAAGAGGGAAGGGGAGGATTGAGGAAGGGGAAGAAAGGAAGGGAATATAAAGATCACAAGGGAAGGAAACACCCCGGTCTGAAGAGGGACGAAAGGGGAGAAGAGAGGAAGAAAGGAAGGAAAGGAGAAAAATAAGATACGAAAAAGATAAAATAAAAAGGACTAAAGGAAATGACCCAGCCTGAAGAAGGATGAAAGGAGAGAAGGAAGAAAGGAAGAGAGGAAAAAAGGAAAGAGAAAAAGAAGATACGAAAGATAAAAGAAAAAGGACTAAAGAAAGGAAACGCCCTAGTCTGAAAAGGGACGAAAGGAGAGACGAAAGGAAGGAATAAAGGAAGGAAGAAGAAAGATACAAAAGAAAGACGAGGAGAATGACCACAAAAATAATAATATATGAAGAAAAGAAAAAAATATTAATGACGACACAAAACAAGAAGGGTGAAGAGTGACGAAATAGATGATTAAGGAGAGAGAGAAAAAAGGAAGAGGAGGAAGAGAGGAAAGGAAGGGAGGTAAGAAGGAAGGAATAATCATGAGGTCATATCAAGTCGTGTAGAGTGACCAATCAGCTTAATCGAGGGAGGGAGGAAGGGAAGGAAAAAGGAGGAGGAGGAGGAGGAGGAGGAAGGGCAAGAAAATCAAGTGGAGAGGGAGAGAGGGAGGAAAAGCAAACATTATGACAAACGAGAGAGAGAGAGAGAGAGAGAGAGAGAGAGAGAGAGAGAGAGAGAGAGAGAGAGAGAGAGAGAGAGAGAGAGAGAGAGAGAGAGAGAGAGAGAGAGAGAGAGAGAGAAGCAAGACTGAAACACGAGACTTATTGACAAAAACTGAAACCAGAGAACAGGAGGGCAGAAAAAACAGTGAAAAAGAAAGAAAAAAGTAGAAAACCTGAAAAACAGAAACACGTAATGAAGGAGAATAAAAAAGGAAGGAAGGAGCAGAGTGACTCACCACCCCAAGATGTTGAGGAGGAGGAAGAGGAGGAAGAGGTGGAGGAGGAGGAAAAGGAAGCAGTTTGGTGTAGATGCCTCTCTCAAATGGATTCTTCTTCTTCCTCTCCCCTCAACTCTTCTCCCAACATATACCTTACTTTCTACCCATTTCTCTCCCTCCCTTCCCTTTCCATCCACTCCTGACCAATCCCTAACAGTGCATTTAACTCCTGCCACAACTTCCCTTCCCCTACCTTACACCCTTAGCTCCATTCGGTTCCACATTCACCCATCCCCAAAACAACATGTCCACCACTGCCACCAATCTATCTTTCCTCCTCCTCCTCCTCCGTTCACTTTTCTCCACAACACACTAATCACGCCCCCGTTTCCATTCATCTTGCCCCCGTTCCTTTATCCTCATAGTCCCATTCACCTTCACTTCCATATTCACCCTTCCCAAAACAGCGTATCCCACCGCTGCCACCAATGTAGTATTCCACCCCTGACACCAATTTATCTTTCGTCATCCTCCTCCTGAATCTTCTCCCCTTCTGCTCCTCCTCCATTTACCTGTCTCCACAACACACTCATCACGCCTCCACTCCCATACATCTTACCCTCTTCCCCTTCTCTCTCCCTGGTCCCATTCCTTACCAATACTTCCCCTGCCCTACCCCACTATGCCCCCTCCTCCTCCATTTGCCTCTCTGCACAACAAACTCATCACGCCCTCACTCCCATTCATCTTACCCTCTTACCCTTCTCTCTCTGGCCCTGTTCCTTACCTATACTTCCCCTGCCCTACCCCACTTTGGCCCCCTGCCTCGGTCCAGCCCGCCCCGCCCAGCATCAAGATCAGCATCCCCTTCCCTGCCACATGATACTCGCCTCCTTTCCATTAGAGTCGCACGCCCTCGGGGAAAGGCGAGTCTCGGGCGGCCTTATAGAGTGGCCGGTAATTAAAGTGTTCTGGAGGGGGCGGCGCGGCGCTCCCTGGCGGTGCTGCCTTATCGAAGCGTGGCGCGGCCGTGACCCAGCGGCTTAATGAGGCTTAATCACACACCTGGCCACCTGAACTTACCCCCCTCCCCTCACCCCTGTCTCTCCTTCCCTGCCCACTTTGTTCCATTACCTCCTCCCTTCTTTTACCGGCCCCCATCCAAGTCTCCCTTCCTCCCCTCCCCCTTTGTGTCCCATTACCCCCCCTCCCGTCATCTACCTACTTCCCCCCGTCTCTCACTCCCTTCCTCCCTCCTCCCCCCCTTCACCCCCTCCGCCACACAAAGAAGGTGCCCGGGTAATTATTTCACGGCTCCATTTTTAACTCCTCACAACCTGCGCCGCCGCGATGATGATGATGATGATGATAGGTTCTTGGGATCCCACTCTACCCGGGCACATTATCTAAGGGAGGGAGGGAGGGAGGAGGGAAGAGGCGAGGAGAGAAGGAAAGACCACCTGTACCAAGGGCGTGAAGGGAGGAAAGTTGATGATGGGAGGGAGACAGAGATGAAGGAGGGAGGGAGAGAAGATAGGAGGAAGTAGGGTAGGATGGTGTGTGTGTGTGTGGGGGGGGGGGGGGTTTGGGCATCAAAGGAGACAAAGAAGGAACCACAACTCACCCCCCCTACTCTCCCCTCCCTTGGTGTTCCTAAAGACCCATACACGACCCAACATTTGTTTCAGGTAAAGAGTTCAAAGTCCTGAGTCCCGGTCCTATCACCCCTAATCTCCTTTTTCTCAGCCTATGTTCTCCCCACCTCTTCACGCCTCTTCTCACTTCCTCTATCTCTCTTCATCCCTCCTCCCTTCCTCCATGTCTCCTCACTCTCTTCCTCCTCTCTTGCCCCTTCCAACCTCTCTCTTCACCTCCTCTTCTTCCTCCCTGTATACAGCTCTCCTCACCCAGCTTCTTCCTCCCTCCTCTCTATCTACCATCTCTCTTCACTTCTCTTCTTTCTCCCCTCTCCCTTCCTCCATCTTTACTCCCTCCTCTTCTTCCTCTAACCTCCCTATTTAACGCTCTTCTTGCTTCTCTTCTTCCTTTCCTCCATCTCTCCTCGTCCCTTTACATCCTCCCTACTCCTCCTCCCATTCATGGCCCCTCGTCCCTTCCTCCCTCCCGCCCCCATCACCTCTCAGGGAAGAACAAACAAACAAACAGACGCATTACCAAATCTCGAGCACTTAACCCTCAGTAAGTAAGAGGGGAAAAAAAAACGAATTAAATTAAGAAAAGGGGAAAAAAAAAAGGAATTGTATATTTTTCTTCCCTTATGTTAACTGAGAGAGAGAGAGAGAGAGAGAGTGAGAGAGAGAGAGAGAGAGGACGGGGTGGGGGGGAGAGGAGGGAGGAGGATGAGGAATAGGCTCTAATTAACTACCCAAGACGCTGATGCCCTGGGTCAAGGCTCCTCGTGTGTGTGTGTGTGTGTGTGTGTGTGTGTGTGTGTGTGTGTGTGTGTGTGTGTGTGTAAAAAGGGCATCCCTCTTAACATTATAATAAGACGTCCATTTATTTTTGAGGATTTTTTTTTTCTCTCTCTCATGGACACCGAGAAAAAAAATAGCTGCGGTCTCTCTCTCTCTCTCTCTCTCTCTCTCTCTCTCTCTCTCTCTCTCTCTCTCTCTCTCTCTCTCTCTCTCTCTATCTTTCTATATCTACTGAACAAACCCGTACAGTAGAATAGAACAACCACTTCCTTTCTTTCCCTCTTCCCCCTCCCCGTCTCACACCCTTGAAGAAAACACACACGAAAACTACCCAAAGAAAAAGCCTCCAGGAACCTCCCTCGCCTATCCCTGCCAAGCCCTCTGTGTCGCGTGAAGGCTGGTGGCGCTTGAGGGGTCAGGGTGCAGCGTGTTTACCGGCGGGAGAATGTTGATGACCCGTTACCGTAAGTACTCTCCGTCATGCTTCCCCGGTGCGTGAACTCACCTCGCCTCGCCTATAACTCTGCCTTGGATACACACACACATGACCTTGGCAGCGGCAGAGGCGGTACAGAGCAACGTTACCACATTTTCATCCTTAGCATATTGTATTTTTCGGCTTTTCACTCAGACTGTAAAAAGATATCGGTAATTAACGAGTTTAACAACGACTATAAATAAATATCGTTATGTGAGTGCGACAGTTTGGGGTAGAAATCAGTAAAGGCAATATGATGAGTACGATAATCTGGTAATGTTGGGTACACAGCAAGGACATGCGTAGAGGCGTGGGTATGTAGATGGCCCACGCGCAGACCTCAAGAAGAAATTAAAGAACGAAGATAGTTTACACGTTTGAAGGAAGAGTGGAAAGAGAGAAGATTTGCGTAGGGTATAAAGTATCGATGTTATGGTAGCAGATTATAGTCTAAATAAAGGCGTGGGTATGTAGAAGGCCCACGCACAAACCTCAAGAAAAAATTAAAGAAGAAAGACGATTGTAATGTTTGAAGAGAGAAGAGGGGGAAAAGGATGAATTGCATAAGGTATAGAGTATCAGGGTGTATATGGGTGTTAAGGTAGCAGGTTATAGAGTAAAGACGTGGGTATGTATAAGGCCGACGCGTATAGACCTCGAGAAGAAATTAAAACAGGAAGACGATTTTAATGTTTGAAGAAAGAGAAAAGGGAGAAAAGGAAGACTGACATAGGATAAAAGGAAAGAGAGCAAGAGTGATATTATGTAGAAAGCCCACAGGTAGACCTTAAGAAGATATTAAAGAAGGAAGACGATTTTAAAGTTTGAAGAAGAGGCGGAAAGGGAGAAAAGAAAGTTGAAAAGGAAGAGAGAATAGGCGTGGGTATGTAAAACGTCCACGAAAAGATACCAACACGTTAGAGAAGGATGGCGGTTTAAATGTTTTGAAGATAGGAAAGGGAGGAGAGGAAGAAAGGAGGAGGAGGAGGAGGAGGATGTGGGTGTGTTAGACAAAGTTACGAGGCAGCTCACCAATTAAGCTCATCTAGACAAGTAATATTAAACAAAGAGTAAATAAAACCCACAGAGGATGCACAAGATGAAGAAGGAAAACAAAAGCTAATAGAAGAAAAAAATGGAAGAAAAAAACAAAATAAAATAAAAATACCAAACGTGGGAGACAAGCAAAATAATAATAGGAGAGGAAAGAGAGAGAAAGGAACCGCGAAAAACAGAGTAAAGAAAACTGAGACAGGATGCAAAAGAAGATGAAGGGAAACAAAAGCAAAAAGAAGAAAATGGAAGAAAGACAAAATAAAAAAAAATACCAAACAAGGGAAACGAACAATAAAAATAGGAGAGGAAAGAGAGAAAAAGGAGGAATAACATGAAGCAAGAAGATGAAAGAAAACAACAAGCAAAAACAAAAACAAAAAAATGGAAGAAAAAAGACAAAAAAAAAATTAAAAAAACAAGGAAGACGAGCAGTAATAATAGGAGAGGAAAGCGAGGAAAAGGAGCCGCAAAGGATGTTACGTAGGATGGTAAGGAACAGGACGGACTCAACCCTTCGCTCCCTCCCACGCGAGGTCAGGTACAGGTGGGCGACGATGGAAACAGGTAAGGTTAATGACCCTCACTCTCTCCCTCCCTCCCTTCCTTTCTTCCTCTCTCCCTCCCTTACTTCTTTCTACACTTCAAAATCTCCCTCTTTTCCTTCCTTATTTCCCTTTCTTCCTCCTTTCCTTCCCTTTCTTCCTTACTTTCCTCTCTCCCTTCCTCCCTCCCTTACTCCTTTCTACACTTCAAAATCTCCCTCTTTTCCTTCCTTATTTCCCTTTCTTCCTCCCTTCCTTCCCTTTCTTCCTTATTTTCCTCTCTCCCTTCCTCCCTCCCTTACTCCTTTCTATACTTCAAAATCTCCCTCTTTTCCTTCCTTACTTTCCTTTCTTCCTCCCTTCCTTCCCTTTCTTCCTTTCCTCTCCTTCCTCCTCCTTACTCCTTTCTACACTTCAAAATCTCCCTCTTTTCCTTCCGTATTTCCCTTTCTTCCTCCCTTCCTTCCCTTTCTTCCTTATTTTCCTCTCTCCCTTCCTCCATCCCTTACTCCTTTCTATACTTCAAAATCTCCCTCTTTTCCTTCCTTACTTCCCTTTCTTCCTTACTTTCCTCTCTCCCTCCCTCTCTTCCTTACTCCTTTCTACACTTCAAAATCTCCCTCTTTTCCTTCCTTACTTCTCTTTCTTCCTCCCTCCCTTCCTTACTTCCCTTTCTCCCTCCCTTCTTTCCTTACTTTACTCCTTTCCACATTCACCCTCTCCCTCCCATCCTTCCTTACTCCTTTCTACACTTCAAAATCTTCCTCTTTTCCTTCTTTACTTCCCTATCTTCCTCCCTTCCTTACTTCCCTTTCTCCCTCCTTTCCTTCCTTACTTACTCCCTTCTACACTTCAAAATCTCCCTCTTTTCCTTCCTTCCTTCCTTCTTTACTCCTTTCCACATTCACCCTCTCCTTCCCTTCCTTCCTTACTCCCTTACTCCTTCCCATGCTTCCCTCTCTCCCTCCCTTACTTGCTTACTCCTCTCCACACTTCTCCCTCCCTCCCTTCCTTTCCCGCTATCATAATCTCTCTCTCTCTCTCTCTCTCTCTCTCTCTCTCTCTCTCTCTCTCTCTCTCTCTCTCTCTCTCTCTCTCCCCTTCCCTACTTCACCCTCCTTCCTTCCTATCTTCTTTCCTTCATCACCCTCCCTCCTTGCTTCTTTTTTTCACTCCTTCTCTATCTCGTTCCTTCTCTCTTTCCTTCCTTCCTACTCGCACATCTTGTAGGCCATACCCCCCTTCTCCTCCTCCTACTCCTCTGCCCCCCCCTCAAGTTGTAGGTAGGCCATCCCTGTGCCACCAGCGCCCCGCCCACGCCCCGGCCCACGCCCCGCACGCCACGCCGCCACCACGGGCTACATGAAGGGGGTAGCGCCCGTGGGAGAACAAGTTTGCAGGATGGGGCCCCTCTCCGCCGTCCCGCCCCGCCTCGCCCCGCCCCACACCTCACATATAAGAATATCAAGTAGTACCTCCACACACATCACCATCATTACCATCACCACCACCAATAACAACAACAACAACATCAACAACAACGCGAGCGGGATGAACAGGCTTGGATGCTACAGAGATTCCGTAAGGCCAAGATAGAGAGATGTAAACACTGTATATATAAGGGATTATTATTAGTAGTAGTAGTAGTAGTAGTAGTAGTAGTAGGAGAAGGAGGAGGAGGAGGAGAAGTAATAGTCGTAGCAGTAGAGTACGTAAGGAAAAAAAGGAAAGGGGAATAAAATTGGAAGAAAAGAGGAATAGAGTTGGAAAAGGAGAGTATTACAGGAGGCCCGTCAGTCAGGATAAAAAAAAAAAAAAAAAAAAAAAAGTGACAGCTGAAACCTAATTATTCGTCTCTCTCTCTCTCTCTCTCTCTCTCTCTCTCTCTCTCTCTCTCTCTCTCTCTCTCTCTCTCTCTCTCCCAACAAGCATCTTCACCCCCCTACCCTTTCCTCCCATTCTCCCCCCCCTCCCCATGTGCAATATACACTCCCCACCAAATTACTCCCCTCCCCTTCCCTCTCTCAGCAGGTATTTCCATTTCAATTAGTCTCCCCCGTCACAAACGTCTCCTTGATTTGTGATTATAAAGTCTCTCTGTGTTCTGCCTTCCTCGCTTCCTTCCCTTCCTCCTCCTCTTCTACCATCACTGATGAAGCCGCCTATGAGGCTAGCGAGCTCTGGAGCCTCAAGAGACGTTGGAGAGACTCCCTTGGGGACAACAAGATGCGGGAGACTGACCTGAAGTCTTAAATGCCTTGTTGATTAACCAAACTCTTCAAACCAACAACCAAACCTGAAACACAGAACAAAAGAAAAACAAAAACCAAACAAGCAACAACAATTCAGAGTTATTACAGTTACTCGAGTCGTTTAGTTGTTCGCCTGCACCCTTCCACTTGACAGGTTAGCGCAGAGACCATCAAACTCCTTCAAGAACGCATTGATCGCCACTTTGCTGCATCAGGAGCGAACTGAACGTTCCCAGGTAGGTACACAAGTTAACATCCTTCCTGCAAAGCACCTCCTGTGGCAAACGGATTGATTGAATCACTGAACGCAGGCAGCCTAGTAATGAGCCAACAGGCTTTCTGCTGCCTGCTAGTCCATGTTTCCATGTTTCCTCCATACTTGTCCACTCTTTTCTTCCTTTTATCTTGTCATTCATCTCCTACCCTTCCCTTTCTCTTCCTTCCTTGTCCATTCTTTTCTTCGTTTTATGTTACGTCTTTCCCCTCCTTCCCATACCCTTCCCTTTCTCTTTCTTCCTTGTCCATTCTTTTCTTCGTGTTATGTTACGTCTTTCCCCTCCTTCCCATACCCTTCCCTTTCTCTTTCTTCCTTGTCCATTCTTTTCTTCCTTCGCCTTTTCTTCCAGTTATCTATTCTCTCAACTTATACCCATTCTTAACTCTCCTTTCCTCCTCCTCCTCCCCCTTTTCCTCCCCAATTCTCTATCCTCCTACCTTCTATCAATTTTCCATCCCTATTCTCTCTTCATTTTTAGCCCCTTTCCTCCCCATCTTCTCTATTCTCCCTCTTCATCCATATTCCCTCTTCATTCTTCCCTCTCCTTTCCTCCTCCTCCCCCTTTTCCTCCCCATTTCTCTATTCTGCCTTCTATCAAATTTTCATCTCTATTCTCTCTCCATTCTTAACTCTCCTTGCCTCCTATCCCCCTTTTCCTCCCCATTTCTCTATTCTACCTTCTATCAATTCTTCCTCCCTATTCTCTCTCCATTCTTAACCCCTTTTCCTCCCCCCATGTTCTCTACTCTGCCTATTATCCCTTTATCATCCCTATTTTCTCTTCATTCTTACCCCCTTTCCTCCTCATGTTCTCTATTCTCCCTATTATCCCTTTATCATCCCTATTCTCTCTTCATTCTTCCCTCTCCTCTCCTCCTCCTCCTCCGCCTTGCCCTCCGTTCCGCCATAAACAAGCGAGGTTGGCCCTGGAGCACGCCGCCCCCGCCGCCCCCGCGAGGAAAGGAAACAAACGCGGGTGCCAAACAGTTTACGGCTACCTTGGATCGGCCTGCATACCTTACCCAGCCTCCCTCACCTGCCTCACCTCACCCCGTCTCACTCCTCCCCCCCCCCTCCCCCCCCTTCACCTCTCTCCACCCCTCTCAGTAATGTATGTATGTGTCTTGATATCTTCACCTGTCTTCATATATAGATGTGTATTTGTGTATGTGGAGAAAGCTTTTTTATGTGTTTTTGGGGGGAATAGTTGTGAAGGGTTGTTTTAGGAAGTCGGTCAGGTAGTAGTAGTAGTAGTAGTAGTAGTAGTAGTAGTAGTAGTAGTAGTAGTAGTAGTAGTAGTAATAGGAAGAGAAGGAGGAGGAGGAGGAGAAGGAAAAGGAGGAGGAGGAAGAGGAGAAGCTGGAAGAAAAGATTACATCACGTTCTACTGTTACGAGGAGGAGGAGAAAAAACGGGTAGAGGAGGAGGAAAAAAAAAGTCGTGTGTGTGTGTGTGTGTGTGTGTGTGTGTGTGTGTGTGTGTGTGTGTACGAGAGAGAGAGAGAGAGAGAGAGAGAGAGAACAGGATTGGCTCGTGTGGCATAAGCCGTGAAATTCCTCGCAACAAATCAGGCGAGAAGCCCGAAGCGGAGGAGGAGGAGGAGGAGGAGGAGGCAAGCCACGCGTATGTTTTAAGGCAGAGGAGGAGGAGGAGGAGGAGAAGGAAGAGTAAGAGGAAGAGGAAAGGAAGAGGAGGAGGAAGAGAATAAAGAAGACAAGAAAAAAAAATAGGACGAATTAAGACATACTAAAATTCTTGACTCTCTCTCTCTCTCTCTCTCTCTCTCTCTCTCTCTCTCTCTCTCTCTCTCTCTCTCTCTCTCTCTCTCTCTCTCTCTCTCTCTCTCTCTCTCCAAATACCAGAACCACAACCACAGACCAGTAACAGCGAGAGAGAGAGAGAGAGGGTGCAGTATGCCACTTCAAGGCCAGGAGGGAGGGCCTATGGAAGGTGTGTGTGTGTGTGTGTGTGTGTGTGTGTGTGTGTGTGTGTGTGTGTGTGAAAGAAGAAAGAATACATGAAACGAAAAACATCCACATCATCATCTCTCTCTCTCTCTCTCTCTCTCTCTCTCTCTCTCTCTCTCTCTCAGCAGGTTCACTGAAGTCCTGGAGAGAGGTTGGGATGGGTGTGTGGAAACAATGGAGAGAGAGAGAGAGAGAGAAGGGGGGGGAGGATTACCCAGGTGTGGAAGATGGGCGTAGGAGGGCGTGGGAAGAAGAGGAGGAGGAGGAGGAGGAAGAAGATAGTAAGATAGGGGGTCAGAGGAGGAGGAGGAGGAGGAGGAGTGAAGGATAGCAGAAGGAGGAGGAGGAAAGGGAGGGATGAACTAAATGAAAAAAAATCAAAGAAACATTAAAGATTGAGAAACAAAATAGAGAATAAGGAAAGAGGAGATAAAGGAGAAGAAAAGGAGAGGAAAAAAGGAAAAATGAACTGGAGGAATATGAGAAAGGAAGAAAAAAGAGAAGAGGAGGGAGAAAGAGAAAGTGTAAAGAGGAGGAACATAACGGAGGAGAGAAAGATGAGAGTAGGAGGAGGAGGAACATGAGTGAGAGAGGGAGATGAGAGGAGCTACAGGGAGAGAGTGAGAGGTGTTGACAAGGAGACCTTGACAGGGGAGGGGGGCGTCGAGGAAGAGATGGAGGAACGGAGAGAAGAAGGGAGGAGGAGGAGGTGAAGAAGAGGAAGGGAACTGGAGGAGGTTGGCGTGAGGGAGAGGAGGATGAGCAGCTAAAACCACTATCCCATTTCCCCTTCACCCCTTCCCTTCCCTTCCCTTCACCCCTTCCCCTTCCCCTCTTCCCCCTCCCCTTCCTCTCTTCCCCCTTTCCTTAACCCCTCCCCCTCCCCTTCCGTTCTTCCCCCTTCCCTTCAACCCTTCCCCCCTCACCTTCTTCTCTTCCCCCTTCCCTTCCCCTTCATTCCCCAAAATTCATTAAATCCCCTTCAAATGCTTTCCCATCTTCCTGTCTCTCTTTTCCTCTTCCTATCTCTGCTTTCTTTCTCCTTATCTTCCCTTTACACCCAAGATCTCTCTCTCTCTCTCTCTCTCTCTCTCTCTCTCTCTCTCTCTCTCTCTCTCTCTCTCTCTCTCTCTCTCTCTCGTCCACGCTTTTCCAATACATTCTATTTCGCTTTTTTTCACTTCTCTTTTTTCCCTTCATCTCGTGCCCCCTTTCACTCTTACCCTCTCCCTCTCTCCCTCTCTCTCTCTCTCTCTCTCTCTCTCTCTCTCGTGGTCCCGTTTCAGGAATAACCACCTTTCGGGATAACGTGACACACCTGGCTGCTGCTGCTTGTGTGTGTGTGTGTGTGTGTGTGTGTGTGTGTGTGTGTGTGTGTGTGTGTGTTCTGGGTCAGTTGGCTTCCTCTCAAGGCCACGATGTAATTAACTTCTCAAGCAGACAGACAGACAGATGGACGTGAGGGGGGAGTGAGGGGAAAGGGAGGGGAAAGGGAGGAGGGTCAGGAATGGATGGAGAAGGTAGTGGAAGGGAGGAAGGAGAAGGAATGGATAAAGATGGACTTGAGGGAGGGGAGGGGAGGGGAGGGGAGGGGAAAGGGAGGGGAGGGGGAGGGGAGGGGAGGTGAAAGGGAGGGGAGGGCCAGGAATGGATGGAGAAGATTTTAATTTCTTTAGTATTACTTTTCCTCTTCCTTTTATAGTTCTCCTTCCTTCAATATTACTCTATCTCTCTTTCTTCTACCCTAATTTAGTATTCCCCTTGTCATCTTCCTTTATTTTTAGTTCAATATTACTCTTTATCTTTTCTTTAATTTTCTGTCCTGCTTCCTTCTCCTTCCTTCAGTATTACTCCATCTTCCTTCTCCCTTCATTCAGTATTACTCTTGTTATTTTCCTTTATTTTTACTACAGTATTACCCTTTTATTTTCTTAGTTTATTGCCCTACTTCTTCCTTCCTTCCCACGATTTGAAGACACATAATTATCTTCCTTTTACAGTTCTCCTTCCTTCAATATTACTCTATCGTCCTTCTATTATCATTTAGTATTACTCGTGTTATCTTCATTTATTTTTAGTTCAGTATTACACTTTTTCTCTTCTTTAATTTTATATCCTACTTCCTTCAATATTACTCTATCGTCCTTCTATTATCATTTAGTATTACTCGTGTTATCTTCCTTTATTTTTAGTCCAGTATTACTCCTTTTCTCTCTTCTTTAATTTTATATCCTACTTCCTTCTCCTTCCTTCAATATTACTCTATCTTCCTTCTATTATCATTTAGTATTACTCGTTTTATTTTCCTTTATTTTTAGTTCAGTATTACTCTTTTTCTCCTCTTCAATTTCATATCCTACTTCCTTCTCCTTCCTTCCTTCCCACGCTCAGAAGACGCATTACAAGGTGGGGCGGAGAATCAGGTCACCTCTAAGGCTGTAATTATTCACATGGCCTTGAGTCGCTTCTTTGCCTTATAGTTTTTCATTTTTTCGTCCCTTACCGACAGCCGACCCGACCGACCGACCGACCGCCATCTGATTTATTCATGAAACACGGAAGTGAAGAAAAGGATTATATATTTTTCGGGTGTACTATTTTTTTTCTTCCTTTTAATCTATTTTCTTTATTATGTGAGATGGATGTCTCTCTCTCTCTCTCTCTCTCTCTCTCTCTCTCTCTCTCTCTCTCTCTCTCTCTCTCTCTCTCTCTCTCTCTCTCTCTCTCTCTCTCTCTCTCACCTATCCCCCGTTATTAGCAGGTGATGCAAGAATACGAGGGGGAGGAGGAGGAGGAGGAGGAAGGAGGGAGAGAGAGAAGGAGGAGGGACAGTAAGAGAGGGGTAAGGAAGGGGAGGGATAGCAAGATAGAGGGAGGAAAATAAGGACAGGAAGAAAGATGGAGGGAAGGAGAGGGAGAGAAATAGAAAGAGGGAGGAAAGGAGAGGGAGAGAAATAGAAAGGGGGAGGGAAGGGGAAGATGGGCGTAGGGGAGGAGGCAGAGGGAGGGAGGGAGAAGCAGGGCAGGAGAGCCATTGAGGTATGCGGGTGTGGGGGTGAGTGTGGCGTGGCGTGGGGTGCAGGGGGGGGCAGGGGGCGGGGGGGTGTTGCGTGGGCGTGCCGGGGTGAAGGCCAGGCGGGGCGGGGCGGGGCGGGGCGGGGCAGGGGAGGCATAATTCACCCCGGATGCTGTTTTTTGGGGGGGCTGAGGGCGGGCACGTGCTCACCCCGCCCTCACCCCCACCCCCTTGTTTGCATTCACCCACCCACCCACTTACTGACTCCCCCAACCAACCCATGCCTACCTAGGACCAGTAAGTAGCGGGCATTATTTTTTTTCAATATGTTTTTTTTTTTTTTTTACGCCCTTGCACTGTCTCCTCTGCTGTATGAAAAAAAAAAAAAAAACCCCGCCACACCTTATAATTTGCTCCCCCATTTACCCATCCTATCCACTCCCTAACCTACCCATTACAATCACCCATCCACCCATTCATTCACCCACCTAAATCCACTTACTACTCACCACCCATTCACTCCCCTACACACCCACCTACATTCACTTCACCATGTCTTCTTACCACTCCCTTCCACCCACTAACATACTCCACCCATGCAAGTCCTCCCCACCCATACCTTTTATCGCACCTTCCTCCCCACCCTCCCACCTTCTCTCCCCTTCCTCTCTCTCCCTCTCTCCCTTCCTTCTGCCAAATCTCCGTTCCGAACACCGCCCAGCATCACAACACAAGCCATGCCCACTACGCTTGTACCATACTCTCTCTCTCTCTCTCTCTCTCTCTCTCTCTCTCTCTCTCTCTCTCTCTCTCTCTCTCTCTCTCATTCTTCCACGCCTTTCCAATCCTTTCTATTTTTTTTCTCCTTATTTTGCTTCTTTCCTTCAATACCGTACGACTTTTCATTCTTACCATCACGACCCGCCCTTCTCTCTCTCTCTCTCTCTCTCTCTCTCTCTCTCTCTCTCTCTCTCTCTCTCTCTCTCTCTCTCTCTCTCTCTCTCTCTCTCTCTCTCTCTCCCTGAAGGCATCCGGTTATCAGATCACCAAACTCGGGCGCTACAAGAAACACCATTACCTCAGATGGGGGGCGATGGGGCGGGGCGGGGCGGGGCGCGCGGGGTGGACAGTGTAATACCAAGGGGGCGAGAGGCACACTCAGGGGGGCAAAGAATAGATAAGGGGCCGGGGATGAATGAATGAATGGGGGTATATATAGAATGGCCATGGTGTACAGAATGGTATAGAGAGGGAGGAATAGAAGAAATGGGAGAGGGAGTTGACGTACGGAGAGGGGAAGGAAGGGAAGAAGAAATGGGAGGAGTTGACTTTAATGGGTGAAAAGGGAGAAGGGAAGAAAGGGAAGAAAAATAAAAGAAATGGAGGTAAAGGGAAAGAAAAAAAGAAATGGAAGAGGGAATTGACGTACGGAGAGGGGAAGAAAGGGAAGAAAAGAAATGGGAGGAATTGACGTTGAGGTGGATAAGTAAGGAGAGGGGAAGAAAGGGAAGACAAATAAAAGAAATGGAGGTAAAGGGAAAGAAAAGAAGAAATGGGGAAGGGAGTTGACATTAAGAGGTGAATAGGTACGGAGAGGGGAAGAAAGGACAGAAAAAGAAGAAATGAAGAATGGGGAAAAATGATGGAAATAGAGGGTAGGAAAAATAAATAAATGGGAGAGGGAATTGACGTTAATGGGTGAACGGAGGAGGAAGAATGGATGAAAGTGGAGAAATGACATTGGGTAATAAAGCATGCAAGGGAAAGAGACTGGAAGATAAAAAAAGAGAAATGGAGGAAAACAGGGAGGAAAGTAGGAAAGAGGAGATAAGGGAGGAATGAAATAAAAAAGTAAGAAATCCACAAAAAAAAAAAGGATGATAAATTTACAGACGAACAAATCTCACAAACTGTCCTCCTTCCTTCTCCCCTGTTCGCGTTTTTCTGCCGATAAATATACTCTTGTTTTTCTGGAGGTTTATGTCCCAAGACGAGGCTGAGGAGGGAGGGTCGGCGAGGGAAAATATAAAGGGTCTTGCAAGGGTGGGGTGTGAGGACAGGTGAGGGTGAGGGAGTGGTGGAGGGATGGGGTGAAGGGGGTGTAAGAAGGCGGATGAGGTAAGGGAGTAGAGCAAAAAGTTTAGGCAGAGGAGGGAGAGGCAAGGAGGAAGGATAAATAGAGTGGGTGGTTGGGTGGAGGAGAAACAGGAAGAGGAAGAGGAGGAAAAGGACGAGGGAACGGGAATAGTAGGAGTAGAAAAAGAGAGTAATTGAAGACTAGTAGAAGCAGTAGTAGTAATAGTAGTAATAGTAAAAGTAGCAGTAGTAGTAGTAGTAGAGTAGTAGTAGTAGTAGTAGTAGTAGTAGTAGTAGTAGTAGTAGTAGTAGTAGTAG
>NC_066535.1:8173620-8181120 GCF_024679095.1 Eriocheir sinensis | reverse complement strand
CACGAGTAGGTATCAGTTAAAATATTTCTGATAAGAGAGTTTCATCACACACACACACAGAGAGAGAAAATTGTTTTGTCGCCCGAGTCACAAGTCTTTTCCTTGTATGGCGATGGTCAGTCGGTCGGTCAATCCACTGGCCTCTCTGTCTGTCTGTCTATCGGTCATACAGTCTGTCGGTAAGTCGTTTAAACAGTTAGGATCTAAGCCAAAAAGTATATGAATCGGCTAGTGATAAATGGAGTTAGTGTAAAAAGGAATTGATTGACTGAATGTAAGAACCAATCAGTCAGTCAGTCAGTAAGCAAAGTTGGAGCATATGCAGCGGATATGAGCACCGAGGCCACGCGCAGCTATAGTCAGTCAATCAGTCAGTCAGTCAGTCAGTAGGATAGACGCTGAAAAGGCAAACTCATTCCTCTGTCTCCTCCTCCTAAGCATGCCTTCCCTCTTTCCTTTTCCTCCCTTTTCTCTGCCCATTAATACCTTACTTCCCTCTTTCCTTTTCCTCCCTTTTCTCTGCCCATTAATACCTTACTTCCCTCTTCCCTTTTCCTCCCTTTTCTCTTCCCATTAATACCTTACTTCCCTCTTCCCTTTTCCTCCCTTTTCTCTGCCCCTTACTACCTTACTTCCCTCTTCCCTTTTCCTCCCTTTTCTCTTCCCCTTACTACCTTACTTTACCGACGTGCCGTATCCACCAGGACTTCGACAACCATCATCTCTTCTCCTAAATGCAAGTTCCATACACACGACTCCTGCTCCTCCTCCTCTTCCTCTCCTCCCTCATGCCAGAACCCCCTTCCCCTTCCCCCTCCCCATGAAGTCGGACATAGGAAAGAATGAATGAACACACACACACACACACACACACACACACACACACACACACACACACACACACACACACACACTGCCTGACCGTGCAAAAAGAAAGAGGGTGTGGGGCCATTTCCACCCTCATCTCCTTGCCACGCCCTCCCCCACCCTCCCCCCTTACCCACCCCTATACCTACCCTTTATCTATCCACCCTTCCCCTCCCTTCACCCCTATATCCCGTTTACCTACATCCACCTCATTTAGTTTCCACTCCACCCCATCCTGACCCTCACCCTTACCTGGCACTCCACCCCAGCATCCTCCACTTCCTCGTCCCTTTCCTCCACCTCCTTCCCTTCCCCTTAACTACGCCTCTCCACCTCCCTTCCCTTCACCTCCTTCCCTTCCCCTTCACTACACCTCCCTCCACCTCCCTTCCCTTCCCCTTCACTCCACCTCTCTCCATTTCCCTGCCCTCCCCTTCACTCCACTTCCCGCTACTTCCCTTCCCTTCCCCTTCACTCCATCTCCCTGCCCTCCCCTTCACTCCACCTCCCACCACTTCCCTTCCCTTCATCTCCCTCCCTCCCCCACACATCTTTCCCTCTACCTCTTCTGACTCGCTTAAGCAAAGGAAATTCTTAAGATAATTATTTACTTGGTCCGTGATGCAGTAAATCATTTAGGGCCCATAAACTGACTTGGCCCTTCCTCCTCCTCCTCCTTCTCCTCTTCTTCCTGTTCCTTCTTTCTTGTTTTCCTTTCTTCCTTCCTTCCTTCTTCCTTCACCACCACCTCTACCACAACTCCCTTCCCCTCCTCGTAACTGACCTCCTCCTCTTCTTTCTGTTCCTTCTTTCTTGTTTTCCTTCCTTCCTCCTTCACCACCACCTCCATGCACCACCACCATCACCTCTACCACAACTTCCTTCCCCTCCTCGTAACTGAACACGTTTCCGGCACAGTTTCACGAGCTGTTTCAACCACAAACATTGTTCTCCCATTCTTTCGCTTGCTCCTTCCCTTTCTCTGCCCTCCCTCCCTCCCTCCCATACCTATTAGCTAAACCATTCATGCTTCCACGCTCTCCCCTTTCCTTCACGCTAGTTCACCCTCTCTCTTCCTCACGCCTCCTCCTCCCCTTTCCCTTCCCTTCACATAAGTTACTGTACCTATACTATGTTTCCTCACGCACGCCCTTCTATACCTTCCCCTTCCTTACGGCTCCTTTCCTTTCCCTTCTCTTTTTTTTCTTCAGGCCATTTCCCTTTCCCATTCCCTTCAACTACTTCTCTTTCCATGCTCTTTTCCCTTCTTTGGGCCATTTAACTTTCCCTCAGTTTTTCTCCTTTCCATTTCCCTCTAACTCTTTTCCATTCCTCTCTCTCTCTCCCTCTCTCTCTCTCTCTCTCTCTCTCTCTCTCTCTCTCTCTCTCTCTCTCTCTCTCTCTCTCTCTCTCTCTCTCTCTCTCTCTCTCTCTCTCTCTCTCTCTCTCTCTCTCTCTCTCTCTCTGAGGGAAGTGTTGTTATTGCTGCTGTTGCTGTTGTTGTTGATGTGTGTATTGTAATTACTACTACTACAAGTTACTACTACTACTACTACTACTACAAGTTCCAGACACTCCCTCCCTTGACACGAATTACTGGCTGACATGACTGACACTCACATCCGTCAATCCTGAACTGACACTCCTCATCCACTCGTATCCCGCCTACACTCACGCCCAAGCCCTCATACACTATCCCCAACCCACCGACCCACCCATGCACACACGGCCTCCAAAACACTCCCACTCACTCATCGACCCACTCACACGCCCACATTCACCCATCGTCCTACGCACAAACATCCACCCACATAAACACACGCCCACACGCCCAAACATCCACGTCCATTACCACTCGTAGGCCACACAACAACAACAACAACAGACCCCACCCACGCGAACCAGTAATAATCAGTAGCCTCACCACCACCACCACCACCACCACCACCACCACTACCACCACCACCACCACCATCACTACCACCGCCGCCACCACAGCCCCCGCCTACCATTACTCCACCATTACCATACCTCCTCATTACGCCAACCCAACATGAAGGTAGCAAAGTGGAAGGTTCGGGGCCATAACACACACACACACACACACACACACACACACACACACACACACACACACACACACACCCACTTACTTCTCTCTCTCTCTCTCTCTCTCTCTCTCTCTCTCTCTCTCTCTCTCTCTCTCTCTCTCTCTCTCTCTCTCTCTCTCTCTCTCTCTCGTGGTATGATTTACATGACAGGAAAAAAATCTAATTTGTTATATGATTTTTTTTATCTCGTCTGTCAGAGCACAAAGACGCCCCTGTTCTCACCAGCCACACACACACACACACACACATGCACACAAAGAGTTGTCGCATAACTTTCACCTCATCGTCTCGTCACCTTGAATACTGTTATTGTTATTGTTTTTTTTGCAAGCTATTATATCGTTCTCTTCCCCCCCATCCCCCCACCCCCAGTACTTATAATGAAGAGGAGGAGGAGGAGGAAGAGGAGGAGGAGGAGGAGGAGGAGGAGAGTGAATAGAAGGTAAGGGATGGTATAGGGAAGTGATGGTAGTGGTGATGGTGGTGATGATGGTGGTGATGGTGGTGATGATGGTGGTGATGGTGATGATTGTAATGGTAATGGAGGTGCGAACAATCAGGTGAAGGCGTTATAATGTGTTAGTACTCCATAAGGGCATGGCATTGACGGCGGTGATGGCCTGGTGGTGGTGGTGGTGGTGGTGGTGGTGGTGATGGTGGTGGTGGTGGCGCTGGGCAGGTAAGACGGAGTACCTGATTAGTGTGATAATTGCGGAGGCTGTGAAGGTAAGTGGTGGTGGGAACATATGTGGTGATGTGGTAGTGGTGTTGGTGGTGGTGATGGAGGTGATGATGTTGGTGTTGTTGTTGTTGTTGGTGGTGGTGGTGGAGGTGATGTTGCTGTTGTTGTTGTTATTGATGATGATGGTGGTGGTGGTGTGGTTGTGATGTAGTAGTGGTGAGTAATAACAAGGAAACGAAATGGAAGCAAAACAGAGGAACGGAAAAAAAACTTACAAAAAGAAAGAAAAGATGAGCAGAAGAGACAAAAGGAGGAAGAGGAAGAGGAGGAGGAGGAGAAGGCGCGGAATAGGACAAAAGGGGCAAGTGTTGTAGAGAAATGAGGTTTACGAAGGAGAGGAGAAAGGAGGAAAAGGGAAGAAAGAGGAGAAGGAAGGGAGAGAAGGGAAAGGGTAGAAGGGAAGTTAGAGAATGGGAGGGGAGATAAAGGGAAGACAGAAGAGAAAGGAAGAAGGGAAAGAGAGAGAGATGGGGGTCAGGAGAGAGGAGGAGATAACAGAAGGGGAAAAGGGAGAAGTAAGGGAAAAGAAGAAGAATAAAAGGTAAGAAAAGTTCAGCCACACGTTCAAATAAATACATCAAGAGGAGACAGAAATTGGGGCGATAAGGAACGGGCGGCTGATAAGGAATGGTTGTGGTTGTGGTTGTGGTTAGGCAAGGTAGGGAGGTTACGGTAGGCATTTCCTGGTCTCTCTCTCTCTCTCTCTCTCTCTCTCTCTCTCTCTCTCTCTCTCTCTCTCTCTCTCTCTCTCTCTCTCTCTCTCTCTCTCTCTCTACTACACCTCTTCTACTCTCTTCCTGCTTTCCTTCTTTCCTTCCTTCCTTCATAGCGTGTGTAACCTCCTCCCCTCCCCTCCCCTTCCCCCTCCCTACCCTTCCCTTCCCTTCCCTTCCCTTCCCTTCCCTTCCCTACCTTTCCTTTCCCTTCCCTTCCCTACCTTTTCCTTTCCTTCCCTCCCCTCCCTTCCCCTTCCTTCCGCTCTCTCTCTCTCTCTCTCTCTCTCTCTCTCTCTCTCTCTCTCTCTCTCTCTCTCTCTCTCTCTCTCTCTCTCTCTCTCTCTCTCTCTCTCTCTCTCTCTCTCTCTCTCTCTCTCTCTCTCTCTCTCTCTCTCTCTCTCTCTCTCTCTCTCTCTCTCTCTCTCTCTCTCTCTCTCTCTCTCTCTCTCTCTCTCTCTCTCTTCTCTCTCTCTCTCTCTCTCTCTCTCTCTCTCTCTCTCTCTCTCTCTCTCTCTCTCTCTCTCTCTCTCTCTCTCTCTCTCTCTCTCTCATATCAGTCAACTCTACTTTTCTCTCTTTTATCTTCCTCAATCTTTATTTCCGATTCTTAGTCTTGTTCTTCAGTCCTTTCTTTTCCCTCTTCCTCTTTCTTCTCTTATTTTTGTCCTTCATTCTTTTCTTTTCCCTCTTCCTCATACTCCCTTTTCTCCGTTTGTACTTGCTATTCACGCTGTTCTTTTCCCTTCTCCTCTTCTTCTTTATCCTCTTGTTCTTGCCGTTCATTCTATTTCCTCTTCCTCCTTTTGTTCTTCCTCTTTAAATGATTCCTTTCCCTCTTTCTCTTCTTCTTGTTCATCCCCTTTACGGTTCCCTCCTCCATCCTCTTCCTCGTAGCCGGCAGCCGAGTATTACACACCTCTCTACCCCTCTCCTCAGCAACACCCCGTCACTGATAATCCTCGCTACAGCCTCAGGACCATATTATTAAACGCATCGGGCTCCCATCACGGCTTTATACTTCCAAAGGTCATAGAGAAGGTGACCGGGTTTCCATAGGTGATTTTCCCGTTTAAGATCCAGAAGAGTAAAACAATCACTGGGATCGCAAAACAGACTATGAGTACCCCCAACAACTACTACGAGAGGCTTTTCAAACAGGTGAACTGAGGTGCCGATATGTTGAAGCTAGAATACGGGCTTCAACCTCGCCCTTTCAGCAGTCGTGTGATCGGGGTGCTGCTATAGGTAAATGCCGCTCAGGTCCCCGCTAGCTAAATGCCGCTCAGGTCCCCGCTAGCTAAATGCCGCTCAGGTCCCCGCTAGCTAAATGCCGCTCAGGTCCCCGCTAGCTAAATGCCGCTCAGGTCCCCGCTAGCTAAATGCCGCTCAGGTCCCCGCTAGCCAAATGCCGCTCAGGTACCCGCTAGCCAAATGCCGCTCAGGTCCCCGCTAGCTAAATGCCGCTCAGGTCCCCGCTAGCTAAATGCCGCTCAGGTCCCCGCTAGCTAAATGCCGCTCAGGTCCCCGCTAGCTAAATGCCGCTCAGGTACCCGCTAGCCAAATGCCGCTCAGGTCGACGATAGATATATGCCGCCCCGTCTCTACATCACACTACACACACACACACACACACACACACACACACACACACACACACCTTGGCCATACATACATATTCGGGTACAGGGTTTAATAGTGGGTATGTATGTGTGTTTACCTATGCTGAATGGATCGCTTACCTTCCCTTACCTTACCTTACCTCACACACATACTTCCCTCTCTTCGACACAGGGTATGTATATGTGTTTACCTACTTCCTTATGCTGAATGAATCCCTTACCTTATATTACCTTACCTTACCTTACCTTACACGCAGACACACTTCCCTCTCTTCTACATTTCACACACACACACACACACACACACACACACACACACACACACACCACTTCTTTCAATCACGTACACACACACTCCATTCCTTCCCCATACACGTTAGCAACATCTGTTCCTCCACCTCCACTTACCCATTCCCTCCCCTCCCTCCCTTCCCACCCCCAAACACAAGGCATGAATAAGTGATGGGATGAGGCGGGGTGGCTGCTGCTGCCCTACCCATTCCTACCCACCCACCCTAACCCATCCCACCTACCCACCTTCACCCACCCACATCCATATTCAGTGCGCCTCTCCCTCCTCCTCCTCCCTTCCACCCACTCTTTTATTACTCCTCCATTCACCCTCCCACCTACTCATTTATCCACACACACACACACACACACACACACACACACGCACGCAATCACCTAGCCACTCAATCACTGTCACATCCATCAGTGTTTTATTCAGTAAGTCCTAAAAACCTGCTTCCTCATTTATCTTACAAACTCACTCGCTCCTTTTAGCTATTCTCATCTTTATCCTTGTTCTTGTTTTTGTTTTTTTTCCTCCTCTTGATCTTAACCTTTATATTATTATTTTCCCTTCTCCTCCTCCTCCTCCTCCTCCTCTTGTTCTTCCTCCTCATGCTGTTCTTTTCCCTCCTCCTTCTCCTCCTCCTCCTCCTCTTCCTCATTCAATTATTTCTCTTTTTTTGCCATTCATTCTATTCTTTTCCCTCCTCCTCCTCCTCCCCTTCCTTCTCCTCTTCCTCCTCCTCTCTCTCTCTCTCTCTCTCTCTCTCTCTCTCTCTCTCTCTCTCTCTCTCTCTCTCTCTCTCTCTCTCTCTCTCTCTCTCTCTCTCTCTCTCATAGTTCAAGGTAGGTAAAGCGTGTGTGTTTTTCTCTTCACTACTTCGTTCCTTAGACAGGTAAGCTAATCTATTCCTGACAGGTGGCGGGCGCTTCTTGCTTCTTCCTGATTGGCGGGTGAGAGAAGAAACCATCCATCCCTCCATCCTAACATCTCTTCATCTCTCTTATTTGCCTCTTCTTGTTCGTTTTGTTCTTCTTGTTCTTCTTTGTTCTTCCTGATTGGTGGGTGAGCTAGCAAACCATCCATCCCTCCAGCCTCTCGTCTCTTCATCTCTCTTATCTGCCTCTTCTTCTTCTTCGTCTTGTTCATC
>NC_066535.1:8151120-8171120 GCF_024679095.1 Eriocheir sinensis | reverse complement strand
CTTCTTCTTCTGCCTTTCTATCCTTCCCTTTATCGATGTTTCCTTTTCTTCCTAATGTTTATCTCGTTATCTTCTGCCCTTCCTCCATTCTTCCAATATCTTCTATCTTTCTGTATATTTATCTTTCCTATTCTTCCCATCCATTCGTCTTTCTTCTTCTACCTCTATTCCTCTTCCATCTCTTCTTCCCATTTATCTATTCGTCCTTCACTCCCTTCTACCTCTATCTACCCATTCATCTACCTGCATATCTATCCATTCCTTCCTTCCACCTGTTTATGAATTCGTCCCCACTCCCTTATTCCATTCATTAACCCCTTCTCTGTGTGTGTGTGTGTGTGTGTGTGTGTGTGTGTGTGTGTGTGTGTGTGTGTGTGTGTGTGTCGTCGTCACCTTTCCTCTTTTACCTTTCCCGCGTCGTAAATTGTCTGTCCTTAAGGTCACCTCCGAGCGAGTCTGCCCCCCCTCCCCCCGCCCCTCATCCCTCCCCCTCCTTTAACCTGCCTCTTCCTTCCCCCTCCCTTGCCTCCTATGTTCTAATGCCTCTTAAATGCCCACCTCTTCTTGTTTTTATGGTACGGTGGTATACTTGTTGTTGTTGTTGTTGTTGTAGGTGTTGTTGTTGTTGTTGTTGTTGTTGTTGTTGTTGTTGTTGTTATCTAACGTCCTGTGCATTATTTTCGTCTTGTCTCGTCCTGTTTGTTCTCTTTGTCAAGTTTGAGGTGATGTTCAGTGTTATTTTTTTCTTTTCTGTGTATTTTTTTTTTTTTTTTTTGGCGGTTGGTGGGGGGGGGGGGGTTAGGTTCTTCCGCCTCCTCCCCTCTCAGTCCTCTACCATCTTGCTCGTTGTTGTTGTTGTTGTTGTTGTTGTTGTTCCAGTTGGGTATAAGGTTTGTTTTTCTCTGTATTTTTTTTTGTATGTTAGGTTCCTCCTCTTCCTTTTTCTCCTCCTCCTCTACCTTCTTCTTTCATTCTTTTTTTCTATTTTTCTTCTTCTTCTTCTTCTTCTTCTTCTTCTTCTTCTTCTTCTTCTTCTTCTTCTTCTTCTTCTTCCTCCTCCTGCTGCTGCTGCCTCTGTTTCTACTTTGTTATGGTATCTTGCTAATGACTCCTTATCATATCAGTTCCCCCTCTCTTGTGTCCTTTTTTTATCTCTCTCTTCGTCCATTGCACCATTTTCTTGTTGTTTTGTTCTAATTTAGTATCTCTCACAATCTGACTTTCTTGCCCTTGTGTCCATTCCTTTATTTTCTTTTCCTTTCCTTTTCTTCTTTAACATCTATCACTTCCCTCTATTGTGTCCTATTTTTATCTTCATCTATTGCATCATTTTCTTTTCTTTTTTAATTTAGTATCTCTCATTTTCTGCCTTTCTTGTCTTCGTGTCCTCCCTTTCCTCCTTTCCTAATTACTTCTTTCTATCCTTCATTTTTTTCTTCCTTCCTTTCCCCTACATTCTTTCTTTTTCTTTTTTCTTATTTTTTTTCTTTCCTATCTCTTCCTTCCTTTCCTCTCCTTTTCTTTCCTTTCCTCTTCTATTCTTTCCTATCCTATCCTATCCTTTCCCTTCTTTTTATATCCTTTCCTTTCCTTTCCTTTCTTTCCCCTTCCTCACTCGTCTCCTTATCCACTACTGCCTCTAAAACAACCAATGAAAAGGGTTACAATCTCTCTCTCTCTCTCTCTCTCTCTCTCTCTCTCTCTCTCTCTCTCTCTCTCTCTCTCTCTCTCTCTCTCTCTCTCTCTCTCTCTCTCTCTCTCTCTCTCTCGTCTGTCCATCATGGCGAGAGCAGCAGAAGGCAAGTAAGATCACCAAATGCGTCGAGGTGAAAGCAGTGGGGAAGAAAGGAATACCGAGGGGGTCAAGAGAAAGGAAAGGAAGGGGTATACTTTCTTGGGGATACGAGTAATAGTGTAGCTGGGAGAATGGAAGGGAATGATAGTGTTGGTGATGCGGGAGCGGAAGAGGAAGGGGATGGTAAAGGAAGAGGGTTATGGGATGGGGGAAGGGAAGGGAGAGAGGAACGAAAGATGAAGGAAGGGAAGAGAGAAGGGAGGGATGAATGGGGGAAGGGAAGAGATAGGGTGTGTGTGTGTGTGTGTGTGTGTGTGTGTGTGTGTGTGTGTGTGTGTGTGTGTGTGTGTGTGTGTGTGTGTGTGTGTGTGTGTGTGTGTCAGGTTATATTTCGGAATGTCTTCTTGGATATAAACTTTAGCTGAGGGAAAGGAAGGGAGTGCTTGTGTGTGTTAGTATGTGTGTTAGTGTCAGTATTTAGTGTGTTTTAGTGTTAGCATATGTGTTGATGTAGTGTGAGTGTAGTAGTATTAGTGTGTTAGTGTTAGTATTAGTGTGGGTAACTTTAGCATTACTGTGTGTGTGTGTGTGTGTGTGTGTGTGTGTGTGTGTGTAAGTATGTGTTGGTATCAGTATGTGTGTGTTAGTGTTAATGTGTTAGTGTGTGTGCGTTAGTGTTAGTATGTGTTGGTATCAGTATGTGTGTGTTTATGTTAATGTGTTAGTGTATGTTGATATCTCTCACTCATTCCCTTGTCTACCTCCCCTCCTACTTACTCCCTCTCTCCCTCCCTCCCTCCACCCACCTCCCTCCCTCCCTCCCTCCCTAAGCGGGCATCAGGCAGTCATCTAACATCTGCCGCTTCCCTTTTTGTCCCTAGCCACACCTGCCTCCGTGCCACGCCTATACGGCCCTTAACTTACCTGTCCTTGGCGATTATTAATAACACAAAGAACAGGTGGATGGTGAGAAAGTTAATGGTGGTGGTGGTGGTGGTGGTGATGTTGGTGGTGATGGTGATGATTAAACTATTGGCTCGATCTAGTTTACGTCACATCTTGATCTGTATTCACACACACACACACACACACACGCACACGCACACAACCATATACGTCACCAGGACACAACACACACACACACACACACACACACACACACACACACACACACAACTGCTCCTCACAACACAACTCTCTCTCTCTCTCTCTCTCTCTCTCTCTCTCTCTCTCTCTCTCTCTCTTACACACCTTGCTTGCTTCATAATCGTCAACTCGAGTACTTACACGTTTTTATACCTGTTACACCTTGATCAACCCCCCCCACCCCCAACGCCCCACCCCCACCAACCCACCCACCCATTTAATCCCTATGCATAGCTACCTGGACTCAACCACCACCACAACCACCACCATCTGTCTCTACCTCTAATTATACATTTCTTAAACCCTCCCCACTCCTCCCCTTCCCTTCCCTTCCCCAACACACACCCAGTCACCCCTTCCGCCTACGCTACTAAGGTATGAAGGACGCAGGGAGGGAGGAGGAGGGGGAGGTATAATATTAAGAAGGGCAAAAGACTATTACAACTACTAAGGACTTGCTGAACGCGTGGTGGTGGTGGTGGTGGTGGTGGTAACGGTGGGTGTGTCCAGGGGGTATGAGGCGAGACACAGGGCAGAGAAGGAAGGAGACAAGTAGAGAAGGAGGAAGGGAGGGAAGGGTTGGGAGAGAGGACGAGGCGAGGGTAAGAAACACGAGAACAAGAGAAATGGAAGATAGAGAAATGAAAGAGAAATGGAAGATAAAAGAAAGATAAATGGAAGAAAAATGGAAGAAAGAGAAATGAAAGAGAAATTGAAGAAAGAGAAATGAAAGAGAAATGGAAAAGAAAGAAGGAGAGAGAGGGAGAACGGAGGAGACAAAGGCAAAAACGAGAGAGAACAATAGAGACAGAAGGAAAGGAGAAGAGAGAGATGGAGAGAGAAGGAGACGCGACAAACACAGGACATCACCAGACAGGGAAAGAGAGGAAACAAGAGAAAGAGGAGACACGACAAGACACAAAAAGCAAAGTAGAGAGAAAGAAAGAAAGAACGAGGAGACAGACACACACCATCACCACCACCACCCCCACCACCAACCACCTCAGGGTACAGTAAACACCACCAGCATCACCACCACCACCACCACCCTCACCCGTTAACTCGACCCACCGCTCCAGATCGTTCGTTGCCCGCCGCCCACCGTATACGGCTTAGCCTCGCCTGGCACACGAGAACCCCGAGCGCCTAACTAACAGGTCCGCCCGGCAGCCCTTCCTACCTTGCATAAAAAGTAGAAGGAAGGATCTCTCTAAACTGCCGCAAAGGATACCCCGACTCCTACTCCCACTGACACTTCCCCAGCCCAAGCCACCCTCACTCCTCGGGGTTGTACGTGTGGGGGGCTCTCTCCGGGGCGTGGGGAAGATGGGGTGGTTTGAGGGGTACTGCGGAGGAACTTGGGGCATGGCTGGGTATGATGTGGAAGAGGGAGAGCCTTGGGTTTGAAGGGGATTAAGAATGGTGTTAGGGCATGGCTGGGCACGATGGGGAAGAGGGAAGGATTTGTGAGGTTAAAGGGGAGAAAACGGGGCGGTCTGAGGGGCATAGAGTAGAAACCCGGGGCATGTCTGGGTATGATGGGGAAGACTTCAGTGATTTCCAGGGTATTGCGGGAGAAATTGGGGTAGCTTAGGACGTGATGGGGGAGGTGTGTTGTAAGTCTTTGAGTACAGGGAAGCATTGGGAAAAGTTGGAAAGTTTCGTTTAGTCGGCGCAACATCTGTGGTCATATGCCGAAGAGAGACGGGAGGGGGAAGGAATGGGGAAGACGGAGTGATTTGCAGGGTATAGAAGAAATTAAAGCAGAACTTGGGGAAGCCTAGAAGGTGATAGGGAATGTTAGGTAAGTTTTGGGGAATGGCTGGGGAGACGGGGAAGACCGAGAGAGCTGCGGGGTATGAGGGAAAGAACTGGGATCAGCCTAGGACGTAATGGGATACTGTGGGCGTGGGGATGACTGGGTGAGGGTGGTGGATATATATGGGCATAGATGACGATGATGATGATGACGATGATGATGGAAAAAATAACAATGATGACGATGATGATGGAGTTCCGTGCGAAGAAAGCGGAGATGACAAAGAAACAAGAACAGAAGCAGGAGGAAGAAAAACGAGAATAAAAACAGTTAGAAATCAGACAAGGAGATGAAGAACGTTGGGGGTAAGAAACACGAGAACAAGAGAAATGGAAGAAAGAAGTTGAGAGAGGGAGAACGGAGGAGACAAAGGCAAAAACAAGAGAACAATAGACAGAAGAAGGAAAGGAAAAGAGAGAACGAGAGAGAATGAGACGAGAAACGCTTTATGCCAACAGTAAGACAAATTTTGGTGAACAACGTTAGGAAAGGCCTTTTGGCGTGCGAGGAAAGTGGAGATGAAGGAAAACAAGAACAGGAGGAAGAACAAGAACAAAAACAACGAGATGTGTACAAGATGGATGAGGGAGTTTCACTGAACCCAAAACAATTTCCCGTCAACTCTCCTCCCTCTCTCCCTCTCCCCCCCTTTTCAGCACGTGCCACAACCTTCACCTTTGACCCCCACCCCCTTCACCCCTCACCCCCCCATCATCTCAAGAGTTCGCATCACGCCCGCCCTTGACACAGTAATGATGGATGGGTGTTGGGGGGATGGGGGATGGGGGAGGGGAAGATGGAGGGGGGAGGGGAGGTGAGGTAATGGGTGTTATTTCGTGAGTGGGTGAGTCAGGAGTTGTGGCTTTGGGTAATTGTTGTGATCCTTGACTTAATAATTATGAGCAACTAAATTATGTTACTGTTATGAGTCTAAGCTTTTATTTACGTTACTGTTATGAACCTCTACTTTTCATTACGTTACTGTTATGATCCACAACTTGATTATTACGATCTTTAACTTGGTAATATTGTGTGTACCTTCGAGCGTTGCATGGAAGCGTAAGCAACTGGCAATACAACAGACTGGGAGGTAGAGGACGTTGGGAAAGGACTTTTGTTAACAGTAAAAAAAACAGATAGAGGTGGACAACGGTGGGAAAGGCTTTTTGCTAACAGTAAGACAACGGAGATAGATAAATAACGGTGGGAAACGCCTTTTGTTAACAGTAATACAGACTACAGAGATAGATAGCCGGTGGGAAACATGCACCTTTTGTTAACAGTATGACAAGAGATAGAGAGACGTTCGGAAAGCAAAACAAAAACGTGCAAAGTGCCAAGATACGTTTTGTTTGTAGCAGTAAGACAATAGATAGATAGACGTTTGGAAAGGCCTTTTGCCAGTAGTTAAACATCAGACTAAAACGTGGAGAAAGTGCCAAGAGACAATGTGTTGGTAACTTCACGCAAGACAAACCTTCACTTCAGTGCCTATAGGTCGCTTATGCCTTGGATTACATTACCCTATGCCCAGCGTCTGTATAGGATTCAAGGACAAACATGACCCCGTGCCAACATACGTGACAGCTGTAGTGCCAGGAAAGGCTGCGTTCAGAGTGCCAGGACGAAGCCTAAACAAAGTGCCAGCCAGAAGGGGCGGTGTGGAGTGCCAGAAACGATCAAACTTAGCGACACATTGTTATTCACATTTCCTGGACGAACGCCGGGAGTGCCAGAGTGCCAGTGTTTTGAAGTGCCAGAGAACCAGTCAGCCAGTCAGTCAGTCAGTTAACCAGTCAGTCAGTCAGTCAGCCAAAAAAGGTAGCCAAGATGAACGTGATAGACAGTGTCAGCGATAGATAGATAGATAGATAGATAGATAGATACAGAGAGAGAGAGAGAGAGAGAGAGAGAGAGAGAGAATGTGTGTGTGTGTGTGCAAGTGAGGCGCGACACACGACATCAGGTGCCATAATGAGAGCTGACAGATGCCTAACGAGGAGCGTGTAATGTGTGTGTGTGTGTGTGTGTGTGACGCTCTGACGAAACTGAAGATAAAGTTGACAATAAAAATCTAATGACCTTATAATTATGTCGCAATGAGAGAAAGTATCACCATTAGCCCACTATTATTATTATTATTATTATTATTATTATTATTATTATTATTATCATTATTACACTCACTAATGATACAATAGACACAACAGGTATGCCAGCCAAGGTAGGTAATCAATCATACAGGGAAGGGAGGAGGAGGAGGAGGAGAGCCGAGGCGTGGCAAATGTCTGGGAGGGAGGAATGGAGGGAGGAATGTTAAGGGGAGCAAGGAGAGCGGGGGCATACAGCAGGAAGGGTGTGGGGGAAAGGCAAAAAGGTGGGATGAGAATTATCAGAGGAGAAATAGGGAGGTATGAGGATTGGGCGCTTGGGATATGAGGCGCAGATAAAATTAATAAAATGTGGAGTGAGTACACGTAGCAAAGGACGAGTGAAGGAGACTTACTAAGAGCATAAGCATTTCACCGCCCAAGCACACACATTTGACAAGGCTTTCGTGGGGTTGTGGGCATTTCCAGGGGGGTAGTTTTATGACCCTGGGAGTAGGTATTGGAGGGGAGGGAAGGGAAGGGAAGGGAAGGGAAGGGAAGGGAAGGGAAGGGAAGGGAAGGAAAGGGAAGGGGAGGGGAGGGGAGGGGAGGATGGGGTAGGGCAGGTATATAGTTTGACAAAGTAAAACAAAAATGAGAACCGGATTAATATACTTCTCAGCTTTTGAAAACTGGATAAAGAATGAGAGACAAGGAAGGTACATGACGAGTGAGGAGCAGGAGGAAGATGAAGAGCACTATGAAGAAGGAAAAAAGTTCTAAGTGGAGAGGAAGATGGTGAATATGGAGGAAGAGGAGGAGAAGGGAGAGGTGTTTAAAGTCACCACCACCACCACCATCACCACTCCGCCGCCGCTGCTAACTGCTGGTGAATCCCTTGTGAATGAGAGGCTCAGGTTCAGCCTCACCCCACTCAAGTGTACCGCTGCCTCACTGAATGACGACTAGCACCTCCCTCCCATCTCTCTCCCTCTCCCCTCTACTTCTCTTCTCCTTCTCTCTCCCCTCCTATACTCCTCCTTCCCCGTCCTACCCTCTCAACACTCTCCTTCTCCCCTCCTCTCCTCTCCTTCTCTCTCCCTTCCTCAACTACCCACTCTCCCTTCCCTCTCTCATCCCATTCCTCTACTCCCTCTCTCCCCTTCTCTCTCCCCTCCTATACTCCCACTTCCCCATCCCACCCTCTTAACACTCTCCCTCTCCCCTCCTATCCTCTCCCTCTCTCCTCCCATTCCTCTACTCCCTGTCTCCCCTCCTATACTCTCTCCTCTCTACTTCTCTCTTCCCTCTCATCCCTGCTGCATTCCTACTTAGGCAATGCAAGCTGTCCCACGCCTCTTTCAAGACTCACTCACGCCCCGCACTATCGCCTCGTAGCACCCCGTAACTCTTGTACAGTGGCGGAGGTGCCTGCCTGGGGTACCTGTCACTTATCTTCCTTGCCCTCTCGTGCCTGCCGCTGGTCATCTTGCTACACTATACGAGGCGAGAAGGAAGAAAGAAGGGCCTATGGTGTGAGTTAACTACATGTAAACGCTCCTGGCTGAGAGAAGGAAGGAAGGAAGGAAGGAAGGAGGTAAGTGTGATGAGAGATGGATGTTAGGGGAGTAAATCAAGCAACCCCAAAGAGTGAAAGCTGAAGGAACACGAGAACACAAGAAAATAAGGAGATTGCAATAGGCCGGAAATGAATACAAAGGAAGGAAACTAAGATGAAGGAAGAACATAAGAGGTCTCAAATAACCCACATGAGGAGAGTGAATACTGAAGGAACACGCGAACATAAGAAAATGAGGAGATTGCAGTAGGTCGGAAAGGATACACACAAAGGAAGGAAACTATGGTGAAGAAAGAACCGGAGCAGTGTTGTAAAGCTACCCTGGTCTCAAATAAAGGAAGAAAAAAGTGATGGTGAAGGAGATGAAGTTTTAAAGCAAGGCAAGTCTCCGTAAGGAAAATATAATGAAAAGAAATCTCCGTAAGAAAAATAATGAAAATGATAAAGAAGGAAAGGAGGAGGAGGAGGAGGAGGAGGAGGAACAACACCCCCCCCAAAAACCATCCTCACCCACACTCCCCATTTCCCCTTTATCTCCCCGCCCGTCCCCTCAGAATCACCACCATCACCATCACCATCATCATCAGCAGCAGCCTAGCCAAGAGAGGGGAGTCGAGGGGAGTTAATAAGAGAAGGACGAGTGCACGTTAGATTAAGACAACACGCGAGTTTACACAGAGGTCAGCCGTGTGTGTGTGTGTGTGTGTGTGTGTGTGTGTGTGTGTGTGTGTGTGTGTGTGTGTGTGTGTGTGTGTGTGTGTGCGGGGCTTTCACCTCAGTAACCCTTCTTTCCTCACTACTCTTCCTCATCTCCCCTCCTCCTCCTCTTCCTCTTCTTCTCCCCTCTTCCTTAAATAACTCTTTCCTCCTCCTCCTCCTCCTCCTCCTCCTCTCACTCCTCACAAACGTACCCTCACAATCTACCTTTGTTAATGAATCAGTCTCTCTCTCTCTCTCTCTCTCTCTCTCTCTCTCTCTCTCTCTCTCTCTCTCTCTCAGTAAAGATAAAAGATAACAATAATAATGAGTAAATAAGTAAATAAATGATAAAATGGATAAGAAAATATGTATTACGTCACATCTCTCTCTCTCTCTCACACACACACACACACACACACACAGACACACACACACGTTACGGGATGTACACACGAACAAGGCGTCACGTCGTCACGCTGTCACACTCGCGTACAAGGTCACACGTAGCAGGAGGAGGAGGAGGAGGAGGAAGACTTGGAACAGGATGGAGAGAGTTAGGAAAATGAGTGAGGAATGAAATGAATCAGGAAGAGGAAGAAGAAGAAGAAGAAGAACAAGAACAAGAACAAGAGGAGGAAGGTAGCAAGAAGAGATGCTGAGTCCACTGGCATACACCTCTCTCTCTCTCTCTCTCTCTCTCTCTCTCTCTCTCTCTCTCTCTCTCTCTCCCTTCCTTCCCTTCCTTCCCTTTCTTCCAATCACTCCTTCCTGTCTCCTCTTCCTTCCTATCCCTTCTTCACGACCGTTCCTTCCGTAGATTTTGGGGCTAAAGACGAGATGGAGGAAAATGGAAGGAGAGGGAGAGATGGAGGGAGGGAGGGACGGAGGAAGAATAGCATTATCCCAGGATGGAGGAAACTGAGGCACATTAAGACTGTTACAATCTACAAAGCATGACGAGGAGGAGGAGGAGGAGGAGGAGGAGGAGAGGGCAGAAGAGAGAGATGTGAGGAAGAGTCATGGAGGTGTACATGTATGTTTGTGGGTATAAAAATAACAATAATAATAATAACAATAATAACAAAGAATGGTCTATTGAAAGTATGCATCGACAGGCTGAGAACAAACAAACAAGAGTAAATACAACAATAACAAGGACTGGCTATCGATATTTACACAATCAAATGATGGTGAAAGTATAAACGAAAAGTGTGTGCATTCAAAACAAGTATAAAAATGTGTGTGTGTGTGTGTGTGTGTGTGTGTGTGTGTGTGTGTGTGTGTGTGTGTGTGTGTGTGTGTGTGAAGGGAAGGATAGTGATAAATGAAAATACCGGAGAGAGAGAGAGAGAGAGAGAGAGAGAGAGAGAGAGAGAGAGAGAGAGAGTAATGGAGGCGTGAAATAACAACACAGGTGAGGTGGAAGAACCGGTGTCAGGTGTGTCTTTGGTGGTGGTGGTGGTGGTGGTGGTAGTGGTGGTGGTGGTGGTGGCGGTGGTGGTGGTGGTGGTGAAGGGTGTGAGAGGGAAAGGAGAAGGTAAGAAGGGATGATAAATGAGACGGGAAAGGAAGGGAAATAAAAAGAAAAAAACGTGAGAAAAGAGGGGAAGGTAAGGAAATGGATGGGCTAAGAAGGAGGGAGACAAGAGAAAGGAGAAACAGGAAGAGGAGAAAAAAATAAACCATGAGAAAGAAGAAGAGAAGAAGATAAAGACAGGGAGGGGATAGGAAGGATAAACGGAGAGGGAGAGAAGAGAGAGAATAGACAAAGCAAGGAGGGAGGGAAGAAAAAGGAGACAGAGGGAGGGAAGAGAAATAAATAATACGAAATGGGAAGAGAGAAGGGGAGATAAAAGGACAAACTGAGAGGGAAGAGTAGAAAAGACAAAACCAAGAAAGGGGGAGGGAAGGAGAAAGGGAAGCAGAGAGGAAGGAAAAGGAGAAACTAGGAGGAAGGGGAGAAGGGAAGACCAAAGCAGAGAGGAAGAAGGAGGAGAAAGGAGGGAAGGGAAAAGCGAAGCAGAGAAAGAGAGGAAAGAGGAGGAGAAGGAGGAAGGAAAAACGAGGCAGAGAATGAGAGAGGAAGAAGGAGGAGAAGGAGGAAGGATGAAGCAAGGGGAAAGGGAAGAGCGAAGCAGAGAAAGAGGGAGGAAGAAGGAGGAGGAGGAAAAAGGCAGAGGCAAGGAGGGAAGGAAAAAGCGAAGCAGAGAATGAGAGAGGAAAAAGGTAGAGGCAAGGAGGGAAGGGAAAAGCGAAGCAGAGAAAGAGGGGGGACAAGAAGGAGGAGGAGGAGGCAGAGGGTGTGTGTGTGGGGGGGAGGGGGGCAGGGGAAAGGGGCGTATAGCAGCAACAGCACTCCTCTGATAGCCAAGTGGACACCAGCTATGGACACACGCCAGACACACACACCAGCTTATAAGACGCGCTGGCTGACGGACGGACGCCTGGCGGAGGAACATTCAACCAGGGCCGCTATTCTCAAACACATCAGCCTCCCACACCAATTATATCCAAGGGCCAAAAGTAGATCAGTCGGGTTCTAATGAGTGTTTCTTTAGGTCAAGGGAACAGAGGAAGGGTCAAACTACCACCAGGGTCATAAAACTACCCCTGGAAATGCCCGAAACTAGGAAAGCCTTGTTGAAAGTGTGGGCTTGGGAGATATGTTTATGAATAGACGAAAATAACAATAGTAATGGATGAAAGATGATGATAGAAAATGAATGAAAGGTAGAGGAAGAGAGAGAAGAGGGAAGGGAAGAAAGAAGAGGAAAAAAGGGAAAAAGAAGAGGAAGAAGAGAGAGGAGAGGGACAAGGACGAAAGAGAAGAGGAAAAGGAGACAATGATGAATAACAAGATGAAGTAAAGGTAAAGTTGGGGACGTAAGCTACGGGTGCGCGTGGCCTCAATGCTCATCTCCGTCGCACTGACCCTTATCGATAAAAGTGGCAATAATAATGAAGCGCTAAGTGAATGAAGAATAAACAAAATAATAGGAAAACAATATAAGGACGATTAGTAAACAGAAGGGACATTAAATTACTATTAGTCAAGCAAATAATAAAATGGATGAGAAAAATAACCATCTCTCTCTCTCTCTCTCTCTCTCTCTCTCAGCTCATATCCCAAAGTAGCAACAATAATTATTCACTCTCAAGATCATTTTTCTCACTTCCCTTCTCCCCTTCCCCTTCCTTCCCTCCCTTCCCCTTCCCTTCCTCCCTTTCGCTCCCCCTTCCTTTCCTCCCTTTCGCTTCCCCTTTCCTTCCTCCCTTTCCCTTCCCCTTCTCTTCCTCCCTTTCCCTTCCCCTTCCCTTCCTCCCTTTCCCTTTCCTTCCTCCCTTTCCCTTCCTCCCTTTCCCTTTCCCTTCCCTTCCTCCCTTTCCCTTTCCCTTCCCTTCCTCCCTTTCGCTTCCCCTTTCCTTCCTCCCTTTCCCTTCCTCCCTTTCGCTTCCCCTTCCCGATCTGCATCATCAACCAACTTCTTCCTTCTCCTTCCATCTTCCCTTTCCCTTCCCTTCCGTATCTTCATCACCAATCAACTCTTCCCTCTTTCCTCCCCTTCTTCTTCCCTTCCTCCCTTTCGCTTCCCCATCTGCATCATCAACCAACTTCTTCCTTCCCCTTTCTTTCCCTTCCCTTTCCTATTTTCATCACCAATCAACTCTTCCCTCTTTCCTCCTCTTCCACTTCCCTTCCCCTTCTTCCTCTTCCCTTGTTTCTACTCCCTATCTTCATCACCAACCAATCTTTCCCCCTCCCTCTACCCTCCGTCATCATCTCCCCTTCGTCAGTAACCAGCCATTCCCTCCCCTATGCATCACCACCATCATCACCATCATCACAACCACAGGCGACAAGAGGTACAAAAAGGACATCATCCACGCCCAAATATGTCCACCACCACCACCTCCACCACCATCACCACCCCACCACCACATTTATTAATCATCACCCTTATTTAAGTCACCCAAGAGAGAGAGAGAGAGAGAGAGAGAGAGAGAGAGAGAGAGAGAGAGAGAGAGAGAGAGAGAGAGAGCAGGGTTTCCACAAATGCTTCCCTCCCTCTGACATGCACAATTATACGCCATCAGATGTGAAGAAAAAATAAAAGAAAGCATGAAAACCTTAAATGTCTTCTTTTACGACGAACACATATATATAGGTCATAGGAGGAGGAGGAGGAGGAGGAGGAGGAGGAGGATGTAATTAGGAAAAAACAGAAAATGAGAGTGACAGTGACAGACAAAAGGGAAATGACGCAACAAAAGAGGGAGGAAAGAGATAAGAGGAAAGAAGATGAAGTAATAGACACATACATACATACATACATACAGACAGACAAACCGAAACATCAGCAGCACACACACACACACACACACACACACACACACACACACACACACACACACACACACAGTTACCTACCCCCTCACTACCTGCTAACCTTCCCTTTTTCAATAAGAGAGAGAGAGAGAGAGAGAGAGAGAGAGAGAGAGAGAGAGAGAGAGAGAGAGAGAGAGAGAGAGAAGGGGGGGGAGTAAAAACCCACAAAACGAAGGTAAGAAGAGTAAAAAGGTTCAGATCCTTCTTCCATGCATTCCTCGAGGGCATGCGATCACTTCCGCCCCCGAGGACACGTGCAGGAGTGTGTGTGTGTGTGTGTGTGTGTGTGTGTGTGTGTGTGTGTGTGTGACCTTCCCCTCCCGCCCTCCCTAAGCTTCCTTGATACTGATATTTACTCGCCCACGCATCTCTCTCTCTCTCTCTCTCTCTCTCTCTCTGATTAATATAAAATCACTTAGATATGAGGACAGACCACCTAGTCTGGACCATAGGCTGTGTGGTCTGAATTTATATGTAAATCTATGTAAATCTCTCTCGCCCCCAAGCTGACCTCCGCCTTGGTGACGCCTAGGAGGAGGAGGAGGAGGAGGAGGAGGAGGAGGAGGAGGATAAATAGTTTAAGCTTCTAAGGTAACTAAGAATGAGAAGAGGAAAGGGGAGGAGGAGGAAGAAAGAGGAGGAGGAGGAGGAGGAGGAGGAGGACAAAGTGGAAGTGGGAAGGAGTGGCAGCAGGAGGGGGGGGGGGGGGGGTCAGTCCTGCAGTGCCGCTATAGCTCTGCCCCCCACCCCCTCTCTCTCTCTCTCTCTCTCTCTCCGTGACTCACGCGGGCAGAAATAAATACATCGAAAACCACCTCCGGCATCCCTTACAGAGAGAGAGAGAGAGAGAGAGAGAGAGAGAGAGAGAGAGAGAGAGAGAGAGAGAGAGAGAGAGAGAGAGAGTGCAGGACATGACACAATTCCTCCCCCTCCCCCTTACACACACACACACACACACACATATACACTTATTCATACCCAAGATTACGTCCTGAAAATGAAAAACTGCTCTGTATGTGTGTGTGTGTGTGTGTGTGTGTGTGTGTGTCCAGCCAATCACGTCTCCATAAGGGGCAAACATGTGGGGCGGGCAAGCAACACACCCACCTCCTTGGCGCCTGCACCTCCACCACCACCATCAACACCATCACCACCACTGACACCTCCAACACCTGCACCAAGTCTACCACCACCACCACCACCATCACTGTCACCATCACCACCGTCATCACCTTCTCCAATACCTACAACAAGTTTACCACCAATACCAACACCACTCCTCTCTACTCTATTCAGGGGCAGTAAGTAGCGGCCTTTTTTTTCCATTATAGTTTTCTTTTTTTTACGCCCTTGAACTGTCTCCTCTGCTGTAAAAAATAAAAATAAAAAATAAAAAAATTCTCACACCACCACCACAACCACCACCACCAGAACAATCCCCATCCCTATCACCACCACCACCACCACCACCACTGTCACCTTCTCTAACACCTGTAACAAGTCTACTACCAAAATCACCACCACCACCACCACCACCATCACTACCAAAACCAGCACAACAGCAACAACAACAACAACAACCTCAAAACGAATGTATATTTTGTTTAGTTACGTTTGTTTTCTTTCCCCACTGTAACATATTTGCTTTTACACACACACACACACACACACACACACACACACACACACACACTATCACTGTCAAAATGAGATTAGATAACACGAGGGCGATAAGGGTTTCATATGTTCACTACCGGAAGAGGAGGAGGCAACAACAACAACAACAACAACAACAACTACAAAACGGTACAACTGAGAACCAAATGACCGACAATGTTGCAATAATATGTGGTTTCAATTATTAATGTAACTCTCTCTCTCTCTCTCTCTCTCTCTCTCTCTCTCTCTCTCTCTAAGGCAACAAGCACGTCTGACCGCACACACACAACAAATCCGCGTAACTCAAAACAGTAAACAGACTCAAGGCTAACCAACTAACTTACTTCAAAGATCTTGCCCAACTTCCTAACCCAAGCGAGAATAAGAAGGCGTGAATATTGAAGGAAAAGGAGGAGGAGGAGGAAGGGAGAGGAGAGGAGGTAAAAGGAGAGGAGATTATAAAAGAGAAGTTGCATGTGACCTTTAATATACATGTTATTTCTTTTCACTTCACAAGCTGGAACGAGAAGAGGGGACGAAGGAGAGGGATGAGGAAGAGGAGAGAAATGAGGGAAAAGAAGAAGAGAGGAGAGGAGAGGAGGTAAAGGGAGAAGAGATATAGAAGAGAAGCTGCATATGACCTTTAATATACATCTGTTATTTCTTTTCTTCACAAGCTGGAACGAGGAGACGGGACGAAGGAGAGGGGTGAGGAAGAGGAGAGAAATGAAGAAAAAGGAGGAGGAGGAGAAGAAGAAAGGAGAGGAGGTAAGGGTAGAAGAGATTAAGAGAAGCTCCATGACCTCCAAAATCTACACCCGTTGATATTTCTCTTCGTAAGCTGGAGCGAGGAAAGGAGACGAAGGAAAGGGATGAGGAAGAGGAGGAGAGGAGAAAAGACAGGAGGAGGGGAGAAAGGACAGGGGGAGAGAGAAACAGAAGAATTTACGACTGAATGACCTCCAACCAACACCTTCAATAACTCCTCACAATATACAACAACACAAGGAAATAGAGGGAAAAGGAGAAGAAAGGCGAAGAGAAAATAAGAGAAAAATACCAGAATCTATGAATGACCTCCAACCCACACACACACACATACAGCCCCGCCCCGCCCTGACCACCCTCCTCACCCCTTCACCCCGCCCCGCCCCGCCCCGCCCCTGTAGGCACTGACACTTCCTGACTCTTGATTTGGGTGGAGCAAGCAACACACACACACACACACACACACACACACGTTGGTACTCTCACACCCATGACACACAACGACGACGCGATGTAACCAGGATTCACCCCTTTCCTCCCCTTTCTCCTTCCTCCCTTTTCTCCCTTCTCCCCTCTCATTACTCTCCCTCCCTCTCATCCTCCACCCCTTCTCCTTTCTTTTACTTATCTCCTCTATTTCCCCTCCGTAATCTATATAACTAAGACGCATAACTCCGTCTCTTCTCTCCTTCCCCATTCTTTAATCCTTCATTCCTCCACAATTCTAACACACACACACACACACAGTCTTCCCCACCCATCCATCCTCCCCTGGCACAGCTGCTAGTCGCGTGGAGGCACAGTGACAGCAGGAGCAGGGAAGGAAGGGTACAGCACGACACGACACCCTCTGACAGCCTTCCTACCAGGGCGGGGCGGGGGCGAGGGGTGGGCAAGGTTACGTAACGCTAGCCTGCCACTGTGCCTCCCCCCGCCTCTCTCTTCTGATCCCTCCCTCTGCCCTCTTAGCCACGCCCGAGCTCTGCCTTCCTCAGCTGGGCGCCAAGGAACGTACAGGCAAGTGAGATGAGCAACCGAATGTTCGTCACTGTACACTAGGTAGGAGAAGGATAGGGATGAGGACGAGGAGATGGAGGAATAAGAGGAGAACAAGAAGATGCGGGTTTAGTTGGAGAAGGAGGTAGCCAATGCATATTAAACACCTGTCTTAGCAAACTAGAAACGCTAAATCGAAAAGCATAAAATCCCTTCACAACTAACAACAGCAATAGTAATGATTATAAATGGTTTCCCTAGTATACCAAATCTCCTTATAATCGCATCTTCCCATATTTTTTTTAGTATAACCTTCACAGATACTAAACTAAGTCCAATACTACAGACAGACTACCTCTAGCGACACCTCCCCCACACAAAAGTACACCCACTGACAGACAGACGAAAGCGTTCAAAGGACATTCTAGTGACACCCACCGACAACCTAACATCCCGTACAACAACAACAACAACAACAAAAGCCTTGGATGTGTTGCCATATCATTGTTTTCTTTTTGGTTTAGCTTGGCAAACATCGGTGTCCTAGTGGCAAGTTGTGTGTCTTCGGATAGTCCTTGGAGGATATTATTATGTAAACACTCAAGACCAGAAAACGTGTAGAAAACATACCATAAAAAAGCTTAATAGATATACATTACACGCAGCAGCCACACGCTTTTCCTAATTCATAAAAGTGAAATTTGAAAGAAAAAAAGAAAATACTGATAGATAGAGGGAAGGAAAACAATGTCTCCCCTTCGCAATAGTACAAAAAAAAAAAAAAAAAAAAAAGAGATTAAAGAAAACGCTGTCACACTTCCAGATTCATAAAAGGGAGATAAGATGGAAAAAAATAACCTACTGATCGATGAAAGGAAGGAAAATCGTCTCTCCTTAGCATTAGTAGAAAACAAGACAAAAAAAAATAAAAAATAAAATTGCGATATTATAAAGAAAACGCAGCCACACGCTTTTCCAGATTCATAGAAGATGAAAAAAAAAATAACCTACTGATCAATGAAGGGAAGGAAAATACTCTCCTACGCAATAGTAGAAAAAGAAAACAAAGAAAACGCACAGCCACACGCTTTACCAGATTCACAGAAGTAGTGAGATAAGAAAAAAAATTACTTACTGGTTATAAAGGGAGAGAAACACCATCATCTCTTTTTCCTTCGCAATTTTCACCCCCCCTCCCCCCCATCACCAAGGTTCCCATACACACTCCGGCACATCCTAATAAGGCGTCTTCCGCCACTCACAGCGAACACATGGAGGAGCGAACACACTCATCAAGGTCACACGCGATTGTTGCTTAACACACCACACACACACACACACACACACACACACACACAGTCAACTCAACTCAGCATACTTCACACACACACACACACACACACACACACACACACACACACACACACACAGTCAACTCAACTCAGCATACTTCACACACACACACACACACACACACACACACACACACACAGTCAACTCAGCATACTTCAGACTGACACACACACACACACACACACACACACACACACACAGAGGAGGATGTGAGATCAGCACTTACTGTATCGTCGTTCAGGGATGTGTCTTGAAAAGGGAGGATGAGGAGAACGATGACGAGGAGGACAAGAGGACTCGTAAGTGATGGCAGGGAACGAACGGAAGGAAAACGAGAAAGCGCCAAAGAGAGATAACACTTTCTTTTTTTAACATCACATCATTTTCATTCTTTCTCTTCGTCTCTTTCTCCATTTCCTGTCATTTTCTCATACTATCTCTCCTTTTTTTTCATCTTTTATCTCTTATCTCCGAAGCTTCACTAGATTAATAACGTTGCGCATACCATTTCATTATTTTCTTACTTCGCCTTCCTGAGACAGTCGCTTATGTGGTGGTGTTTACCCTCGTGAGAAACCAAGATGCGAGCACTCGTGGTGGTGGTGGCGGTGGTGGTGAGGAGACGCGGGGAGGTGGTGGTGGTGGTGACGATGGTGGTGATGGTGGTAGACTGAAAATGGGCTTCTTTTATGTCTCCTTCAGTTGCTTTCTTGTCTTTCTTATTGTAGTAGTAGTAGTAGTAGTAGTAGTAGTAGTAGTAGGTGGTGGGTTGTAGTAGTAGTAGTAGTGGTAGTAGGTGGTGGGTTGTAGTAGTAGTAGTAGTAGTAGTAGTGGTAGTAGAAGTAAATTCAGTACAAGACCATAAAAATAAACCATAATAAAACATGATAGCTTCTGCAGTTGCTCTTGTTGACGTAGTAGTAGTAGTAGTAGTAGTAGTAGTAGTAGTAGTGCATCACGTACACGACCACAATAATAAACCACCTCACGCCGAACCACACCTTAATTTTTTTCCCCTCGTAATTATGCATTTCCTGACCCTCCCTCCCACACCAACACACACCCTCACATCATGCTGGGGAAGAAGAGGAGTGGGGAAAGGGAGAAAAGAGAGAGGGGGGGAAGGGAAGGAGGGGCGTGTAGGTAGATGTGTGTGGGGGGCGAGGTTGGTGGTGGGGGTGTTGAGCAGGTTAGGTTGTGTTGGGGTGAGGAGGAGGAGGAGGAGGAGGAGGAGAGAGAGAGGAGAGCTCAGAGAGAGAGAGAGAGAGAGAGAGAGAGAGAGAGAGAGAGAGAGAGAGAGAGAGAGAGAGAGAGAGAGAGAGAGAGAGAGAGAGAGAGAGAGAGTCAGCCCGCACACGCCCTATCTTCTTCAGCCCGCCCCAAATAGCTCTTCCAAGGCTGCCGTTATCGCATCGGAAGGGACATCGTTACCCTGATACGCTGAGGAAGGGGTGAAGGGGCGGCGGGGTGCTCCACTAACCCACTACACACCCCTTCCACTACACCACCTCCCATGCGATAATACCTGGGTCTTACATCCACTCCCACTTGGTCCTTTAACCTCTCCTCTCTCCCTCCCTTCCTCTCTCCCTTACAAATACAGGTAAGTACTCTCCCTTTCATATCCTCACCTACTTGCCCTCACCCTTCCCCCTACGCGAGCTTCCCCTTCCTATTTTCACCCCCTCCTCTCCCCATTTACATAGATA
>NC_066535.1:8103620-8148620 GCF_024679095.1 Eriocheir sinensis | reverse complement strand
AAGTCTTTCCTACATGACAGTTGAGAGAGAGAGAGAGAGAGAGAGAGAGAGAGAGAGAGAGAGAGAGAGAGAGAGAGAGAGAGAGAGAGAGAGAGAGAGAGAGAGAGAGAGAGAGAGAATAACCTAACCAACATCATTATTTTTTCATGAGAGAGAGAGAGAGAGAGAGAGAGAGAGAGAGAGAGAGAGAGAGAGAGAGAGAGAGAGAGAGAGAGAGAGAGAGAGAGAGAGAGAGAGAGAGAGACATTGTGACTTGAATGGAGAGGGAAGATAACAGCTGGCCCGAGGAGGAGGAGGAGGAGGAGGAGGAGGAGGAGGAGGAGGAGGAGGAGAAGTCAACTAGCCATAACATTTCACTTTCCTTTCTCTTTTGTTTACTTTTTTTGGATGTTTGTTTGTTTGTTAAGTCTTGTACATACGTGTAGTCGACTTGTATGTCTTGAAGAGTAGATAAGGATAATATAGTTACGTAGGTCTCTCTCTCTCTCTCTCTCTCTCTCTCTCTCTCTCTCTCTCTCTCTCTCTTAATCACCGCAAACTAACTCTGATGACCACAATCCTCCTCCTCCTCTTCTGTATTCTATCAAAACCGTTATCAACACTCCAATACCTACACCTACAGGCAACTTATATAAGACTGTAGTAGTAGTAGTAGTAGTAGTAGTAGTAGTAGTAGTAGTAGTAGTTGTAGTGGAAGGCGTGGTATGGGTGAGGGAAGGGAAAGTGAGGAAGGGAACGCAGAGAGGAGAAAAATCTCTTATGTCGCTACTAAACCTATCGCCCTACCCCTCTGTGTGCCTAGGCCTATCACAACAAGGAAGGAAGGAAGGGAGGGAGGAAAGTTTGGTTAGAGATAAGGAAGAAAGTCGAGGCTGAGGTTGGTTTGAGAAGGAAGGAAGGAAGGAAGGAAGGGAGGAAGGAAAGTCTGGGTGGAGATAAGAGGAAGGAAGGAAGGAAGGAAGGAAGGGAGGAAGGAAAGTCTGGGTGGAGATAAGAAAGAAAGTTAAGGCTGAGGTAGAGACTGGTTTGAGAAGGAAGGAAGGAAGGAAGGAAGGAAAGTCTGGGTGGAGATAAAAAAAAAAAAAGTTAAGGCTGAGGTAGACGCTGGTTTGAGAAGGAAGGAAGGAAGGAAGGAAGGATGGAAGAAAGCGAGGAAGGAAAAGTAGGTAAGGTCAAGAGACTCTGGGAAGGTCACGATGATGATGATGATGAGAGAGAGAGAGAGAGAGAGAGAGAGAGAGAGAGAGAGAGAGAGAGAGAGAGAGAGAGAGAGAGAGAGAGAGAGAGAGAGAGAGAGAGAGAGAGAGAGGGGGGGGCCTTCACCAGGCTCTCGTGACCACAGGTGACCATCCAAACTTGAGGGGCAAGGGTCAGTCAGCCCCCCCCCCTCCCCCTCTCACCTCTCCCAGACCTTCACCCCATCACCCCCACCGCACGCCACAGACAGCTGCCCTTCCCATCACCCCTTCAACGCCCCCACCCCCTCCCTTACTTACACATCCCTGGACATCTGCTCCCCTTGCACACCCTTCTAGGCAGCTACTCCCCCTTTCCCATCACTCGTTCACCCCTTCACCTCTACCCCTTCACCCTAACCTACCCTTCCCCCTTCACTCATTCTCCCTAACCTACCCTTCCCCCTCCACTCATTCTCCCTAACCTACCCTTCCCCCTTCACTCATTCTCCCTAACCTACCCTTCCCCCTCCACTCATTCTCCCTAACCTACCCTTCCCCTTCACTCATTCTCCTAACCTACCCTTCCCCTTAACTCATTCTCCCTAACCTACCCTTCCCCCTTCACTCATTCTCCCTAACCTACCCTTCCCCCTTCACTCATTCTCCCTAACCTACCCTTCTCCCTTCACTCATTTTCCCTAACCTACCCTTCCCCCTTCACTCATTCTCCCTAACCTACCCTTCCCCCTTCACTCATTCTCCCTAACCTACCCTTCCCCCTTCACTCATTCTCCCTAACCTACTCTTACCCCCTTCCCAAGTTCCCACACTCCCCTATTCCAATCACTCACTCACCCCTTCCCCTCCTCCCCCATCACCCCACATCCCTCCCTTCATCTACCCCAACTCACCCTCCCCCCTTCACGTACTACATAGGAGAACCACACCCACTCCCTTACCTATCCCTACAACCCATACAACCCCCTTTCCCTTCACTCCCCCTAACACCACCACCAGAGAGAGAGAAATGGAAACCGAGTCTTCATCAACCATACCTATCACCATCACCACCTTCTCCTTCCCTCTTCTCCCTCTACCTCTTCTTTCTATTCCTTTGCCAAGCAGTAGCCCCGCCCACCCATACACGACCCCGCGGCAGCTTTCCCTCTCCGCCGCTGGGAACCTTGACCGCCCAGACCCCTCGCGGCGCAATTATACGGCATGACAGACGCTAAGACGACACGCAAGGCCAAGGAAAGAAAGCCCTGCCTGCGTGCGTGCGAGCGTGCCTGCGAGATGACGGCCGGCGCGCTGAGGCAAGGCTGAGGCCCCGGAGACGCTGGCACGCACGGGGAACAGGACGAGGCTGCGCTGAGTTTGACAAGATTCTCCCTAGTATTTCCATTTGAAACTGGTCGGTGGGGTGTAGGCCTATGCGGGTCAGCCCCGCCCCACATATCTGCCACACACTCTCAAGACTTCTCGCTTCCTCTCATATTTCAGCTATTTACTGCCTTTAAATGAATTTAATTTAATAAATGGATAATCTAACAAGGTCATATTATATTAAGATTGTTTAGTTTTTAGGATAATAACAGATTTTGTATAAATACCACGACATTTGACAAAGTTGTATTCCAACATTGTCAAGTGTTGTGGTATTTATACAAAATATTCATTACTATCCTAGAAATTAAACAATTTTAACACTATATGACCTTATTAGATTATAAAATTATTTAATTAGGTTCATATAAAGGTAGTAAATAGCTGATATATGAGAGGAAGCGAGAAGTCTTGAGAGTGTGTGGCAGATATGTGGGGCGGGGCTGACCCGCATAGGCCTACACGCCACCGGCCAGTTTCAAATGGAAATACTATAGCTTAGATCGGGGCGGGGTGTAAGGTGATGGTCTGGAAGGAAAGGAAATCTGGACTTGTTTTGTGATAGGGTATGTTGTGTTGTTTGCTGGATGTGACAGAAGGTGCTGGTCTTGAGGGAAGCGAAATCTGGACTTTTCGTTAGGGAGAAAAGTAGAAAGGCGTGTTGTGTTGTTTCCTGGATGTGAAGAAAGGAAGGAGAGTAACGAATGAAGGGAAATAAAAACGAAGAAAGGAAGGAAGGTGTCTAGCATGTCTTCAGAGGCAAATATTGCCACTCCGTCACTTTCCCTTAGCTCAGGGGACCCATTTACTCCTCCTACAGCATTTCCTACTTAGTGGACTCTTTATTAAGGGAAAAATTGAGTCCGTCCAGCTGTCACTACCTGTGCCCCGCCATGACCTGAACCACCTAACACAGCCTCGCCAAGCCAAGCAGCCTCGTCCCGCTTTCCGTGCGTGCAGCAACAGCGAGCCAAGGAAGGATGTTGGCGGGTATATAATGAGAGAGAGAGGGAGATGTAACGACAGCATGTGACCTCACTGGAAATAGGGCATCCAGCTGGTGCTGGTGCGTGTGTCTGTTCGCGCGCGTGTGTGCGTGTATGTGTGCAGGTATGTGTTTTTCTCTAGTGCAGTGTTTCTTAACTTGAGGTGCTGGCACACCCAGGGGGTGCTGAAATCAATCTTAGGGGGTGCTGGGAAACACTGCACATATGGCGGCACGATGTCAGTGTATACAAAAGTATCAAAGGGAGGGATTCTCCATGCTCTTTACCCCTCTTGGAAGAATGAACTAAATCAATTATCAAGCAGTACTTCATTTTAGTAATGTCACAACTGTAGTCCCTGTAACTACATGGTAGCTAGAGTTAGCGGAATGGGATAGGAGGGGAAAGGACGGGAAGGGAAGATATAGAATGGGAGGGGAAGACACAGAAGGGGATGGGAAAATGAAGAATGGGACGAAACATGACGGAATGGGAAGGTAAAGGATGGACTGGAAAGGTAAAGATGGTAAGTGAAGGAAAGGGAAGTGATGGGGTGAGGTGTGAGGAGATGAGAAGGTAAAGATAAAGGTGGAGAGGCAGCAGCAGCTTCTCACCACCAACACAACCATCTCCATCACGCATTGCCAAGAAGAGAGGTAAAGGAAGATGAAGGAGAGAGGAGGGAGAAAGGGAGATGAAGGAGAAGCGAGATGAGGGAGAAGGAAGACGGGAGGGACATCGGCACCTTCTCCTCCTCCTCCTCACCTCCACCACCTAGGAACAAAGCACCTCCCTCCCTCTCTCCCTTAGGCTTAACGGGACAGACCATTACAAGTACTGCCCACACACCACCACCACCACCGCCACCACAAAAACAATGCCTCCATCACCACGGTCGCCGCCTCCACGCCCCGCCAAGGGAGTAGTGACGCAAATGTATCGTAACCTAGTGATTTATTTAGTTTTTATCTTTTCATTTATTCTATTTATTTATTTTTATTGTGAGTGGATGTTATTTTTCATTTATTTTTCTTTCTTATTTTATTTTATTAATCTACGTACTTTTTACTTCTTCGTGTCTGTGAGTTGCTATTGTATTTACTATTATCTATCGTTTTCTATCATTTTATTTAAGTTTTAGTAGAAGTTACTTATAAATTCAATAGTTTGGATTTTCACAGATAAGTCGACGTATTGCAAACTCAGTCGTAAAAAAAATTATATATAAAAAAAATCAACAAGGTCAGCTAACCACGCCTTGAAAAATGGATCGAAAATAGACAAATCAGCCACATTACAGATGACGAAAGAAACACAACGGACGGAAACTAAACACACACACACACACACACACACACACACACATCTTGAACTTTGACTATCTTTTTTTTTCTCTCCTTGTCGCTTCCAAGTTATTCGTTTCTCCTTTTCTTTTCTCCTCCTTTTAACATTTCTTTCCTCATATAGTTATTTACGATGACGGTGGTGTGTATAATGATTCCTACTCTTTGATCCGCAGTGTGTTCGAAGGAGTGTGAGGAAGGGAAGGAAGGAGGGAGTAAGTGTGTGTTATTCTCCTTCTTAACATTATTTTCCTCATACATTTAATTACGATGACGGTGTTGTGTATAATGATTCCTACTCTTTGGTTCGTACAGTCTGTAAGGGAGGGAGGGAGGGAGGGAGGGAGCGAGTGAGTTTGTTTGTACTGTGTTGGTTATCAATCGACACTCTCGTCACATTTCATTATAGTCAAGTGTCTCATCCGTTTCCTGTAAGTTATGACACACATACACACACACACACAAAGACACAGTACCAGAACTTTCACGTGACTTACATACTTACATACAGACACCTCCCTCTCTCCCCTTCCCCTTCCTTTCTACTTTCCCGTTTGTTTGTTTTTTTGGTCGTTCCTCTCTCCCAGTGCTTTTCTCCTCATTGTCGTTCTTCTCTTCCTCCTCCTCCTCTTCTATATATTTTTCATAATTTTTTTCCCTCTTCCACTTTCTTGTCTTTCTATTTCTATCTCCTTTTCTTATTCTACTCTTCCTCTTGTCAATAGTTTTAGTCATTTTTCTCTCTCTCGTTTTCTTGTTTTTTTATTCGTAACTTCTTTTTCTTATCATACTTCTTTTTTTCCTTTTATACTTTCTTGTCTCTATTCCTACCTTCTCATTTTACTCTTTATTCTTCCTCCTGTCTATATTTTTCATCATTTTTCCCTCTTCCACTTCCTTGTTTTGTCTATTTCTACTTCCTCTTCTTCTTATTCTATTTCTCTCTCTCTATCTTTCTTTTTCATATTTTTTAACCCCTTTCACTTTCTTGTTTTGTCTATTCCTACCTCCTTTTTTTCACTTTATTCTACTTCTCTCTCTCTATCTTTGTTTTTCATATTTTTTAACCCCTTTCACTTTCTTGTTCGTCCATTCCTACCTCCGTATTCTATTCTAAACTTCCTCCTCTTTACACTTTTCATCGTTTTTCCTACTTCCACTTTCTTCTCTTCAATTCCTATTCATATTTCTACTTTTCTCTCTATCTTTATTTTTCACATTTTTTAACCCCTTTCACTTTCTTGTTCGTCCATTCCTACCTCCGTATTCTATTCTAAACTTCCTCCTCTTTACACTTTTCATCATTTTTTTCGTACTTCCACTTTCGTCTTCAATTCCTACTCATTTTTCCCAATACCAGCTTCTCTTTTTTTTTTTTTTACATTTTTCCCTTAAACCTTCTGGTCTGTCTATTCCTATCACCTTATTTTATTCTCCTCATCCTCCTGTTTATACTTCCCTACCTCTAACCTTCCTTATATTTACTGTCCTTTCCTGTCTGTCTCTATTTTCATTGTTTTCCTCTTCTCTATGAACGTTCTTGTTTTCCCTCCACACCCTTATTGTTCCTCCTTGGCTGTCTTTCGTTTCCTGATATATTTCTCTTTCATTGGCTTCATATTTTTTATCTTCTATCTCACAATGTCTTAATCGTAGTGCAGTCCTTCTATGTTCACCTATTTCTTCTCTTCTACGTCTTCTCTATACTTCCCTGTATGTACCTTCTTCCTTTTCATTCTTACTCCTGATCCTCTGCAAGTTTTCTTTCTCCTCCACTTTCCTATCATTCTTCCTTCACCTCGATTGTCATAGTGGTACGGTTTCTCTCTCTCTCTCTCTCTCTCTCTCTCTCTCTCTCTCTCTCTCTCTCTCTCCAGCTCTCACCTTTCTCTCTTTCGGTCTACTTCTCCTCCAGCTCTTTATTGCGGTCTGTTTCTCTCCCTAGATCTAAGTCCCAACTCTCTCTCTCTCTCTCTCTCTCTCTCTCTCTCTCTCTCTCTCTCTCTCTCTCTCTCTCTCTCGTGTCGTCGCTTGGCTGAAAGGGAAAGTGACTTCCGCACTCTCCCTCCACCTGCTGCCGCCTGCCTGCCTGCCTCCCCCCCCCCCCACACACACACTGCTGCCTGCTCCCCCCACGAGGCGTCACGCTAGAGTAGTGACACACACACACACACACACACACACACACACACACACACACACTTGAGGGGAACTGATAAGTGATGGACATATTTGATGATAAAATAGCAAGAACAAGAATTTGACACTACTACAAACCATAAGTAATATAATAATAATAATAATAATAATAATAATAATAATAATAATAATAATAATAATAAACAGCAGCAAGCACAGCACCACCAACAGCCTGAGTGTCATGGTCGCTGCAGGGGACTGACGGACAGCAGCACCACCACCAGCACCTGTCCTGTCGTCTCTATTTCGCAACTGTCACCGGGATTCGCGACACCTGTGATTGGCTCGCTCGATGAAGCGAAATGAAACGAGTGAATGGTTCAATCGTCTGCATTATAAAGCTTGGCTGCGTAGGAATCACGAGTGACTGATATAATGAACGAGCGTCACGCTGGTGAGGTGAGTGCAAGAGGCTCCTGTGAGGCTGTGAGGGCGTGAGGAGGGTCCAGCACACCTACACTCCCGCCCACACCACGCGGCGCACAGCTCTTCGCCGTCACCGTCACCAGCACCACATCTGCTTCGCGATCGCGCCAATCCCGCCGTCACCCAGGCCCCCAGCCCCTGCCAGGCCCTCGCTTGGCTTCTCGCCGAGGATAAACAACACAACAGCGTGTCTGTCACAGGTGTGGGCCGCCGCCAGGCTCCACAATCGCCACTCCTTACGAACGCCTTGATTCGCGTCAACAACCAACACATATCTCCATTTGGTCATTTTTGGAGAAGAACCACCTTGAGAAGAATCACTGACGCCCTCCGTGTCGGGAAGGGCACGCCAGCCAGCACGGCCTGACAGCCTCGCCACAGCTTGGCCACGGAGCCAAGCGTTGGCTGGCGCTGGTCGTGCTGGGTTAACCTGGCTCATGCATGTCAACAACCATATTAACACTCCTTTTTTCCACGTGACGCATCAAGCACTGGCCCGGCGGCGTGTGTGGCGGGGGAGACACTCACTGCAGGGTATCCTTTGGACGTTCCACAGTGACGAGGTAGAGGTATCCCGCGTCCTGGCGGTGTGTTGGAAGCGTGGACTGCGCCGGGCTCGGTAGCGTGTCCGTCCGTTCAAGGTGCGGGTGCGCCACTGACTGACTGAGGCGGCGAGGGTGAGGCCCCGGCGGCCGCCGCCGGGCTGGGGCGGAGGGGGCAGGGGATGGCCCTCCCTGGGAACGCCTCGTTGGGCTGGTTTCAGAGCCACCCGGGCTTGTGTTCGCTACACACACACACACACACACACACCAAGGCAACGCGTCCTTCAACACACCTAACGCAGGACATGTAACAGTGCACACCCACGCCCCGCCTTTATCTGTTCTTATCGCAAAGAAAACGAACACGATAAAAAGCGTGATAAGAAAGTTAAGATACGGATCACAGTGACGAAATTTTCTTCAGTGTGTGCTTGTGTGTGTTGCCGTGTATCAGGACGCCGTCCCTACCCTCAGCACCTCGCCTGCCTCTCCTCAGCTGTAAGTGGAGGCGATCACTCTCAAAACACTACATGATATTTCTAGCTCTAAACAAGACCTGCACCCGCTATTTACGAGACAACCCTCCCACTGCGCCGACGAGGCCAGGGGTCAGGCAGCCTCGCCCAGCGACCCACGCTTAACTCGAGGGCTAAGTCTACAAACTGAAGGAGGAGACTTTGATGCATAGGCAGGAGCCAATTAACAGGATGAAGTTCCTGCAACATGCAACCGTCAGGCCATAAAACTGTCTTCTACCGTTGAGAACATTTTCTGGGCAAAGAGTAATGGGAGAACAACATGCTGGATCGGCTTAGGACTGTCACACGCCTACCCTGCCCTTCTGAGGAACCTCCCTGACCCAGTCCATGATGGGAACTGAGGCAAGGCTCTGTTTGTATGTACCCTCCGGCCGATATTGTTCTTGTACCCCCGAGGGTATAATATGTTTACACTGGTATTGGAGCACAGCTGGACAAGCAACAATCACATGATATTATTACTGCCACATCGACAAAGTAAACTGCTTTATGAGACCCTGAATGTAAGGGACACATGTACCCTCCAGTCAGTCTTGTATACGATCCTGACATATTTACGCTGGTATTGGACAGACGACAATCACATAATATCATCACTGCCACATCGACAAAGTACATAAGCTGCTTCATGAGAAAGCCAGAGGTATGAGACACGAGTACTACCCTCCAGTCAGTCTTGAATACAATCCTTTGATATACGTTTTCACTTGTATTGGAGCATCGTTGGACAAACAACAATCACATAATGCTATCAGTGCCACGTCGATAAGATAAACTACTTTATGAGAGCCACAGAGGTAAGAGGCACGTGCACCCTCCAGTCAGTCTTGTATACGATCCTTTGACTCTTATTAATAGATTTGCAAATGCATCAAAACACTCTTGCTGCACAAACAAGTGTAACGCCCAGATGATGGTGATGAGGCAGCGGCGCGTTGAAAGGCAAGCTGTTTTATGAGGCATCAGTAGGATATTATATTTATTAAGTTCGGTTGTGAAAGTAACTTGTTTTTTCAATTCAGATTCCAGCGAGATTCACTGCATTAGATATGAGGCATCCGAAAGAGACAGGGTGTGAGGGACGATGCCATTTTTTTCTAGATTGCAATAAAAAAGACAGGCTACACATTACAGTAAGAGAAGAGCAAGAGAAGATGGCGCCACTATAAACACTTGCCTACGCCATGACAGGCTGGGGCCAACTACCATCCAGGCCCTCAAGAAAAGCCTACCGGCGCTATAGGTGTATACACACACACACACACACAAAAAAAAAAAAAGGAACAAGAATCAAGTTGTAAGGGAAAAGCGACCTTGTAACTGGTGTACCGAGTCACTTTTCTCGGGCAACTTTCATCTTGTTTTTCCTTGGATGTGGAAACTGGAGAAAAAAATATACCTACATCCCTTATGCACCTCACATAATAAGACAGGTCACCAAACACATGTAGGAGGCAATAAAAAAATGACATGCTGACAACCCTTCACTGAGTCAGATGAGCACAAAATATTAAACAGAGAGATACAGCTTCTCCACACCCCCTTTTTTAGTTATGGGTCCGAAGAAGTGTGAGAAACGTCCACCCGAGCAGCATGCCATCTTAAAACAAAGCATTATATCCCTTTATGTTCTGCTCCAACTATCTGCCATTAGCCATAAAAAGAACACGAGATTAGAGCTTTTACATCACGATAACACCATTCCACCAAGAGCAACGAAATCGCCTCGCCAGCAGGTCATCAATTATGCAACAATGGCTCAGAAATTTCTATCACAACTCAACTCTTCCACCTTGAGCAATGTGATGCCCTGAACACACAAGATGCAAACATCGGCAAACACGTTGACCCACAGAAAACAGATGTACATGAGCAAACACTGCGACACTAATTTAACCACCAAGAATAATATAAAACAACATAAAACCACTCATTAGGAAGGAGAAGTCAGAGAGGTCATTATGCATGGAGATTCAATGATAGAAAAAGACACATGATTTAACAAATATACAACATCTGCAACATACATAACCACACTATAAATTTCCCGGGAGTGCTTAGTTTCAGTCATTCTCTGGTGACTGAAACATTTACATCCAATCTCTGTTTCAAGAGAGATGCAAAATGTGATACATACTTACTTTTCACACTATGGAGAGGGTAGATATTTTCACCCGGTAAGAAGAGCATAATGGATACTAAGTTCAAATACAAAATATACACCTGCAGAGAATTAAACTCCCTGCACAGACTAGAGGCTGCTGAAGAGGAAGCAGAAGTAAGAACTGCCATAAGGAAAAGAAGGCTGACATATGCAAGCAGGTATGGAGCCTTTAGACACTACTATGGGTTTCAGAGGCTGTGTTATATCATTTTTAACCCGTCCGCTGCGATTGGCACGGATTTGTCCTTCTCTGGTAGCCTGGTAACATATACTCCCAGGTCTTTTTCTGCCTCTGTGGTGGATAGTGGAGTGTTTCCCATGTGGTACTGGTATGCTGGATATCCCCTCCCAAGGTGCGTGACTACATTTTCTTCACTGAATTGTAGCAGCCACTATTTGTTCCATTCCTGTAGCTTGGTGACATCTCGTAGAAAATCGCAGTCAAGGGGTTAACAGTGCATCGGGTAAGGATAATAATCTGGCACAGCGTTTCAGACCTTGCCCTAATTTATTCAGTATGTTACAATACCAAGATGTGAATAATAATCAAAGCATTTGTAAGAGTGATGGAAAGGTAGACTCAGCCCAAATGTAGTGGCTAGCGTGACGTATTGAATAAATTAGGGCAAGGTCTGAAACATGCTCTGCCAGATTATCTTCATTACCCGACGCTTCCTGAAAACACACCACCATGGCCTCTGAAACCCATAGTAGCAGGTAATCCTTTTGGCAGGTAGATAGATTTAGAATTAGCACAACTTGGAAAAATTCTGGAGGAGCAGGGTGAAGAAGAGCAACAAAAGAGGCTGCAACACTCACCCTCCGTCGGGCAAGCTTCCTGGAGGAGACAACGGGTGCGGTGGTCATGGTCGGGCGCGCCTCATTGGCCAGTGTTGCAGAGAAGGAACGCGTGATTGATGAGATGGCAACGGAGAAGGTGGAGGATGAAAAAGGTGGTGATGTAGCTGGTATGGAGGCGGTGAGAGCGGCAGCGTGGTGTATACGCGGTGTGTGGGGCTGTACGACTGCAGGCGGGGTGTTGGTCAGGAGGGGAGAGAGAGGGGAGCGGGGAGAGGGAGGGAGCAGGAGAGGGGAGAGGTGGGCATGGTTCCGCGGGGAGTTGACGGGAGAGCCCCGGGGAGAGCCCTTGGGACCAGCATCAGAGGGCAGCTTCAGCAGGTCTTTGGTGTCTATCCGTTCTCCTGCAAAGAACGCAATGCAATATTTATATGGCCTTCATAGACATATCTCACCCTATTTGTCTTAAAAATAAACATAAACATAAACAAGCATCCAACATCATATATATATATAGTTGCATGCACAACTCATGAAGTTCAAGCTCAGGGTCGAGTTGGAGGCAAAACAAACTGCGCTTCTTCTTCTTTTGATATGTTTTGTGTTGGTGCCGCAAGACAGACTTTCTGCCGAAATGCCATCCACTTGTGCAGTGCTGGGGTGCGGCAATAAAGTGAACAAGTTCCCTGACAAGTCGTTTTACAGACTACCAGCTACCTCCAACCCGATAGTAACCCCGCTGTGATGTTTAACAGTTACTCTCCTGCATGCCACCTATAGGAAGTCCTACATGCTGGTATAACAGATTTTGGCATACTGCTCAGTTCAAGGGATTTGTTTTGTAAGAGATATAACCATTCAAATCAGACCCAACTTTTTCTTTCTTTCATTTAGTGGGCCCATGAGGCTGTCAGGAGTGATTGACAGACATGAGTCAGCTTCCTACTCCATAGTTACTAAATCAGAAAAAAAAGACAAGAGTATCTTACATAAATCTTTGCTAGCTGCTTGAATATGCCACATTTCCATACAGGTCTCACAGTTCAGTAAATGTATGAGTATGGCAACTGATTTTGGAATTTATCTGAATCCTACTTAAAATGTGTGGCCACTTCGTTTATGAAATTGTACACTTTCAGATTTTACGTATTTTTGGGGCCTTGGAAAAATATTTAAGTGCATATTCAGAACACAAAACACAGCAGTTCAAGTGTGACTCATTCTCTTTTCACTGGGGTCTGCACATGTGGAGACTCTGAGTTCCCATCAGATTTGGTTATCATATTTCTTTGCTGATCAACCTGCTAAACATGATAACAACTTTGATATTCTTAATGATTGACTTTAGTTGATTCAGCATCCTACTTATTTCCTTGATCCCCTTGGAGATGTGCTCAACATTCTTGTATTCTTAATCTTTCAGCTTGTTCTCCCAAACTTCTCTCCACTGAGCTCCACAAATCATGACCTTTTTTAACTATTTTCTCCTAACACTCCTGTACAGCTTCTGAACCCAGTGAAGAGGTAGTGCTCATGGCATTAAAGCCTGCATTCTTAAATGTCTTAGAGCCTCAGATCCTGTTTAAAAAGGCTCTTATAGAAGCTGCTGGAATTTTCATGGACTATTTTGTGATTCTAGTGATAGCTTAACATGACTTCTGCACATTGAACAGGAAAATCACCCATGAAAACCTGGTTAATTTTCTCTGTTTTTGTAAAAGTCGTAATGGGAGCCCATTATGTTTAAGGATATGTACCGTACCTAAGGGTTAGTTGGCTTGAGCAGCAGGATGAAGGTAAATATATGAAGGTATATCAATTTTAGGCAGTTAATTACCATTGTCATTATAACTATATAAAGTAAATCTTGCCCCAAGGCACTGAATCCATTAATAAAGAGCATGTAAGTCTCAGATGCTGCATTGGCTTGTTATTCAGACAGTCAAAAACATGAACTCCAGTTTTATGTAGATATTGTTCTTAACAACATAAAGGAAGCAGCACTCTTACCCTTGGTGATGGAGTGCAGGATCTCGCTGCACCACTGCCTCTCCCCCGGCTGGGACATAAACTCCCGGAACAGAGCATCGGTCACACCTTGCAGGTTGCACACTTTGAGAGTCATAGTAAGCCTGAAACAGCACATTCTTTTTAGTTTTGTAGGACACTGATGTCATGCAAATTTACTTACAATTAGTGATTTGACATGGAACTCTAAATAAGAAGAAAAAAATCTGAGTGATTGGTTCCATTATGAAATGATTCATAATGGTGTGTCATATTCCTGTGCTTCCTCTACCAATGCACAACCCTTCTTGCTTAATCCTGGGCAGAGACAAGATTACCACATGATTACCCAATACTGATGTAGACTCATGGTCATCTAAATATGCCTCATCGTAAATCTTAATCATGTTATTCTAGCAGAACAATTATACACATGTACTTACTAATGTAGGCAATTTTCAGCACTTTAGCTCTTTGCTGTTTCTTCAGTGTGGTCATACAGCCTAAACCCACCTCCCTCTCTATGTCTATTACATATTTAAGGTACTGAATGACTAGAGCAAAGTTTTGCAAGCATGTGGTTAATGAATGAACAACTAAAGCCTTAAGAGAAAGATGGATAGATATAAGGAAGGAGTGTCTGGATAGAGAGAGATGGAAACTCTTCTGCCGTGGCCATCCCCTGGTGGTGGCTCCTAGGAGCAGCCGTCAAAGATGAATGAAATGAACGGCCAGATATATGGAGAAGAATGACGGAAAATATTAAATCTTCAATAAGTGCTTTCTAAAAGTCCCTCATGCAGCCCCTCTGCTTTCCTATATCCCTAAGGTCCCAAGGTGGGCACCAAGTCTTTGAAAAGAACTACTAGTCCCAGCCCTGCTATTTGCGTAAAAATAAAAAAAAAATAAAATAAATAAAAAAAAAAAAAAAAAAAAAAATCAGGCGTCCAAATCTCAGTTCTTTCTGATGACTACGAAGAATCGACTCAATCCTCAAACATCTACTGTCATACCTAAGAAAAACCTCCTTTTCCCAGTTTTCATAGCCCAACATTCCTTTATAACATTTTAATTATGGCATCCCTCTCACTTCTCTCCTCCTGTGCTGGAAGATTTAATTTCTTCAATCTCTTTTCATGTGACAGCCCCAATAGACTTAGTGTACATGTGTGTGTGTGTGTGTGCATGTGCGTGTGTGTGTAATTCACCTCTTGGTCTGCTGCAGGTCTCTCTCGAGACAGCCAGCCGTTCCCCAACGGAAGTGCACAGAGCTCATAGTGTGTGTGTGTGTGTTGTTGCTTTTCTTTCATTAGCTCTTGACGCATAGCTCTCCGATAGACTTTCTTAATGGGCCCTGTTGGTTTGTCCCAGTTAGTGGCACTGGCAAGTATTTTATAGTGGCATCATTCCTGCTTGCCTCGTGTTGGGTAATATTGGTTTATATTACACGTGCCCATTTCATTAGGCATTCAAGCCTCATGTCCATCCCTGGAGATGTTCCTCAGATACACCCCTCCATGTTGTCTGCCGAGTGTGTCATTTGGTGCCGTCCATCATGGATGCACAGCAGTCATAATCATCATGGTGGTGGGGCAGATTGCATTAACTTTGACAGCTTCTGAAGATTGTCCAGTGCCTATCAAGCTACATGGCTTCCTCCTCTTGTAGGTTGTTGGCTGTATCCTGCCTCAGATGCTGCAGGTTGTGGGTGGATGGTTGATGAGGGCAGAAGTTGCAGTGGTCACACTACCTGTGCCATAAAATCTGTTCTGCATCTGGTACAGTGTCCTGTGGCCCAGCATCAAATGGTACAGAATCAAACTATCAATAGGAGCTTACATGGGGGCTTGTCACCTTACCCACCCAACTATGCCAACCCGAGGTATCCTTTCAAGCAAGTCTCCACGCAGGCCTCCTTCCCATTCCAAGTATCTAGGGGCAGGATCCATCATCTGGCTCAAGCCACAAGCTTTGTAGGCATCCCCTTGGTCTACTCCACTCAGAATTGTCTCATACATGTTTTAATTTATTGTGATGCTCGGCCCATGATGCCAGTAGGTTTTCTTGAAGAGGCTTGGTGGTTGGCCCCAGCCCATTAAGTGCACCATTCTTGCCTGACTCAGGCTGCACCCTGGAGTTACACTTGATTCTCCTGAGAGAGTTTTGCTGAAGTCCAGGTTAATAGGTAGGCTAGTCATAGGTTGTCTTCAGCCTCTTGGCAATAGCTGAAATTTGTCAGCTTATAACGTTGGGTGGGAAGTGGACACAGATCCCACTCACTGATCACTCGGCCACTAACTCCCCAATATAAGGTAAAAAAATGAAAACCATAATTTACCCAGAAATTATGAGTTTGTCACTAAAATTAACCACAAAGGTCAGCCAAATAATTCCCAAATATTTAACTTTGACAAGAACAAAATTTACTATACTAATCTAGTGCTGGAGCAGGTGTACTCCCTCTCGAGTCCTGTGTATTACTAGTATTGATAATAATCAATGAGAATGCTTGCAAACTTTCTGTTGGTGGGACACATGCAGGACAGGAGTAAGGGATCATGCCAGGCCAACCTTCTCAGTGCTTCAGGTGCTTTTAACTCCTGATCTGCCCACTAGAGGCCATAGTATAAAACAGCACGTTAGGAATCAGTTGTAACTAAGGAAGAAGTCCTATAGTGTCAGAGAAATAGCATTGTGGAACTCCTTCCCAGAATCCCAAGTCATCCTCCAGTCTCCATCTTTGTTCAGATCAGCACTAGCTCAACAGCTTGGGGACACTCTTTGAATACCGTACTACTAATTGGACTAAAGCTCTCTATCCAATTTCATGATCTCTAATATAAGTTGTCTGCATATGATGCACTATTTAGCATTTTTACAAGCACTTGTTTTGTTCATGTCATTATATATTCTGAGCTGGCACATGAGCAGAGTACGGGCTTCCCAGTGCCCCCTCCTCCTTGTGTGGATTGTGGGGCCGGGAAGCCCACCAGGTGAGTGCAAGATGCCATGCTTCCCTGGTGATTTCTAAAGAGGCAAGGGAAGCAGTGCTCGTAAGAGGATGTTGCTTCTCTCAAGGTTTTCAACATGCCCCCCCCCCTCACACCTCACCCTCATTCCTGTCCCTCCCACACCTAACCCACGTGGCTCACCCTTGTCCCTCTCACGCCTCATCCTCAGCCTCGTCCCTCCCACACCTCACCCTCGTCCCTCTCACACCTCACCCTCGGCCTCGTCCCTCACACACCTCACCCTCGCCCATGCCACACCTCACCCTCGACTCGCCCTCCTCCACCTCCGCCTCGCCGGCCACCCTCACCCTCCAGGTCCCCTCACGCAATGACACACCCCGGCAGTCACTCACCCTTGTTGCGCCTCCCCGGCCACCTGCACGACACCCTACACGCCCTCCGCATGTAATTATCACACACAAAGTAATGAAACTGGCGCGCTGGAGCCCCGCCAGGTTTGTTTACATCACGTGACAGGTGACGGCCGCGCGGCGCACCCCGCCCCGCCGCCCCGTGCATTATTAACGGTGCGGCGCCGCCTTGCCTTGGGCCGGAGCCTCTCAGGATGGAATTGTAGACATTAAGACATTCTTCTGTGTGTTTTCAATAATCTACCCAAAGCCGAAGACTACCACATGCACACGTAAAAGCATACACGAGTCCAGCAAGTGGTCAGGCCGTGGGGAAGGTGGGGTGGTGAAGGCTCCTCGGGACTTTAAACGCTATAAAAAGGGTTGATAAGGCAAATAGAAAAAAAACAGCAGAAGCTGAATAATGAAAACACAGCCGTTTCTTTTAACCTCGTACGTCTGTTTGAAAGATTGATTGATTGATAGTTTATTGTTGCAGGTAAACAACAAGGGAGAAATTAATTTACTCGATCCTTGGCTACACCAACATAAAATTACATGACGAGAATGCCAGAAACTCAGACATTAGCCGCAAGTTCCGGAAAGAACTTGTGGAATGCCAACTCAAGGAAATGCAGCAACTTGTTCAACAGGTGAAAGAACACCAACTGGACCTCCTGAACAAGTGCGGAGTTGATGTGCCTGAAGAGATAAGAAACGCACTCACCGATGACCCATGCAGACTGAGGCTGCAACATCGAAAACGAGTGGATCCGAGGTTAAAGTGTCCGCAAACTTTCAAAACTATTTGGCGGGAATGTCGAGCCACAGCACACAAGTGACACACCGCATCCCAGGACAGCGGCCAACGCTTTCAGGGATTACCTACACCACTCACGACTCAATTAAAACAAAGACTTCCCAAACAGACAAACGGGTACACAAACCTCGCACCAAACTCCGGACTCACCCAAGACCAGCAGGAAGTTCTCAGCATGGAAGATGGAACCAAACTGCCACTACAGGACCAACGTCACGATGTAGCTCCTCAGAGAGCTTTAAACGCCGTAAAAAAGAATTGACAAGACAAACAAAAACAGCAGAAGCTGAATAATGCAGAAACAGCCGTTTCTTTATATATATATATATATATATATATATATATATATATATATATATATATATATGTATATATATATATATATATATATATATATATATATATATATATATATATATATATATATATATATATATATATATATATATATATATATATATATATATATATATATATATATATATATATATATATATATATATATATATATATATATATATATATATATATATATATATATATATATATATATATATATATATATATATATATATATATATATATATATATATATATATATATATATATATATATATATATATATATATATATATATATATTGATTGATTGATAGTTTATTGTTGCAAGTAAAACAACAAAGGAGAAGGGAGGAACATGCCATCCCAACCCCCAGGCAGTACAGAGTGTGATTATACAACGAGGGATACAGGGGCGTTCCTAGACATTTTGGGGCCCGGGGGGCTCATTCCCATTTGGGGCCCCTCTTATGGGGTGAGAGGCGAGCACAATGAGCCAAAGCAGCTGCGGGGTTTAGTGGGGTGCTGTTAGCCCCCACCCCCCCACCCCGGGAAAATTTTTAGAATATGAGCAATTGTAGAATCATTTTAAAGGCACTTGTAAATGCAAATTTCAGACATTTTATTTCTTAAAACTAGGTGCACACTGAATAATTGAAGATCCACTTAATCCAGTTAAGCATAATGATAAATGGTAAAAATGAGGATAACAGTAATGTACTCTGATGGCGATATGATGTGGAGGGAGTTAAATGAATCAATATTGCTTTACAAAATTGAAAATTGGGGCCCTTTAGTGAGACCCAAATTTGTCTTTCGGGTCCAAATATAAATGGGGCCCTTGACCATTTTGGGGCCACTGAATTTAGCTTGTCCTCCTGCCATAGCAGCAATGGTTAAATTTCGCATTTTGGGGCCCCCCTCACTTTGGGGCCCGGGGGGCGATTTCAAACAGCCCCCCCTCGCCCCCCCCCTCAGGAACGCCACTGGGGATACATGTGTAAGTAGCACCAGGAAACTAAAAAGATACAATGGTAGGGGACAAGTGCTAAAAAAATAAAGGCCTTGATTTAGTCAAGGGAGCAGACATAAGGGACTGTACATAATTATGGACTATATATATATATATATATATATATAGAGAGAGAGAGAGAGAGAGAGAGAGAGAGAGAGAGAGAGAGAGAGAGAGAGAGAGAGAGAGAGAGAGAGAGAGAGAGAGAGAGAGAGAGAGAGAGAGAGAGAGAGAGAGAGAGAGAGAGAGAGAGAGAGAGAGAGAGAGAGAGAGAGAGAGAGAGAGAGAGAGAGAGAGAGAGAGAGAGAGAGAGAGAGAGAGAGAGAGAGAGAGAGAGAGAGAGAGAGAGAGAGAGAGAGAGAGAGAGAGAGAGAGAGAGAGAGAGAGAGAGATTAATTATAATAATCAACATCAGGAGACTCTATGAATCTATTTTGAGGCCGTTCCTGGAATGAAGCTTCTTTAACTTAGGAAAACTAGGAGGAATTAAGGCTGTGTGTGGAGGAGTGATGAACTGTGGGGAAGCATGGAGGAAGGCTGTGTTGCAGGAGTGATGTACTGTAAGACACTGAGAAGAACATTGTACTATTGTGAGGACACTGAGATGTATTCTTAATCCATCATGTCTCAGGGATCAACATTGGTAGTGGTGATCCCTGTTGATTGGCAATAACCTGTGTGTAAATCTGAGCCAAGATATCTTATTTTAGCACAGATTGATTTCTCCTCTTATGCCTTTTCCTTGAACACTACCTCATTCTTTATACACACGCTTACCTACCTATATATAAATGTGTATGTCCATCTGTCCTCTTATTTATCAAACTATTATTATGGATGGTTATTGGACAATGCATGAGGTGTTGATTCACAAAGAAATTAAAAGGTACATGAACGTATAACACTTTTATTAAATATATATATTCCTAAGATATGTACAGAGTATATATTGTTATGTCATTCACGGGCTTACTGCACAAATGGTGAACAGTAACGTTTATGTGTAATAATAATACTGCCCTTGGGTCGCGCTGGGCCGGGTGAGCACTGGGCCAGCGCGGTGATATAACAACGAGCCCCGTGTGGTGGGAGGACGGGAGGTGGAGGCTGATAGGAGGGTTAAGGAACTGATATTACGTGAAGGATGTATGGAATGTAACGTTAAAGCCTGTAGTCTTAAACATATCGGCACCTCGGTTCTCCAGTTTGAAAAGCCTCTCGTAGAACTTGCTGGGGTTTTCATGGACTGTTTTGTGATCCTAGTGACAGTTTTACCCGACTTCTGCACCATGAATGAGAGAAATCACCCATGAACACCTGGTTAATCTTCACTGTGGCCTATGGAAATGGTCGTAATGGGAGAGTGATATGTTTAAAAATATGGCCCTAAGTCTTTCATACCAAGTTCCATCATAACAAATACTCAATTCTGTTATGAGGAAACACATTACATCTCATACCTCCTTAACTTGCTATATCACTTCCTAAACCTCCCTATCAGAAACTACTGAACGCATTGCTGCAGCTCACATGGTCATCTACTATATTTAGAAAAGTGCATATTATCACTATTTACGAAAAATCAACACGCCACAGTTGATTTGACTTAGTGGGTTTCATATCACTAGTCCACATGATAAGGCAATTAACATTTGATATAGCCTAGTTTCTCTTCTCTTTTTTTTTTCCCAGAAGCAGGTGTTGGTTGGTGATACATAACTAAGGAGTACATACTGACATACAAACTTGGTAGACACAGCACATGTTTGCTTTTGATGTTCTATTGCACATGACACTCAATTATATATGCAGTTCTGAAAATGCTACGATTGATACCAAAATCTGAACTCTGAAAGGGCAATAATATCATCACACCTATAAAATCACATTCACACAGCGGCAAGAGCCATAACACCCCAAGGAAGCTAAACAAGCTGTGATCCTTGTGCACAGCTGCTTCAGGATGTAGAGGATACCAAGTATATAAAAACTGTCCCACACTGGCAGCCACACAGTCTACTCAGCATGGTCGCCTTACTGGTCGCTGACTGACTTGTATTGTCGTGTAATGACTAGTCCCCCGGCAAGGGTCGAGGCGTCGGGATGATGGGCCAAGTTACCCTCATGGTGTACCTAGGCCATAGTCTACTGAACCATTGTGAGGTTAGATGTGGATGACAGGGCTTCCGAGGATGAAAAACTGTAAACCTTTGGAATAAAAATGACCATTTTATTGCTGATACTTTTTTAAAGTTTAACGAGATATTTCATTTTGCTCTACAATATAGAGCTATGAAGGATCAATTACTTTGTCTGCCATTAAGAAAGTGATATATAATCTATCCTTTGTCTCAGGAAATATATCTAGCATGAATTGTTTATGCTTATATAGCTATAAAAAATTTTATTGATATGATTGTTTTACAATATTTCTATTATTTCAAGTTTGGCATATCAAACTTTTGAACTCATACATTATTCTGGTAAAACTGACTCAATGAAACTACGAATTATGTAATATATATATATATATATATATATATATATATATATATATATATATATATATATATATATATATATATATATATATATATATATATATATATATATATATATATATATATATATATATATATATGCACACACATCATTTTAATTTAATAATTCCAAAGCATATTTTATAGTAAAAAAAGTAGATTTTGATATCTAAACAACAATTGTGTTACTTTTTCCGTCAGTGTGACCCACAGGGGTTACGGCTACATTTGCAGAGAACACATTTGTAAACTTTCATCACATTTTCTTGGATAAAGGAAAATTAGGGAAGACAATACTACACATGAACAAAATTAGAATCAAGACAGCCATAAACACATAGAAGTGAAACTTGTTCATACATCCACACTTCTATTGGCAATATAAAAGTACTACCTAATGTTAATCATAAGGCCACCCTATGACAAGGCATTACGTCCTTGTTTGTGACATGGAACACGTCTACGCCGGACACTGTTCCATGGCTAAGTGCTGTTCATTTCTAAAGTCGTGCCAAATCATCCACTATATCATTCTTGAGTCATGAGTTTGTCATTACTAGTCACCATTAAATGCCTCAGAAATGGACTTCTGACTAGAATTGTTTCCTTTTTTCTCAGATGTCACAAAGAAGCTCAATATCACATATGTATATACTATGGTAACTTCACTGCACACTACAACACCACTGCAAACACAAGCTTTTCCAGACACATCCTCACCAGCCACTGTCCACACGCTGGTGACCTGTTCCTCGCGCTTCATCACAGCTTGCATCATGCACATTTTCACATAAACCTTATATATATTTTTTTTACAGGAAATGTTTGTAGCTTCCCTCTAAATAAACTGTTGTCAAGTTACTGATGCATACATGTATAAGTTTCTCACTTGGTCAAAAGAAACAACTAAGCAAACAAGACTGACGTCCTAAGTTACAATGGGTCAGTGATGCCCGGTGGTTTATCACATGAGTTAAGTTCTAATATTGCAACAGCACCATACTTCTTTGACATAAATAAAATGCTGAAAGTCTATAGTTACATTTAAAACTCTCCATTACTGATGAGTACTTCACTGATAAGTTAACAAATAATATAACCTTATATAAAAATATAAAAATGTACAGTTTTATACATTTTACACATGCATACTCAAACAAAATAGCCAATTAGGTAAATGGCTTTGAGAATTTGTAAAAAAATGTTGTTGCACCTTCATGAATTTCAAATATAATCAAAATGTACACAAAGTTACATAAATTGTTCCCATGCTGTAAAGAACAGACCAAAGGCTCTTAAACACTACAGGCATAGCATGTCTTGTGTGTGCTGAGTACTGCTGGAGACGTGTACTTGTTTGGGGTTTACTGAAATCTTAAGTGATACCATCAGATAAAAATGATAAGTGTGTTCGATATAATATGAGAGATCAATAATAATTACAGATTTGAACTACTCAGTGTATTGGCATTGATGTTTTATGGTTGTTACAAGTTGTTGGGGTTAGGCAATGACTGACAAGACAATGCATAGGAGTGTATTAGTTGCATCTCCTGTATTAGAAGACACAGTGAAGATTGGGTTAAATGTTTGATGCAGAAATGTTTACAGAGCAATGTCCTTCATTCCATTGCATTACAGTAGGTTCAGGGAGAATGATGCTTCCAGACCGTGGCTAGGCCAAGGTCTGAGATCTGTTATCATTACATAAGGGAGAGTAAGAAATACTCAGTAAATATAAACATTTTAAACATAGGTATTAGCTTCTTTAAAAGAAAATATTCATAAGAAAGCTGAGCATCAAGATTGGTACTGGACTGGTGCCACACACCAATCTTGATTTATTCTTCCTTCAAGTGACACAAAAGCTGCACACAGTAGGATTATCCAGTCTTACTTTTACACAACTATGAAAAAAATAAAAACAGGCAACCAATGAAAATATTGTCACCATTATACAGCTGAGGAGTGTTGTCACTACACTGCTCACTGACCCACGGCCGCCAAACACGGCAGCGGCTACACTGTGAAGGACTTTCTTTGCTCATCAGTAGTGGCATAACCCTCAGAACATCTGTGGTTTTCCTGGGCTTTCACAGACTAAATGAACAATGACTTGATGGCTAACTTTTTGAAACCTTGGGACCCACTCAGTGGCTGCTTCCCTTCTCTACTCTGGCTATTCCAAGAATCACCAGTTTGAATTCTGATAAATGACCAAAAGTCCAACTCATACTGAGCAAGTCCAGGTATGTCACCAAAGGATGGAATCTACAAAGGACAATGCTCTCACTGGTTATGCAATAACAAAATACCTTATAATGCAGCACAATGCTGATGGTCATTATTCAAATTCAATATCAACAAGCCACAAGGAAGATGAGAAACAGGTCCTCACTCAGCTGGCCCTGCCGTGGAGGGCCAGAGCAGTGGTGGGCGGTGACAAACACAAGAAGTGAGCAGCAGTGAGATTATACAGACTTTGACATGACATGCTTTGAAGGTTTTGTGAGAAGCATGACTCACAAAGATCAAAAGCTTGAAGACTGCAATCCTACTGCATTGTTATGACTTTTGCTAAACTATTGTTTGCCAACAGTTTTATAGTTACAACTTTTTCCATTAGCAAATTGAAAAAAAATGATAGTCCAAACTAATTTTGGAAAATTAATTCCCACGTATTTACCTTCAGGCTTCAAGGATGCTGAATATTTGTTCCTATTATTCATTCTTTATATTAATTTTGTTATATGATCAAGTACTTGTTTGGACTTGCATCACACAAAAAATAATTACTAGAAAACAAGAAGGCAAAACTTTGATGAAATGCAGTTGAATTATAACCTGAGAATGATTATCAAGATATAAGTACATTTGAATAGCTTTCTTAAAGTGTTAAGAAATCACATCAGTTAAGAATATAGAAAATTTACTAATGAAAAAAATAAGTTTTCACACATAACACTTTGTTTCCTGATCTTGAGCTACTGCTTTGGACATTTTGTATACATAGGCATTTGTATTTTGCAACAGGGAAGTTAGTGAGAGGAATAAGAAATTCCCAGTTACTATAACTGTTTCCTTCATAGAGAGTTAAGTGTAGCTCTCAAGTGTTTAGATGCCAATGTCAAGTAATTTACAATGCAGGCAACTCACTCATTCTCCAAATTAAATATTTGTAGACACAAACCAATTAAAAAATCATAAAATATTTAAATTGTTAAAGTAATACCTTACTTGGATTATATATATATTAAAATAGCATAAGAAGTTTGCATACTCAAAATGATAAAAATTCCACTTGACAAGACTGAAAAGATATCTTTTGTCACAAGTCCCGGCACACCAAGACAAAGGGAAAAGAATCATCACTGGCAATCAGTGACTCCTGTTTCAAACTGTTGAAGTTGTCAGCTTCCTAAGTGTCTTCCCAAACATCTGGTGTGTGGTCCATCACGGTGCTTGTTTCAGTACTGAAGGTGACGGCTGAGTGAGGCTCTCCAGCCAGTTATCCTGGACACTTGGCAATGAGTCTGACAGGTTGGGATGCTGTATGTTCACCACCTGCATGTCACTGCCCATGATATGCTGTCATTACAATGTGGAATTGTCTGAACAATGAAGCATTCTTCATTACTTTAGAAAAAAACTTTTCTTACAAGCACTGTCCTAACAAGAAACAGCTCAGTGGAATTTGAACATAAACAATGCACCCTCTAACCAGAGAACAAATACATTAGTTGGCTCGATTCAAAAACAACCTGAGGATTCTCAATAGGGGAAGGATCTAACTTGAAATTATCATGACAGGTACAATCAACACTTGTTTTAATGCTGAGGAGAATTTTTACATTACCTTCTGCAAGATAAAAATTCACACATCCTTACATCACTTACTAGATAACTAAGCTTTCATGTACAGCAATTCATTTTCTTTTTCTTCTTCAGATTCATCCTCTAGAAAAGGTGTGACTGTTAGGGACACACGTTCTAAAGTGCTCCCAGACTTTAGGACTCTGTAGGAATAGTCACCGGCCCAGCACAAAGATCCTCTGGATCTTGCCTGAAAAAAAAAAAAAAAAAATCAGTAACAAAAATTAGACAGATTGCTCAGAGGTCTGTAGACACAAAACAACAAGAAGCTGACGACCGGCCACTGAATGTTTTACTGACAATAAATGTGGTCTTGTTGTATTACAAATGTGTGAGACATTCATGGCACAGAAAGTTAATCTCTGCCTACATTTTACTGGATTGGCTGTGACACTGTGATACTAAGTAAACATTACACACTTTACTGAGTGCAATATCTTTTGGCCTAAGTCACCAGTGAATTGGTACATACCTGAAGCACAGTAAATACTGCACCAAATATCACAAGGTTGATGAAACACACGAGAGCAACGAGTGTTGTTACTGAGTAGGAGTACAGCTGTTTGTGTGGAGCCTGGTGAGGAGTGGAGTCAAGGCTGAGAGCTATTCTCCTCTTGTCTGCTGAGACAGCACCATAACACTGACCTGAAAAAGAAATTGCATCATTATTTAATTCTTTATAAAACAAATACAAGGAAATATGTACTTGGGAAAAAGCATATCATCTGTGAAAAATTAAGTGGGGTGTTTCACAGAATGAAGTATGAATTGGTTGGATACATAATGATGACTCGCTTCAAAGTAGATAAACATTCCCTAACCCCAGCTACCACTAAATAACTAAAGTTCTCACGTGATCCAGATGTGACAGATCAACACGGAGCAGTACATAGATTAATTTCATGTATGCTATGGATCTGCAGCACGTGCAGGGAATTCAGTGATATTAATTGCCCAAAAAACCACATGTGAAATTATTTAAATGTACATAGCTCTGGTTGGGTGTGTTGGGTGAAGCATTATGGATATGAGTAAGTCAGTTGGCTGAGTTCCCTGCAGGGTCTTGTGGGCCATAGACAATGTATTTTTATGCTACATTGTGCATTGTACTTATTTACATATGTACAATAAAAATAATAACCACAAAGGTTGTGGAAAGGTGAGATGGTAAATTAACTCAGGGAGCAGGTTGTTGGCGGGCTGATGTCCTATATCAGAATGAGAGGCTTCGTGCCTCTTGTGTGCATGACGTGAGTTATGGTGAAGCTTCGAAGCTTCAGCACATGACGTCACTTATCTGCAACGTCAGCCAATACACCAGCTTTGAAATGCTGATATAAAAGTTTCTCCCATGGTTTACCGTCATAAATTTGAATCATCATGATCTAAATGATTACCCAAAGTGTAATTGACCCCAAACAGAGCATAATTTCTCCCTACTGACATAAATGATTTAACGGGAGGTAATTTCATAAAAAAAATTCCGACACCATCAATATAATATATACTTCTTAAATCTACCCAAATATTCATAGTTTGAGTAAGGGATTATGATGTGCATTGTTCCCCTGAGGAGGGTTGGCACAGTGAGGAGCCTCGGCAGAGGGGGTATTGACACCTAATTTCCAGGTTTAAATGTCAGCAGCTGATTCATGATTCTGGACACCTTACCAGAAATAATTGTATCTTTCCACCAGGCTGTTTTAGCAATCAGGTTATTTACAACCTTCACTTTCACTACTGAAGAAAGATTATCTTTGTATGACTGAAGGGAATAGACGAGAATTAAGGAAGGGATAGTTGAGTTTGGGGGAGGGCAGCTGAGGGAAGGCAGGACAGGACTGACTGGAGAACTGGATGAGAATAAATAAATGCTAAGATGTTAAAGACTGAAGATATGTCTGACATATGGAGGTCGGAGAGAAAAGCCGTGGATGTGAGAAAGCTAGTGGGGTGGGAAGGCTGTCATGGCACAATACTCACCAGTAGCAGGATCACACGAGCAGCAAGAGGAGTCAGAGTCCTCTTCCAGCACACCTGCAGGACAACACTCCCTGCAGGTGCTGGTGGAGGGGTGAAGGGACTTGGGTGTCTGGCAAGAAGTGCAGCCATTTTCTCCTCCTGATGAACACGTCAAACAAGAGTCATTGCAAGGCTCACACGCCTGGGAGCTGATATTATAGTATCGCCCTGACGGACACTCGATGCACATGCCCCCATCAAGCGTGAAGAAATCATGGCATGAGGTGCAGTCATACAGGCCCGAACCTGAAATAAACAAATTGTTATCATCATCATCATCAGCAGCAGCATTGTCACTACTTATCAAGAACATTCCCTTCTGTCAAACAAAGGCTGATAATCAAACCTCATGGATTAGGAGATAACATTTGCAAAACCCTTTTAACACTCTATACCTTTGCAGGTCAAGCAGTTTTGATAGCAGGGAAGGCATTCTGTGCCGTCCGCATAGTAGGATGGAGGACAAGAACCATGGCAAGATGTTTTCAGCAGGAATGAACCGTTGAGGCATGAGGCACACTGGTCTGGTCGGGGCCCATAACACGTTCTGCAGTTCCCTTCACAGGGCGAGCACACTCCCCGGTCACTGTAGAATCTGTAAGGACAAAGCAAATGTAAAGTTTTCTGCTTTAGTAGTTAGAAACATATATAATGATGTCAGACCAAGCCAATCACTACCAAGCCCAGAAAAATTTGGCAATGAAGCCATTACAAAAAAAATCCTCAGCATTTGTTATCAGACAAATAAAGTTAATATCTTTTGAAATTCTATTTGTCTCTAGGTTGATTGATACACTTTAATATGAAAATAGTCTAATTTACAACTAAATTAAAAATAATCTCCATGATATTTTGATGTCTTCAAGCTACAAAAACAGGGAACTTTCAACAACCAATTGCAGTTACACTCACCGAGGAGGACAGGAGGCAATGCACTTGTTGCTGTAGAGTTGGAAGGGTGCGGTGCACTGGCTGCAGGAGGAGTAGGAGGTGCAGGCCTGGCAGCCATGACGGCAGGGCAAGCATCGGCCTCGGTTGCCATAAAATCCCTCTGGACATTCCTCGACGCACTCAGAGTTATGCAGGAAGAAGGAGCGCACACAGTGGAGGCAGTCCGCGGCGCCGCGCCCGGTGCAGGAGAGGCAGGATGAGTGGCAGGACTGGCACTCTCCATTTACATTAGAAAATTGTCCTGCAATGAATACAATGGATTTAGAGGATACAATATAACAACCAAATAAAAACAGCACTAGATGTTGTTTTCTTTCTAAGCTCAGTTTTAATGGATGGTACAGAGTGAACACTTATACTATTCTATCTATCTATATCTATCTATCTATCTATCTCTCTCTCTCTCTCTCTCTCTCTCTCTCTCTCTCTCTCTCTCTCTCTCTCTCTCTCTCTCTCTAGATATATATATATATATATATATATATATATATATATATATATATATATATATATATATATATATATATATATATATATATATATATATATATATATATATATATATATATATATATCTATATATATATATAGATAGATAGATAGATAGATAGATAGATAGACAGACAGATAGATAGATAGATATAAATACTATTCAAAAAATACAGCAAGCTACATTCATCAGCAACTTACGCAAGCCACACTGGGTTGGCTGAGCCACACAGCGGCCGCCCTTGATCCTCCAGCCATCCATGCAGGCCAGGCAGGAGTCAGCCGAGCAGGTGGAACAGCCGGCAGGGCACTTCTTGCACTCCTGAGACACTCGGTCGCCAAACAAGCCTGGACATAAAACAAGATCATCTATGATTACCTAATTTTCAGACTGGCATCTCTTATCCAGGGGAAAAAATTATCTTCATTTGCCACAAAAAAGCTGTACAGTTCAAACACCAAAGATACATACCGCTGGGGCACCGATACACACACTTCCCTTGGTAGAGGAAAGAACTGGGTTTGCAAGACGCACAATTTGCACTGCTGCCACCCACACAGGTCTTGCACTGCGGGAAGCAGGAGCCACATCTGCAGGTGCAAAATCTCTTCAGTAACCAGTTCATGCTTCAAGGTGTAAACAATATGTGACAGATATGTGTGACTGATACCAAATAATCTTTTATCAACATGTATGGCTTTTGCGTACCATTGCTGCCGTCCACTTGAGTCATACATCAAAGATATGACATGCAGCTCTGGTGTTACTATCTTCATGAATTTTGCTTCAAACACTTCTAGCAAGATTTTAAATCAGTGTAAAATATAAATGAAATCATGTTCCTCCCCCATAAAGTGAAAGATTTTTAACACTCAAAACCAAATTACAAATGAAAATTTAACTTGTATACTTACGTGTTATCTTGGGTCTCAAAGAAGCCTTGAGGGCAGGCGGTGAGACAGGAGCCATTGGTGAGGAGCAGGTTGTGGCTGCACCTCAGGCAGTGGGTGGGACTGGTACACTCGGCACACAGGCCTCCACACTGCAAGCAACTCCCATTCCCTGCAGGAGAAAGATACTCATGCTTTAAAACAATGAAATTTAATAAATAAATATGGTGTATAGAACTTCCTTTATGACAACTAGCATTTTAGCTATTAATATTCAATAGTAATCATACTTTTAATTTTTACCACCACCGATCTGATATCTCAAACCGAGTTACAAAAGCTTTACGTTCTCAACTATTGACTCTATTACTTTCTTTCTCTGCTACTTAAACCTCTCCATTGCATGAAGTAACAAAACTCATCAAAAGTCTGAAGTAAATTGCAACTTCCTTTTATCTAACCTAAATATTCCATTCTCCTGCTTTCAATATCTTTTCTGATCCCTATCTCATCTCCCACACACTGCTACGGGACATGATCTTTTCTACAACTTGTGAAACATACCTGCATAATATTCTTCAGGACAAACTTCAACACAGAGACCCATGTGGAGGACATAAAGGTAGCCTGGCTGGCACGCCAGGCACTGGTTCTGGGCAGGGCCGCTGCACATGGCACAGTGTCCGTAGCAGCCAAGACAGTCCCCTCCTTCAGAAGTGTAAGTACCCTCAGGACAATTCTCAACACATTCCCTGCAAAATAAACAAGAAAAGGTAGTGTTGTGAAGTCCAGATAAGATGGTCTGTCCTTAAACCTAATGAAACAACATTAGGTGACCACCAAAATGTTGCATTTCCTGATAAAGAGATCTGGAAATATATATAAAGAAGTTAAGATATGATTAAATGATTTTCTCTGACACATGAGCACTCACTCACCCTTCAAGGCGGTAGTGTGTGCAGGCCCTGCACTTATCTGGCCCCGGCCCGGAGCAGCCACCCAAACACTGACTGTGGCACACCTCGGACTCCACGTAGTTGTTCAAGTCGTCACCTGCATCGGCAGCAGGTTGTCGGAGGTCAGTTACAATATTTCCGTCGGCTGTGGCATAGGTGGCGTTTGGACTTGAGCCAGAAAATATCTGGTCAAGAATGCTGTGGAAAAAAGAACAGGAACAGAGGATGAGCCGGGAGGAGTGAACAGTCATGGTAAAGCAATTCATGAAAATGCTTTACCTCAGAATCCGTTTTTCACTAATGCTTGGCCTTGGCTTCTCTTACTAATTTATTATCTCACTGTCTTTTAGTAATGTTAGGTCTCATTGCCCTTTACTAATATTTGGGGTTACCATTTCTTACTGTTTTTTATCCTTCTGTCTTGTCATAACGTTAGCTCTCATTGTCTTTTCCTCTTGTCTTACATTCCTAACTAACAGTTGTGGTTACACAACTGTTAGTGTTTTACCTCAGAATACTGACTCCCTAAATATTCACAAGCACAAGAGGCTAAATACAAAGCTTCAAAACCATAATATTAATAGCATCATCTCCCTTGACCTCCTGACCTAACAGAATATTATTTTTTCTTTACCTTTAAAAAATCAGGAGCATAGTAATAGTGCCTTTGATATTTTCCCATTACCTTTGAAGCACTGATATTCCACAATAATTTGCACACTAACAGATATTCAAAAGAGAATGACAGAGGGCCCACACAGAGGCCTGGCGTCGGGCAAAGCTTTCCTGTCGACCACTGATGGAATATTGTAACCACTTTAATTAAGTACATAACAATAACAATACCTTGGAGTGAAAGGATTGGATGCTCGGAAGACAGGTCTGGAGAAGGACTGAGTGGCAATTGGTGGAGAGATGGAAGAGAATGAGTCTGCTCGGTGGAACTGCTCGGTGCGGAGGCGTTCGGGGCGCTCCCTCGTGCCGTGCAGGATGAGCTGCCACTGGATGAGCACACCTGGCATGGAGGGAAGGGGAGTCAGCTTACACACAAGGAGGGGCAGTACATGATGCATCCTTTATAGTACGTATATGTATAAATAGTGTATGTATGTATTTTACTTTATGTTAATTCTATTTCTTCTCCTATGCTACTTTTTCCCTGCATTTTCTTTCTTAATGAACCTAAGATTAGTTTTGAGTAACTGTACCATTATGAACAGAAGTACTATGGAGGGAGACGGAGAAGCCCCAAGTGGGAAGGTGCTGAACTACACTAACTATGGAAAGAAGAAGTCTACAAGAGGGAAGATTATTTTTACTATCCTATGGAGAAAGAAGAAACTATGAAGATGAAGAACTTTACAGATAAACCCAGTGTGTGTTGTGCAAAATCTCATCTCCAGAAAAGAAATTGGCAACAGAAGCTACCTAGTATGGACCATGCAGAGGAGGAAAACAGCAGGGTTAGAGGAACAAAGAATGGAGTTGCAGAGGGCACCCTTGGGATGTAGAGGGTGCCTGGTATGTGTGAGTGGAGTGTTGAATAGGAAGGCAAGTCACAGCACAGTGGAAAGGAACATGAGGTGAATGACAATAGATTAATTAAGATAAAATAAAAATATGGACAACCACAGTATCAGTGGCAGCACAGAAAGTGAAGAAGTCAGAGCAGACAGAGAGCCAGGTGAGGAGATGAAATTAGAGCATTTGCTGAGGCAGGATGGTGGATGATATTGAGAAACAGCTTTGTTCTGCACTGACCTAGAATGGATGAGATGAAGAGCATGGAAGGAGAATAAGTGACAGATTAAGAAGCTAAATCCAAAATCTGTACAGAAAAAAAAAGGATAAGACATGAATATTCTGTCAAGATCATCCCGCTCAGGAAGTCTTTAACCCGGTAGCAGCGACGGGCCAAATTTGTGGCTTTACCGTGTAGCAGCGACGGGCCAAATTTGTGGCTTTACTGTGTAGCAGCGACGGGCCAAATTTGTGGCTTTACCGTGTAGCAGCGACGGGCCAAATTTGTGGCTTTACCGTGTAGCGGCGAAGGGCCAAATTTGTGCCATGATATAAACCCCAAAAAATAGATGATACATAATCTGATCGCAAATGCTTTGATATATATTATGAAATGGTTTGTGTGCGGGGTGATTTTTCTTCATTTTTCTTGCTTAGAGGGACCATTAAGAAACATGATCGCCACTGCTACCGGGTTAAGAAACATGGTCCCCGCTGCTACCGGGTTAAGATGGACACACTTACCAGGGTGGTGGACTTGACGTGTTCCGGCATTTTTCACGATGAGTTGCCAGGTTCCTGCGGCTTTTTCTCCCCAGAAGTGGACTGACAAGAAAGGCCAGTCATTGAACTTCTCCGAAAATACATCTCGTGGCCGCTCAAACAGGAGAGTTGACGATGTTCCTGAGAAAACAATACAGAGTTACCAATACAGGTTTTGTACACTCTCGGCTCTCATGGAGATCAGCTTTAAGTGAGAGGAGAGTGTGGCCAAGATGAGCTATCACAGGCCCTCTATATACTCCATCAGTGCGCAAACCAAATTACATGACTAAATTCTTCAACTGATTATGGTGTCATTAAGGTGACATTATGAGGGAACAATATTCCTGCAGCAACCTCCCAAATTACCTGAAGGAGATATAAGTTTGATGTTGATGTTTCCTCGAGGCAGGAAGCGCAGCGAGACCCTGGCTTGGACATGCTCCAGGTAACGCACTTCAGCTGAGGTTCCTGCACAGCCGTCTGTTGTGATCTCTGCCACCACAGACTCTCCCATAATGGTGGGTATGCCCCTGTTAGTGAGGAAAGAGGTTTAGAATACACTCCAAATACATGTGCTCTGGTTGAAACTTGACATTCAGACTCACACAGCAGTTTATACAAGGATATTCGTCATAAATGCTCCTTCAGATATTTTAATAAACGTATTTTTGATGCAAGAGAGCCAACAACTTTTATTGCTCAAAAGTACCACAATTAAGCAATTTCAGCTGTGCATTAATATACTGAGGAAAACTTCTTTAACCTTACCTTTCTGTTCTGTCCTTGATGGTCTGGCACACGTGTTGGGGCGGGACGGTGGTCCACTTCTCCGCCAAATCCACCAGCTTACCGGCGTCCATCAGACCATACCCAAACTTGTGGCTCACTGCCGAAGTCAAGGAGTTAATATTGTACAGTAGTATACATGGATAATGACCATACAATTGTTTTAATTCACAATATGACTTACCCAAGCAATAGGATCATAAAGTGTACAATGCTCAAAATGAAACTCTTAGAAGTGGCAAGAAGCTGAATTTTAGTATGCCTTAACTTAAACTACATGCAAGGAGGAGAAATATCAAAAGCTGAGTAAAGTCTGGCAGAACGAAAATATCGGGCTTGAAGGAGTGGAGGCAGTTATCAAAAGAAAGCACATCTTGGCAGAGTACACAAGAAATAATAGAATCATAAGGCATGGGATGGGCAGGGCAGGAGTACTGTTCATGTCAAACCACCAGATAGACTTTATCATAGGAACTGTCAGTGGAAGAATGTCTTTTGATTTTGCATGAGACAAATGAAGATGAGAATATATTGGCATAAAAAAAGAAGAGCGAATCAACTAATAGCTTAAGAATAAAATCAGTCAGTTTGAGGAGGCAAGTCAGAAGAGGTAGTGTGAGTCAATGTGGAAAGCACCCCAACACCTCAAAGACACACTTGCGAATCAGAAACACTGACATCAACTTACAATTGGCGGTGTTCTGGATCTAAATGTGACCTGTTTGGGTTCATGGGTTGGTGTGTCCGGTGCAGAGTGGCTGAGGTTTGCAGCACTCACTTGTGTCAGTCAGTCTACTTCAACTTAGTCTCGAGTCTTGTGACGGCCTGTGTTCAATCATGCACTGAACACAGAGGTAAGGCTTGCTAGGTTAGGAGAGCAACACCAGTAAGGTGAACTTAACACTAGCTTACCAATGCAGACAACAGGGACAAGCTTGGATACACTTAGCAATCAAATATAGTACAACATTGGCTTTGCTGGCTCCAAATCATGTAACTAAACATGAACTGTGAAACAACAAACTTGCAATGGCAATACAAACATATGATGCATCACGGCAGTGTGAAACAATGATGACTTTTAGGTACACTGACATTCAATGCCAGGCAACTACACACACACACACACACACACACACACACACACACAAACATACACTCACATTTACACATGAAAGAATAAAGCAAATATTAGTTGTATTAGTATTTGATTTAAATAAAAAACTGATGAAGAAAAATAAAACAAAATAAAACAAAAAGAGTTACAACACTGGTCCAACCCTGTTGTACTGACAACAAAAGTGACAAACTCACTGTGGTCAGCAGACTATATTTAGCTTCAATGAAAGGATTAAAGGGGTTAATGATGCTGCTAATCACATTGGTTTGGATCATGTCAGCGTGACCTACACAATATATTACACACAAAATTTGATAATGAGTAAGTAAGTACACACTCCTTTACAGTGACTTATCTTTTTTTTTTATTCAGATGAAAAATGAACCCTAAAGAATACTAAGGCTGGGCAGCTTCACATTTTAAGAGAAACAAGTTTCACTCACTGCTAAGAGCAGGATAACATTTTATACAAGAGGCAAAATAGTTCATTCATCATCCTGAGAAGGATCAGTTGGTCACAAAATGAACAAGTTTGCTGGAAAACTTTTACTGATAATTATTGTATCCATTCAGTAATTTATAATATTAATTTAAGCATGCTACAAGCCATTACAAGCAGCAGGAACTTTGTGCATTAGTAACAAGCTGCTGGAGCAGACGTATTATGTTATCAGCAAGCTGTACAGAGCAGTGAACTAGACTTACCTTTGCGACCAACAGCATTTTCAAACCAGCCGTCCTCGTTCTTGAGTGGGTCCCAGCGAGAGGTTATGACAACCAGGTGCTGCATGTCTCGCCAGGTCAGGTCAGGGTTGGCCTCCAGGGCGAGGGCACAGAGACCCGCCGCCAGCGGTGCCGAGGCGCTCGTGCCTGTCACCAGGGGCTCGGTTACTCAGGTGAACAATAGTGTGAGTGAGTGACATTCTGTACACTCATTGCACTCACACTCAATGATTGATAATTTAAAAACAGACATGATTTAAAAACATTTAAAAACAAAGACATGCTGATTTAAAAACAAAGACGAAACTAGAACTTGTCCAGAAAATAAGACATGGTCACAAGCAAGATAATGACCAATTTCAATAAAAAAAAATTCTTTAGGAAAACAACAATTTCACAGACGGTTAGAAAAATAAATCCACTACCTCAACATCTACAGAAAATTTCAGACTGGCAAACTCGGTAGGTCACTCAATCTGCGGACTGACAACAACTGAAGAGTGAGCGTCACCTGTGTGCTCCACGGTGCAGATGTGTTCGGGTCTGAGGGCGCCGTCCATGTCCACGGTGGCCACGCTGTTGTCGAGGCCGGGCGTGCCGGAGCTGTAGGTGGTGGCCAGCGTGGACGAGCACTCCTCAAGGTACCACGGCTTGTGTCTGGGGGAGGAACACACCTGAATGACCCTCCCGACACAAAGAACGGAGGAACACACTTGAACGACCCTCCCAGTACAAAGAACGAAGTGAAGGGGTTTAAGTCTTTCTCATAAACAACAAGTAAACAAATGATGCATCAGGTTAAAGTGGAGTGCTTGTGCTACCTCTTCTTAGAAAGGCAAAACAGACATATTTTATTGTTAATCTTAATGCAAAAATGAAAAAGTGGTTTAAATCTTTCTGAGAACAAGAGGAAATAAATCAGTATTGAAACACGTTACCTATGACTATAATAAAGAAGTGGAATATTTTACCTCTTCTAAAAAAGGGGATACAAACTTATTTTTTTCATAATCTTAATACAAACAATGAAGTGAAGTGAAGCGTTGAAAGTCCGCAGTGATCGGTATTGTCAGACGTTTCCTTCACATCAACTATTTCCGAAGGCCAAAAGAGATCAGTCGGGTTTTAATGAGTTTTTCTTGGGTTCACGGTACAGAAGAAGGGTCAAACTACAATCAGCGTCATAAAACTACCCCTGGAAATGCTCAAAACTCCCACGAAAGCCTTGTCAAATGTGTCAGCTTGGGCGCCGAAATGTTTACGAATATGGCGCTTACCCTCTCTGCGACGCCGAGGAGATGGACAGCGTGAAGATGGAGTTGGTGTAGCCGTCACAGTTGCAATTATCCGTGTGTCGGCCGCCGTTTCCCGAGGCCCAGACGAAGATGGAACCCTTCCCGTGGCGGCCCTGGGGAGGCAGTCACAGTTACCCTGCAGTCGTCACACACACACACACACACACACTAATCAGTGCTGCTGCAGGGGGAGTAATCTACGCCCCTCGTCTCTCTCTCTCTCTCTCTCTCTCTCTCTCTCTCTCTCTCTCTCTCTCTCTCTCTCTGTGTGTGTGTGTGTGTGTGTGTGTGTGAGAGAGAGAGAGAGAGAGAGAGAGAGAGAGAGAGAGAGAGAGAGAGAGAGAGAGAGAGAGAGATTATGACTTTTATCTATATGCATTCACCGTTTTCTATCTTAGCAGGACTAAAACAACCTTAGACTATCTCTTCCCCTAAAATACAGACGCTTCCCCCCCCCAAAAAAAAAAAAAAAAAATCCTACAAAAAATAACAACAATAACAAACTGAAGGGGTCCCGGGCACTCACCCTGATGACGCCGTTGATGAAGGCTCGCTTGGCCAAAGGTCCCGGGCCGTCCACTGTCTTGCCGTCGTCCTCGGGGCCCCACGACGCCGAGAAGATGTCGATGTGGTCAGGGTTGAGGGAGATGGCGCGCGCCTCCACGGCATCGTTCACGGTCCCGTCCAGCATCCGCACGCCTGTACGGGTGACGCCGGGCTTACTACTATGGTCTATTTCGCCTAAGTTGAGAATACATCTGAGATGAAGCTCTGCCCGCTACCCTCCTACTTGAAGCCAGATTTTGCCCAACCTCTCAAGCCATGCACCTATGGAAGGCATGTTAAGTCCTATGCTGACTGAGATTATAAACTTAAGGTGATACTACTATGGTCGGTACTCTCAGACGCTCCCGCCTTTCACATCAACTATTTCCAAAGTTCGAAAAGAAAGGCAATTAATCGGATTCTAATGAAAGTTTCTTTCGCTTTCATGGTAGCAATGGTCAAACTACCACCAGGGTCATAAAACAATTTGTGGATATCCCAAAGACCCCTATGAAAGGCTTGTCAAATGTGTGTGCTTGGGGCCGAAATGTTTAAGAATATGACCTTTTAGGCAGAGAAAAAAGCGAGGGAAATAAAAAGGTCCCATGATGTCAGTAGGCGGACGAGCGGCGCCGCATACCAGGTGTTCTCCCACCCGAGGGCACAAGGCCGCGGCGTGCGTTGGGTGCATGTATGAGTCAACCTGCAGAAGGGCATCACTCGGGCCAGCACGATCACCGCTATCAGGCACTCGTCGCGGCCTTTCACCGGCCGACGCAAACCGGCATCACGCTCCAACCTTGACACACTGCTACTTTCACTATCGCTTCGCTCTCAATGGATGGCTGCCGCGCGCTGCCACCCCGCCATGCACGGGAAACGGCGAAACTACCGGGAAGCAGCTACGGCCAAACGTTCATGATTAAGCAGAATAACGAGTGGATGAGTAGTTTATGACAGCCCAACAAGATTTACTTACAGATCATCATGGACAGTTTTGCGATCCTGGTGACAGTTTTACACGACTTCTGCGCCATGAGCGGGATAATCACCCATGACAACCTGGATGAGTAGTTTATGACAGCCCAACATGATTTACTTACAAACTGAAACTAAAAACTTGAACTCGTGGGCTCCCCAACCCTTCCCGTCACCAGCAGTTTACAATGCACGGCGCGTCCCAAGGGAATGAGAGGAAGAGAAGTGAATGTAAACCTGAAAAGATCTAATTGCAGACCGTATACAGCCACATGCAACCAAGCTTCAGTGACCCTTCCCAACCACAATTCTGTCATTATATCAGTTTTCAATACTTTATCATGGCGAATCACAGTCCCATTACGCGGCATAAGTAAATATCGTCATCCGCTTATTCACTTGCCTATTTGTACCCTTTGTATTTACATTTCAGGTAAAATAAACATCAAAACTGACTAAAATCCCTCTTCCACTTGCTTCTCTCGTAAAATAACAAACATGGCGGACATCAAAACACTCCACATCATGATCTATTCTCCTGGACGAAAAATAAACCCTCGTCACTCCGTTCACGTAACAAATATGTCAGCCTGATGCAAGGATGGCGCTCTTTTCTCAACCATAAGCAAAGACGAGTCACTCTACCTAATGCAAAGACTCGTCCCCCTCTCAACCTAACGCAAAGACGAGTCACTCTACCTAATGCACAGACTCATCCCCCTCTCAACCTAACGCAAAGACGAGTCACTCTACCTAATGCAAAGACTCGTCCCCCTCTCAACCTAACGCAAAGACGAGTCACTCTGCCTAATGCACAGACTCGTCCCCCTCTCAACCTAACGCAAAGACAAGTCACTCTACCTAATGCAAAGACTCGTCCCCCTCTCAACTTAACGCAAAGACGAGTCACTCTACCTAATGCAAAGACTCGTCCCCCTCTCAACCTAACGCAAAGACGAGTCACTCTACCTAATGCAAAGACTCGTCCCCCTCTCAACCTAACGCAAAGACGAGTCACTCTACCTAATGCAAAGACTCGTCCCCCTCTCAACCTAACGCAAAGACGAGTCACTCTACCTAGTGCAAAGACTCGTCCCCCTCTCAACCTAACGCAAAGACGAGTCACTCTACCTAATGCAAAGACTCGTCCCCCTCTCAACCTAACGCAAAGACGAGTCTCCCTCCAGACATCGACTTCTCGGTCCCGGCAGCTCCTCGTCATGGTCAGTTCATTTCGCTGGGTGATGCGCGGCCTTTTCTCTTCCTTCCGCACCTAACAAAAACTAATCACCGGTCACGCAACAGGTAAGGCAACACACCGCGAAGACGAGTCCTTCCGTAGCCAGCTCTTCTTCGCCCCTGGCAGCCTCATCATGTTCTATAGCTGGGGTTCATTTGATTCGACTTTCTAGACGGTTAAACGCATCTACAGCCAGCCGAGGATGAGTTGAGTGAGTATAAACGTGTATTTTCAATGTGGGATCGACTACCGACTTCATGGCTGGCACTGTCGCTGCGGGAAAGTAAATGTCCGGTTTGGAGTGTGCACGTGAAGAAGGAACAGGTCAGCCCCTTCCTTCTGGTCCCTTAACTAAACCATAGCACTGGGACTCTTATATCAAGGGCATACAAGGTGTTTCGATATTCAGAATGCATATACACGCACACACACACACACTCTCTCTATCTATCTATGCACCTTAAGTCTATCTAGTTCACTGCAGTTCTCGCCCTCTTTCATTCCTTCGCCTCACCTCCAATGCTGCTATTGTACGCCACTCCAACGCCGCAGTAGTCGTTGAAGGCGACGGCGGCAACCTCCCCGGCACACCGCGTACCGTGCCTGTTGTCGCCGTTGTCACGCGGGAAGGGATCGGAGTCGTTGTCGTTGATATCCGTGGAGGCATTGGGGTCCTGTAAGGGGATGAGAAAGGCGGGTGAGCGTGGCTGGAAGGAGGCTGGGGAAAGACAGTTTTGGGGGTAAGATGACAAACAGACAGGGCGCGGAGGAGGAGGAAACCAGATGCAACCAAAAAGAACCTCTCCCTCTCTTTCCCCTCCTCCCTCTTCTCTTCTTTCTCCTCCTCCTCTTCTTCCTCAACGAAGAGAAGGAAAGAAAACCTCAACGAAGAGAGAGGTGAGAGAGAGAGAGAGAGAGAGAGAGAGAGAGAGAGAGAGAGAGAGAGAGAGAGAAAGATAAAGAGAGAATACAGAGAGAGAGAGAGAGAGAGAGAGAGAGAGAGAGAGAGAGAGAGAGAGAGAGAGAGAGAGAGAGAGAGAGAGAGAGAGAGAGAGAGAGAGAGAGAGAGAGAGAGTGAGAGAGAGAGAGAGAGAGAGAGAGAGAGAGAGAGAGAGAGAGAGAGAGAGAGAGAGAGAGAGAGAGAGAGAGAGAGAGAGAGAGAGAGAGAGAGAGAGAGAGAGAGAGAGAGAGAGAGGAAAACAAAAAATAACAAGAATGGTAGACAGACAGAAAGAGAAATGAGTAAAGGAAAGCAAGGAGAGGTAGAGAGAGGCAGAGGGGGAGGTGTAGGAAGAAGCAGAGAGAGACAAGAAGAAAAAGGGCAGAAACAGTTGACATAAAGGTCGGGAAATGGAGGATCATACAACACATACATACATACATACATACGAACATACAGAAAACACACAAATATGGGACAACAGAGACGAAAACAGACACAGAAGAGGGACCAACATAAGGACCCCCCCTAAAAAAACGGCAAATGAGAAGGGACACGCAGGAAGGGAGGAGAAACACAGGAGGAAGGAGGAGAGTCGCATATAGAGAGGGAGAGAGAAAGAGAGAGGCAGCAGAGCCATACAGTAAAAGAGGACGAGGAACAAGCAGGACATGAAGGCAGGAGGATGGGATATCGGGATCGCATAAGAGGAGCGGCGCGCGCCCATCCCGCCCTCGTGCCCTCGGTTGCATACACCAATTCCGAGCGACCCTGGAGACGAAATGGTCGTATGATATTGTTTCCCTGGAGGAGGAGGAGGAGGAGGAGGAGGAGGAGGTATGCCATCTAATATCCTGAACTTCGTGGAGATCGCTGTCCTTTCCACTTTTAGGAATTTATCTGCCGAGGTATTCCACGCACTGTCGATTGCGGTGTCAGGAGGAGGAGGAGGAGTAGGATGAGGAGGATATAGAGTAGTAGGAGGAGGAGGAGGACAGAACAAAGAGTAGGAAGGGGAGCTGGATAAGGTCACCGAGCAGGAGGAGGAAGCATATAAATTAAACCATCAAGTGAAGCAGAACACGATCGCAGGAGGAAATGTATAGTGGTGCGATATGAAGAAGCAGGAGCCAGGAAGGCGTCTTTGGTGATAGAAGAAGAGCAAACAATCGACTCTTTTTCCTCCTCCTCCTCCTCCTCTTCTTTCTCCTCTCCCTTAACACTAACACAATTACTCACACCTTCTCCCTCCACCGGTACACTACAGCATAGTAAGTAGAAGCCTCCTCTCCGTCCGTCTGTCTGTTTGTTTGTCCGCGTGTCTGTATATTCGCCACACGCCTTTCTTCTCTCTCAATTTACCTTTTACTTCAACTTTATTATCTCTCCCTTGCACGAACAATATAGAAGAGAGAGAGAGAGAGAGAGAGAGAGAGAGAGAGAGAGAGAGAGAGAGAGAGAGAGAGAGAGAGAGAGAGAGAGAGAGAGAGAGAGGAAAAACATCTCTTTCCTATATTCGTATTTCTACAACAATCTTTTCTTTTTCTTCCTTTTCCTACTTTTTAAAATTTTTTTTAGCGTGCGTAACAAATTTCTTTCAACAACAAAGTCTCGGGAGATTATCGGCCACGTTTATCATCAAGAGACTGATCAGCAGAAGGGAATTTTTTTTCAGCAAGATTCCCACCGGACTGCCGCCAACCTTCCACCGCCTGAGAGCTAAATAGTGTGTGACGGACGGAGCGCCACCGTACCAAGGCAGCGACGCGCGAAACTCTGCGGACACAGCCAGCCACGTTTACATTACTTGCATGTACCCTCATTTACATTTACTTACATTTACCCTCTCAACAGGAAGTACACGACTCCAGACTGGAGGCTGCAGAACGCTTAACCTCAGACCTTGCTATCATTTCCGATTGGGGCAGAAGGAACCTTCTGTCCTTCAATGCCTCAAAAACCCAATTTCTCCACCTATCAACTCGACACAATCTTCCAAACACCTATCCCCTATTCTTCGACAACACTCAGCTATCACCATCGTTAACACTAAACATCCTCGGTCTATCCTTAACTCAAAATCTCAACTGGAAACTTCACATCTCCTCTCTCGCTAAATCAGCTTCCTCGAGGTTGGGCGTTCTGTATCGTCTCCGCCAGTTCTTCTCCCCCGTGCAGTTGTTATCCATATACAGGGGCCTTGTCCGCCCTCGTATGGAGTATGCATCTCACGTGTGGGGAGGCTCCACTCACACAGCTCTTCTGGACAGAGTTGAGTCTAAGGCTCTTCGTCTCATCAGCTCTCCTCCTCCTACTGATAGTCTTCTACCTCTTAAATTCCGTCGCGATGTTGCCTCTCTTTCTACTTTCTATCGATATTTCCACGCTTACTGCTCTTCTGAACTTGCTAACTGCTTGCCTCCCCCCCTCACGCGGCCCCGCTGCACACGACTTTCTACTTATGCTCATCCCTATACTGTCCAAACCCCTTATGCAAGAGTTAACCAGTATCTTCACTCTTTCATCCTTCACGCTGGTAAACTCTGGAACAATCTTCCTTCATCTGTATTTCCTCCTGCCTACGACTTGAACTCTTCCAAGAGGAGGGTATCAGGACACCTCTCCTCCCGAAATTGACCTCTCTTTCGGCCACCTCTTTTGATTCTTTTTTAGGAGCAGCGAGCAGCGGGCTTTTTTTTTTTTATTATTGTTTCCTTTTTTTTTGTGCCCTTGAGCTGTCTCCTTTGTTGTAAAAAAAAAAAAAATGGCCACACCTCTTCTTCTCTCCTCTCCTTTCTTCTCTTCTCTTGTCTTCTTTTCTCTTCAATTTTCTCTTCTTTTCTTGTCTTCTCTCGTCTTCTTTTCTCTTCTTATCTACTCTTCTCTGCTCTGCTCTTCTCTGCTTTTTTTCTTTTTTTCTTTTATTTTCTTCTCTTCTCTGCTTTTTGCTTTTCTCTTCTTTTCTTCTATTCTCTTTTCTGCTCTGCTCTTCTCTCCTCCTCCTCCTCCTCGCTAACACGCCAATTTCCGTCTTGTCTCCTCTCTCGTGTTGCATCTCGTCCTCTTGTCTATTTTCGTACTCCGTCCATGTCAGACTGATTTGCGTAATTAGTCAATCCTCAGCGGCATCCAGCTCCTCTAATGTATCTTTTCGGCTAATTATACTTTCATCGTTACCCTTTGGTGTTCAGGGCTAGTTGGAGCGTCTCTGTCTTTCCCTCTCTGAACTCTTTGAAAGGCTGGGTGATCTTTCTTTTCCTTTTCTTTGTTTCACTTATCTGACTAGTCTCATTATTTTTCCTTATGGCATTATTCAACACTTTATCTTAACTAAACTTTCCTCATCCCTTTCCTCTCTGAAACATATTACTATTTTAAGCACTGAGCTACCTTACTTTTTCCTGATCTTTGTTTCAATCTTCACCCAGTAAGTCTTAATTTCCTTTCCTTGTGACGTTCTTCAGCATATTAATCCTAGCTAAACTTTTCTCTCCTTTTTCATCACTGGACTATATTGCTTATTCAAATGTTGTTACCTTACTCTTTCCTGTCCTTTGTTTCACTTATCTAGCTAGTCTTATCTTTTTTTTTATGGTGTTCTTCAGCATTTTAATTTTCACTAAACTTTCCTCTTTTTTTTTTCCATCCGTAACCCATGCTACTACTTTCAAATGCTTTATCTACTTTACTTTCTTATATTTATTCTTGACTACACTGATTCACCTGATCTACTTTTTTTCATCTACATGGCTTTCTGCGGCACTTTACTCTTCTATAACATTCCACCTTTCTTTATCACCGTCTCTAATCTCCGCTATCTTCAAATTCTTATCTACCTTACCCTTTCTTTCCACTCGGCTACACTAATTCCCTTAATATCAAATACTTCATCTTTATGGCTTTCTGTAGATTTTTTTTTTGCTCTTCTTTTAAAAATTTCCTCCTTTTTTTCCTTCGCTACTTTGACATTTCTTTCTTCTCAATTACACATCAGTCACTTATTCAGACACCATCACGTTCCCTTCCTCTTCGTTTCTATCTTCCTCCTTTTCTTCCTCTCAGCTACACTAATCCAACCAGTGTCGAGTTTCCTTCCTCTTCGTTTCTATCTTCCTTCCTATTGATCGAATGTTTTAAAATACTTAATGGTTTCACGAATGTAGACAGATCAACATTGTTTATGATCGATGACAGTCTGCGCACGAGGAACAATGGCGTAAAACTCATTCAGATTTCCAAATTTTTCTTCACCAACGTTGTAGTGC
>NC_066535.1:8083620-8098620 GCF_024679095.1 Eriocheir sinensis | reverse complement strand
AAGAAGGGAAGGAAGGAAGGAAAGTAGAGAAGAAAGAATGAATTAATGAATGAAAGAAGGAAGGAAAGAAAATAGGAAGGAAGGAATGTAGAAAGAAAAGAAAGAAATGAATGAATGAATGAAAGGAAAGAAAGAAGAAATTAACAAAGGTAGGAAAAAAATGTGGTAAAAAAATAAAAAAATAAAATTAAATATATACAGAAGGAAATATGTAACAAGAGTGTGAGGAGATATTACATTCATCCGCAGTTATGAAAGGAGAGAGAAATTAATAAAGGAAGATGAGATAAGCGAGGGAGAGTAAGAATAGCAATAAGACTGAAAGGGAAAGGAGGAGGAAGAGGAGGAGGAGGAGGAGGAGGAGGAGGAGGAAGAAGAAGAAGAGGAAGAGGAGGTAGGTGATTACTGCTCTGACATATAAAGGGAAACAGCAAAAGGGAGAGGGGAACACGAAGGGGTGAGAGCGAGAGAGAGACAAAGAGAGAGCGGGAGAGAGAGGGAGAGGGAGAGAGAGGGAGGGAGATGAAAGTGCAGAGTGAAATGAGGAGATGGAGGAGGAGACAGGAGCAAGAGGTTGGAGATGAGGGTTGAAGGGAAGAGTAATGAGGAGGAGGGGGAGAGGTGACAGGGGTGAAAGAGGAGGAGGAGGAGGAGGAGGAGGGGGGACCGAGAGAAGGGGAAGGAAGGTAGAGAACGGAGGCAAAAAAGATGGACTGAATGTGCAAGGGAGGGAGAGAAGGAGAGGGAGGGTCAGAAGGAGGAAGTCAGAGAGTAAAGAAAGGCAAAGTTCGGGTCAAACGGTATAGATGCGCGTGGCCTCAGTGCTCATATCCGTCTCACTGGGAAGAAAGGATGAAAACAAAGAGGGAAAAGATGGATATAAGGAACGGAAGACGGAAGAAAAAGAAAGGGGAGAGAGAGAGAGAGAGAGGCACTCAAGTCTTAACTGCCTACTATCCCTCCTTGTTGGCGGTGGATTCAATTTGATTAGTGTGAAGGAGGAGGAGGAGGAGGAGGAGGAGGAGGAGGAGGAGGAGGAAGAGGGGGAGGAGGAGGAGGAGGAGGAGGAGGAGGAGGTGAAGGCGTTGGTGTGTGTGTGTGTGTGTGTGTGTGTGTGTGTGTGTGTGTGTGTGTGTGTGTGTGTAAATGTAAACTATCAAAAACACCAAAAATAACGAAAAAAAAAAGAAAAGAAAAATAGACTCGATGAGGAAAAAAAACAACGAGAAAAAAGTTAATAATAGCACCGAGAAAGTACTGCTACACATACATACATACATACATACATATATACATTCATACATACATACATAAAAACAAACAGACAGGTGAAAGGAACACGGAAGTAAGTAAGTAGGTAGGAAGCGGTAACAGGAAGAGTACCAAAGAGAGAGAGAGAGGGAGAGGGGTGAAAGGGCCGCCCGTTCCCTTCGACCCAGCCAGACTCGAAGCAACAATAAGGCATTAACATAAAAAAACGGAGCCGCGACCCCACACACGAGGCAGCCACGCCGGAAAACAAAAGGCTGGTATACTTAGACGCTTCCGCCTCCAACATACACTATTCCCAAGGGCCAAAACGGAGATCAGTCGGGTTCCAAGGAGTGTTTTTTAGGTTCATGGTACAGAAGAAGGGTCAAACTACTACTACCAAGGCCATAAAACTATCCGTGGAAATGCCCAACACTCCTACGAAAGCCTTGACTAATATATGAACTTTGACGCCGAGATGTTTTATAATAGTGTCAGAATTAGTAAAGGTTCATCTCCCTGTGCCTTTCCTCCTATGTGTGTGTGTGTGTGTGTGTGTGTGTGTGTGTGTGTGTGTGTGTGTGTGTGTGTGTGTGTGTGTGTGTGTGTGTGTGTGTGTTCGTCCGCCCGTCGCTACAATCAGGGGGTCAGTCAGTCAGTCAGTCAGTCAGCCCCGAGTGACCCGCCCTACGCTCCCGGCACTGTAAAAATAGCAGAACTGACTAAATGTGAAGAGAGAGAAGGGAAATAGTTGTAATGTGTTATTTAGGCTGCCCCCCTCCTCTGTGTCAATCTCTGCCTGTAGTTCTGCCCTTTCCTGCCCTTGCTGTCTGTCTTTTCCTGCCCTGCTCTACCCTTTCCTGCCAACACTAAACATCCTCGGTCTATCCTTAACTCAAAATCTCAACTGGAAACTTCATATCTCATCTCTTACTAAATCAGCTTCCTCGAGGCTGGGCGTTCTGTACCGTCTCCGCCAGTTCTTCTCCCCTGCACAGTTGCTGTCCATATACAGGGGCCTTGTCCGCCCTCGTATGGAGTATGCATCTCATGTGTGGGGGCTCACTCACACAGCTCTTCTGGACAGAGTGGAGGCAAAGGCTCTTCGTCTCATCAGCTCTCCTCCTCATACTGATAGTCTTCTACCTCTTAAATTCCGCCGCAATGTTGCCTCTCTTTCTATCTTCTATCGATATTTCCACGCTGACTGCTCTTCTGAACTTGCTAACTGCATGCCTCCCCCCCTCCCGCGGCCCCGCTGCACTCGACTTTCTACTCATGCTCATCCCTATACTGTCCAAACCCCTTATGCAAGAGTTAACCAGCATCTTCACTCTTTCATCCCTCACGCTGGTAAACTCTGGAACAATCTTCCTTCATCTGTATTTCCTCCTGCCTACGACTTGAACTCTTTCAAGAGGAGGGTATCAGGACACCTCTCCTCCCGAAACTGACCTATCTTTCGGCCACCTCTTTGGATTTTTTTTAGGAGCAGCGAGTAGCGGGCTTTTTTTTATTAATGTTTACTTTTTTGTGCCCTTGAGCTGTCTCCTTTGCTGTAAAAAAAAAAAAAAAAAAAAAAAAAAAAAAAATGCTACCTACCCTTCCTTGTCATGGTCTCTGCCCTTTCCTGCCACGCTCTCTCCCTTTTCCTGCCCTACTTTGCTGTTTCCTGTCGTACCCTTCCCTGTAATGCCTTTCTCTTTTCTGCTTTGCCCTGTCCACACACACACACACACACACACTCTCTCTCTCTCTCTCTTTACATCACCTTCCCTTCTGAGTCCCAGGATGGATGGATGGATGGGCGGAATGGATAGACCCGTACTCTTAGACGCTTTCGGCTCTTACAACAGATATTTGAAAAGGTCGCAAAGGAGATTAGTCGGGTTCCCATACGTGTTATTCATAATCAAAGTGCAGAAGCCTTGTTAACCTACCACCAGGCTCATAGGTCCATATTTTTAAACATATCAGTCTCCCATTACGACCATTTTTCAAGGCCACAGAGAAGATTAACCGGGTTCTCATAGGTAATTTTCCCGTTCAGGATGCAGAAAGTTGGAAAGTTTCGTTTAGTCGGCGCAACATCTGTGGTCATATGCCGGAGAGACAGAAGGGGAAGGAATTATAGGAGATTCAGCATGCGGAAGTCAGGTAAAACTATCACTAGGACCACAAAACAGTCCATGATAATCCCAGCAACTTCCAATAAAAGCTTTTCAAACAGATGAACTGAGGTGGCGATACGTTGAAAATACAGGCCATAAAGCTATCCATGTAAATACTAACACAACACTACGAAAGCCTTATCAAATGTGTGTGAACAAGGGCCGGAGACATAGCAACACCTCAAGGTTGTGGGTGTCGTGCGTGGCCTTCGAGGGAACACGGATAATGAGGACCATCGGCACGGCGGGACACTTGCTGGCTACGCCCTCAGCCACACCCATCGCCGCCCGCCCCGAGGTTGGTTTGCTCCTCCCCGATACCAGTTCCAGGCAATTACAAGTTTTAGCGTATGTAGAAAATTAAGGGTCGGTTATAGTCCAATACAGCAAGTTTGTAAGCTCCCCAACCTAACACTGACTAACTATACGGAGCTTAATTCAGCAACATCCACGGCCGCCGCCACCGCCAACACCGCGCCCCAATAATCGTTCGGATGCATGACTTTTCAGCACAGAACACTTAGATTTCTTTCCTCATGTTCACCTCCGGCACACAAACCCATAGGCATCCCTCCTCCATTACAACCTTCTCTCTCTTCTCTTTTTACGGCATTGAGGGCGGTAAAGAGAAGGTTCAAAGGAGCAATTCTGAGTGGACGTCATTTGTAGGATTCTTTGCGTATTTATGATTCTTTGCACGATGGGTAAAAAAGGATTGGTTTGATCTCGAGTAAACAGGCGCGCTCGCTGTATTCCATTCACCGCCTGCCCCATTAGCTGCCTCCTTCATGACCTCACTTGCCTAACCAAAGAATAAACTCTCTCTCTCTCTCTCTCTCTCTCTCTCTCTCTCTCTCTCCAACTATTTTTTCTCTTTCGCTTTCCTTTCATCCTCTTTCTTTCTATTTTTTATTTTTTTCTCTCTGATTATCTATCCTTTTCTTTCTCTTTCTTTTTCCTTCATTTTTTGTTTGTTTGTTTGTTTGTTTCTTTGTTTCCTGCTTGCTTGCTTGATTACTTAATTGCCAATCTTTCTCTATTATGTCTATATATATCTTTTTGCTCCTCCTCCCTTTCTCCCTTCATCCCTGTCTTCTTATGTTAACCGTTTTTCTTTTCTACCTTTACCACTCCTTCATCAAACTCGCCTTTTCTTTCCTTATTCTATTTATTTTTATCCTCTCATCTTCTCTCTGCTTTCGTTTTCTTTCGTCTTACTTTACCAACATCCATACAACCATAACATTCCACTACTTCAAAATCTTCCTTCCTTCCTTCTTTCGTGATGTTCAGGGATGGAAGTGTTCGCGGGCTCCAGGTTGGTATTGTCAGATGCTCCCAACCCTCACACCAACTATTTCCAGAGTCCAAAAAGGAGGTTAATCGAGTTCTAATGAGTGTTCTTTTAGTTTCACGGTACAGAAGAAGGCTCACACTACCACCAGGGTCATAAAAGTACCCCTGGAAAGGCCCTAAACTCCCACGAAAGACTAGTAAATTACGTGTTCTTGGGCGCAGAAATGTTTAAAAATATGTCCCTCAGCTTCGTCGCCGCTGCCCCGTGAAGCCGTAGCCAGCGTGCTCAGCTCTTGCCTGTACTCCCCACTTGCTAACGCCACTGAACGTCACCATAACAAGCACGTGTGTCGCCCTGTGGATCTTGTAGCGCTTGTTAACAGGAGGGAAATGCACTCGACGCCGCTAACAAGTCCACACACACACACACACACACACACGTAAGAGGCGGAAAGGTCGTTGGTGTGGGCGTGGCTCTGTGTGTGTGTGTGTGTGTGTGTGTGTGTGTGTGTGTGTGTGTGTGTGTGTGTGTGTGAGGAAGAGATCCTAGTTCCGCAAATACCATCCACCCACGTTGATAGTCCCTGGAGGAGGAGGAGGAGGAGGAGGAGGAGGAGGAGGAGGAGGAGGAGGTGTGGCAGGTTGTGTTGACACTGCGAACAGTTAATCCTTCTCATCCTGCGCGATCTTAGGGTATGAAGGATATGATTAGTGTCAAGAAGAGGAGGAGGAGGAGGAGGAGGAGGAGGAGGAGGAAGAGGAGGAAAGAAGGGATGAAGAGTGGGTGGCAAGAAGGATGGAGAACAATAGAGGGTACTTAAATGATGAGAGGGGAAAGGACGAAGGGCAAAGGAAGGAGGAGGAGGAGGAGGAGGAGGAGGAGGAGGAGGAGGAGGAAAGAAGGGATGAAGAGTGGGTGGCAAGAAGGATGGAGAACAATAGAGGGTACTTAAATGATGAGAGGGGAAAGGACGAAGGGCAAAGGAAGGAGGAGGAGGAGGAGGAGGCAGAAGAAGAAGGAAGACAAGAGGAAGAGCACAAGAAATAAGAGGAAGATGAGGGAAGAAAGAGTGGGAGGTAAAGGAAGAATTAGGAGGAGGAGGAGGAGGAGGAGAAGAACAATGGTAACAAAAGGAGGAGGAGGAAGAAGAAGAGGAGGAAAATAAAGAGAAGTGTATGCATAGGAGACAATAGGAAGACAGGTAGGATATGATTGAAGGAGGGGAGGAGTAATTTGATCCTGTAGGGCAGAGAGGGGAAGGTATGCAAATGGGAGAGAGGAGGTGGTGGTGGTGGTGGTGGTGGTGGTGGCGGTGTAACCCATTCAGAAGCTAATGAGTGTTGACAACCATCAGCTGACTCCCTCACACACCCTCACACACTTTCTCCTCATTCATCAGGACTCTCTCTCCCTCTCCCTCTCTCTCTCTCTCTCCCTCTCTACGGTTTTCCTCTCCTATCACATCTCTTGTCAAGTCTAATTATTCTTTCCCCTCATTCTCCTCCTCTTCAGTCTCTTCCCCTCACCTATCTTCCTATTTGTCCTCCTTCCTCTCATTTCTCTTCCTGTTTAGTTATTCTTTCATCTCGTATTTCTCTCTTCACTGTTTTCCCGCACTTTTCTTTTCGTATTTTTTTCTTGCCTTCCTTTTGCCAAGTTTTTTTATATATAACGTCTATTCCTTTATCTCTCTTCCTTTCCTTCTTCCTTTCAGTTAATGTATTTCTGTCCACTCCATTCTTTCACTCCATTCAGCTTCATTCCCATTCCCTCCACTTTTCTTCTCATTCATTCCCTTTCCCTTATTCCTTATCCCATTCATTCCCTTCTCCTCACCCCATTTCCTTCTTCCGTCCCCTTTCCATAACTTCATTTCCTTACACATTTATTCCTTTACATTTTCCTTGCCCACTTTTTCATCATCCTCCCCTCCATCTATCTATTTATCTCTATTATTCTTTACATCATAATTTATCTACTTCTCTTTCTTTATCTACGCCTCCACGCCCTCTACTTGCTTACCCTTTCTTTACATCCTTCCTCGTCCCCACACAATTCAACCCTGATAATTCATGCTGCCTATCACATCCCTACACACCCTTACACACTGATAGCTCTTTCCAGCACACCCTTACACCCTACACACTCTCAGCCACACCTACACCCTGATGGTTTTTGCTTTACATCACACTCTTGCACACCCTTACACACTCTCACACACACTCTCCCAGAAACACACACACACACACACACACACACACACACACACACACACACACACACACACACACACACACACACACCAACACACCCTTACGCTTTCCCCATTCACAAGGCTCTGTTACACACTCGCCTTTTTCACTTCAGACACATACACACACGCACGTACGCCCCCCACCCTCCACACACACACACACACACACACACACACACGCGCTTCGTCAACTGCAATGTCGCTCGCTTCGTGGAACTCTTGACTGTATACAGTTTGTGAAGTATGCGACGAGGAGGGAACCAGCCGGCAAGAAGTCGTTTAGTCTCACATACCAGACAAGCAGACAGATAGACAGCCTCCCTCCTTCCTGCCCTACCTCCCTCCCTCCCCGGTCAGTCCCCCAGGTCTCCACTCCCCCCCAATCTTCCTCCCTTTCCCCCAGTTCAGATCTTCCCACTCCCCACTCATTCAGGCACACCAGCACCCCAGACTCATATAAATCCATACCCACCAGACAGTCTTATATACCCTCTCTCCCTCCCCAGCCAGTGCCCCCGTCATCCACCCTACCCGATCTTCCTCCCTTTCCCCCAGTTCAGATCTTCCCACTTCCCACTCGTTCAGGCATACCAGCAGCCCAGACTCATACCATACTCTCTCTCTCCCTCCCTGGCCAGTCCCTTCCCGAAGTCTTTCTCTCCCCCAAGCCCAGATCTCCCCACCCCCCAACACACACACACGCACACACACATTCAGGCCTATACCAGCAACCCCACACCCATGCCACCCCACATCAACCCTTTCAATTTCAGTCTTTATTTTCCCATCCACCCGAACACCCATACAAGTTTCCTTTATCCCCCCCATACTAATCATCCCCTTTATTTATCTATTTATCTTTATTTATCTATGTATCTTTATCTATCTACGTCTCGACAGGCTCCCAAACAGACGTCAACAAACCCAATCCATGCTAGTCTACACCTATAAATTCAATATCAACGAATACCTCCCCGCCCCCAGACGAATACATACCTCTCAGTCCCTCCACGCCCGCACCCACGCCCACACCCACACCCACACACCCACTTGTCAACTCTAAGCTCAGAAATCCCCATCCACCCAGTCAGGAATACCAAACAGTCTCCGCTCCCGCCCGCCCGCCCACCCGCTCACTGACTCTCTCAGGTTATATCTTCCTCTGCGCCAAGCCCCCCACTTCCCCATCCCGCCTCAGCCCGCCTCTCCCCCTCAATCCTCGACCTGCAGAAGACATGAAACGCGTCGCCAATCACGTGACTTAATGGCTCCTGGAAAACGTATTGAATCTCGCTAATAAACTGCTGTACTTCCTTCACTCCGTCACAGGCAATCCAATTAACTTTCCCTCAGATGATCACTAATTACCCATTACGCGAGGGTAAAGCAAAGGTGTGGGAGGACGGGGAGGATGGTGGAGGAAAGGGGGATGGGAGTCACTCTTGATCCCTCCACACCACCACCGCCGCAGCCTCCATGAACTCGGCATCCACTCCCCCATTCCTCATCTCCCCGATCCGACACTCACCCTCACCGCGATTTAGCCCCAAACTTTCCCGCTTAATGTCAGCGTTCCGGGTTTCCCCCTCAGCGCCCACAAACTTTCCCAATACCTTTCCCGTCCCATTCCTGTCAATCACTACAACGCCCGCCGGGACTCATAACCTCCGATGTCCAACGACTTTTTGGGGTGGATAAAATTTCTTTCCCTGGTTCGGCGGCGTCGCGGAGAACGTGGCCGGGCTGTTAAACACGCCTGGACTGGTCTTTTGATTGGAGGAAATATGGAAAATGTCTTCACCGTTTGCCTTAACTTCTTTCCTTTCTTATGCCTTCGTCCCGCCCTTGGATGTAACATTTGCCTTTGTCTTACGGCGGCCATTCCAAGTCCGCGGGATTATTGCTCCATAATTCTTGTCATAATCGCGATGGCAACGAATTATCCCTTTAATAAATTACTTACTACTTCATAAAACCTAATCCAGACTTGCAGCTCGTCTCCCTCCAGCTGGCGCAGCAACAGAAACCTTCGACTCGTGTTATCAAACGTTTCGGGGTCTTGTTACGACCGTTTTTGAAGGCAGCAGAGGAGACATGTTGGGCTGTCACGAGTGTTTTTGCCGTTCATGGCACTTACAAAACTATCACCAGAGTCAGGAAACCACCCACAGTAACCCCGTCTACTAAGGGTTCGCAGGGTTTCATAATATGGGCCTTTGTCTCGTCCACAGCACCTCCTCGTCTTCCATACCAATCTAGACCCACCAGACAGTCTTACATACCCTCTCTCCCTCCCCAGCCAGTGCCCCCGTCATCCATACTACCCGATCTTCCTCCCTTTCCTCCCAGTTCAGATTTTCCCACGTCTCGACAGCTTCCCAACCAGACATGTCAACAAGCCTCTGACGCCCGACGATTCCTACTACCGCTGCTGCTGATGATGATGATGTTGCTCGGCCACCACAACAGCACCGGCAAATAGTGAAGTTTCAGACTCCATCAAGAGAGTAAAAACAAGTGGGGGCGGACCGTCACCTACGCACTCACCCAGACGCTTCGGCGGGCATAGTTCATCGATCTTGGAGTCGTGTTCTCAGACGCTCTCGGCTTTCACAACGACTGTTTTCAAAGGCCACAAAAGAGGTGAGTTGGGTTCTCATGAGTGTTTCTCGCGTTCATGATGCAGAAGCCTTGTCATACTATCACTGGACTCGTCGTAATGGTCTGTCTGTTTCAATATGGACTGTTTTCATTCTGCTCCCTCACACAACAAAATAAGTAGAGAAAAAGAAACACGGCCGAGGATTTCAAGAGCTACTCGTCGTCGTCTGCAGCATCGTTACGTACTTGTCTGTTTGTCTGTCTGTCTGTCTCAATAAGCATCGTTTTAATTTTACTTCCTCACACAACAAAGCGGTAAAGAAAGAGCAAACGGTCGAGGAAATGAAGAACTGCTCGTCGTATTTGTCTGTCTGTCTGTCTCTCTGTACGTGTCTGTTAGCGTCTGTCTCAATGAGCGTCGTTTTCATTCCATTTCCTTACACAACAAAGCGGTAAAGAAAGAGGAAACGGTCGAGGAAATGAAGAACTGCTCGTCGTATTTGTCTGTCTGTCTGTCTCTCTGTACGTGTCTGTCTGTCTGTGTCTGTCTGTCTCAATATGTGTCATTTTCATTCCACTTTCTCACACAACAAAACGGCAAAGAAAAAGGAAGCGGTCGAGGAAATAAAGAACTGCTCGTCGTATTTGTCTGTCTGTCTGTCTCTCTGTACGTGTCTGTCTGTCTGTGTCTGTCTGTCTCAATATGTGTCATTTTCATTCCACTTCCTCACACAACAAAACGGCAAAGAAAAAGGAAACGGTCGAGGAAATGAAGAACTGCTCGTCGTATTTGTCTGTCTGTCTGTCTCTCTGTACGTGTCTGTCTGTCTGTGTCTGTCTCAATATGTGTCATTTTCATTCCACTTCCTCACACAACAAAACGGCAAAGAAAAAGGAAGCGGTCGAGGAAATAAAGAACTGCTCGTCGTAACTGCCTGTCTGTCTGTCTCTCTGTACGTGTCTGTGTGTCTGTGTCTCAATATGCATAGTTTTACTTGTACTTCCTCACACAACAAAACGGTAAAGAAAAAGCAAGCGGGTGAGAAAATAAAGAACTGCTCGTCGTATTTGTCTGTCTGTCTGTCTCTCTGTACGTGTCTGTCTGTCTGTGTCTGTCTCAATATGTGTCATTTTCATTCCACTTCCTCACACAACAAAACGGCAAAGAAAAAGGAAGCGGTCGAGGAAATAAAGAACTGCTCGTCGTAACTGCCTGTCTGTCTGTCTCTCTGTACGTGTCTGTGTGTCTGTGTCTCAATATGCATAGTTTTACTTGTACTTCCTCACACAACAAAACGGTAAAGAAAAAGCAAGCGGGTGAGAAAATAAAGAACTGCTCGTCGTATTTGTCTGTCTGTCTGTCGCTCTGTACGTGTCTGTATGTCTGTCTGTTTCAATATGCGTCGTTTTCATTCTACTTTCTCACACAGCAAAACGGCAAAGAAAAAGCAAGCGGGCGAAGAAATAAAGAACTCTCTGTCTGTCTGTTTCTCTGTTCGTGTCTGTGTGTCTGTCTGTCTCAATAAGCGTCGTTTTCATTCCACTTCCTCACACAACAAAACGGTAAAGAAAAAGCAAGTGGGCGAGGATCCCAAGCGCTAGTCATCGTCGTCACCAGCACCAAATCAGATTCAGCAGAAGTAGGTGGCGCAAATCTTTCGAAGGCCCGAGGGACGCTGCCCGACACGCCCCCGACACGCCCCCGACAGGACGGTGAAGGGCGGGGTGGGAGAAGGCAGAGGCGGCACCCGGGGATGGCTTCAACTTTTTTTTTTTTTTTTTGATGGGGCGGAGGAGGAGAGTCAGTCAGTCAGCAACCTGCCGCCTCAGACGAAGGAAGATGAGGAGGGTGAGGAAGAGGAAGAGGAGGAGGAGGAGGAGGAGGAGGAGGAGGAGGAGGAGGAGGAGGAGGAGGAGGAAGAGAAAGACAAAGGGGAAGAGGAAGCGGACGAGGAGGTGGAGAAGGAGGAGAAAGAGGAAGAGAGGCCGAGGAGAAGGTGGAGGAGGAGGAAGAGGCAGAGGAAGAGAGGACGAGGAAAACGACGACTAGGAATAATAATAAGAATAATAATAATAATAATCATAATAATAATAGAAAAATAATAATGATAATAAAAACAATAATAATAATAATAACACGAAAAAAAAGGTGAGAATGATAATGTGGAAAAAGAAATCCAATCCAAACATCCACATCCACATCCTCATCATCCAATCACCAATCCCATCCACCCACACACTAATCTACTAATTCATGATAAAAAAAAAAAACACCTTCCCGCCAAGCCTCTCAGTAACGAGCGAACGTCCGTCATTAAGAGAAGACTTACTGAAGCTTAATTACCAAACTTTTTATGGCAAGAGAAGGAAGGGGGGGGGGGAAGGGGAGGGGGGGAGGGGGACGGGGAGGTTGGAAGGGGCCCTGAGGAGAGGAACTGGGTGGGAAAGTACGAAGGGGAAGGAGACGAGGGGGGTAGGAGAGGGGAGAAGGGGAACGGAGAGAGTGGAAGGGGCACTGGGAAAAGGGAGAAGGGGAAGGAAGGGGAAGGGGAGGGGGAAGAGAGGGGAGAAGGGGGACGGAGAGGGTGAAAGGGGAAGGAAGGGGAAAAGGAAAGGAAAGGAAAAGAGAGAGGAGAGAGGAAGAGAGATAAGGGGAAGGGGAGGGGGGACTGAAGAAGGGAGGAAGGGAAAAGAGAACAAGGGGAGGGGGAAGGAGGAGGGTGAAGGGAAGGAGAGAAATCATAATGTTGGAGAAGTAAGTAGCTACAACCTTAGGAGGAGGAGGAGGAGGAGGAGGAGGAGGAGGAGGAGGAGGAGGAGAGAGAGAGAGAGAGAGAGAGAGAGAGAGAGAGAGAGAGAGAGAGAGAGAGAGAGAGAGAGAGAGAGAGAGAGAGAGAGAGAGAGAGAGAGAGAGAGAGAGAGAGAGAGAGAGAGAGAGAGAGAGAGAGCAGGGTCCAGTCACGGCGCCCTGGACAGCCTCATCTGGGAGTCAATGAGGTCCTGTCAACACCTGGCGGGGACACCTGTTAGAGCCACGCCAGGTGAGCCAGGGGGGGGGAGGGGGAGGGGGCGGGGGGCTAGGCAGGAAAGCGGAAGGGGTAGGAGAGATGCTACGAAGGAAGGAAGTGCAGAGGGGGGGATGAAAGGTAAATGGGAAAGAGGAAGTTGCAGGAGAAGAGGAAGGGGAAGAGGAGGAGTACAGAGGGAGGGGAAGGGAAAGAGATGGTAAGAGGAAGGGGAAAGGAGCAGAAGGAAGGGATAAGGAGGGAAGAGAGAGGCTGGGAGGGGAGGGGGAGAAGGAAGGAAAGAGTACAGGGGAAGAGGAAGGAAGAGGGAAGAAAAAGGGAAGGGGAGTGATAGGGAGGAAAAGGAGAAGCTGGCAGGTGAGGGAGAGAGTGAAGGAAAGAGTAGAGGAAGAAGAAGGGGAGAATGGTAGGTGAAAGGAAGATTAGAGGAAGGAAGTGTAGTGGGAGGAGGAGGAGGGGAGGGGAAAGAGGAAAGGGGAGGGTAAGGAAAGGGAAAGAGAAAGGACGGTTTAGTTTGGTTCATTTATGTTCCTTTAGGTTCAATTTCCGCCTTCCACTCCTTCAAGATGCTTCCCTTCACCTTTCCTCCACTTTTTCCCTACCTTTGTCTTTACTCTTGCCTCTTGCCTCCTTATTCTCTCTCCCATCTATCTCTATCTATCTTCCATCTCCTATCTTTCTCCGTTTTCTTCCTATTCCCTCCTTCTATCTCCATCCCCTTTTTCGCCTTTTTCCTCTATCCACCCTTCTGTCACCTCTCGCTCTCTCTTGTCCATTCGATCGTGTCCTACTTGCATCTCCTTCTCCTATCTCCTCTCCTCTTTTTCCGCTCCATCCACCTTTCCTCACCTCTCCAGTTTTCCTCTCTGTAACCCTCCTTTTATCACATCCCGCTGTCGTTTCTTTCAACCATTCCATCGCAGTCCTTTTCCCTCCTATCTCCCTCCCTTGCCTCTCATACTCCCCATTTTGTCACCTTTTCAATCATTCTCTATAACTTTCCTTCTGTCACCTCACGCTTTCGTCTCCCTAACTATTCCAGCGCATCTGTCCTTTGCATCTCCTCTTATCTCCTCTCCTCCTCCTCTCCATCCCTTTCCTCACCTCTTCAACCTCTCTCTCTCTATATATATATATCCATTCTATTGCCTCACGCTCGCTTTCGTCTTTCCCGTCCATTCCAGCGCATCGCATCTCCCTGCCTTCCATCTCCTCCTCCTCCTCCTCCTCGTTCTCCTATATCTCGCCCAGATGTCAAGAGAATCGAGGCGGGTTGTGTATCGGTGGCCGTAATACAGACATAAAGCCACGCCAGCCAGCCTCGACGCGGCCTGGCCCTTCCACCCTCTCACCCAGCCACCCTTCCTGACCCTCCCAGCCTCGACGCGGCCTGGCCCTTCCACCCTCTCACCCAGCCACCCTTCCTGACCCTCCCAGCCTCGACGCAGCCTGGCCTATCCACCCAACCACCCATCCACCCGCCCTGCATGCATCCTCACCCTCCTCATCCTTCCATCCAGCCACCTCGACGCAGCCTGACCCTCCCACTCTCCTACCCCGCCCTCCCTCCCTGCATGCATCTCCCCCGCGGCCCGGTGCAGTGGTGGTGGCAGTGACGCCCGGCCGCCGGGACACTGTGATTAGAACCTGACGTGGGGTGGAATACTATAACCTTGGATGTAATGTGACGTTAGGTGGTGATGGTGGTGGTGGTGGTGGTGGTAGTGGTGTTGTTGTTGGTGGTGGTGTTGCTGTTTTATTCTTGTGTGCTTGCTTGTTTTTCTTTCTCCTATGGGTTGGTATTTTTTTTTTTTTTTTTTGTGTGTGTAATTCAACCACGGCTTGATCACGAACATGGACTCGCTCTAAGGAGGGACAGTAACCGCTCCTCTGTCAGTGGAAAAATCCCGGGCCTGAGCAGGGCTCGAACCTCCGCCTGCCAGACCATGGAGCCAGGCAGCGCAGCGCTCTATCACTGAGCTACCGGAACGGAAGCTCCGTGTTTGTGTGTGTGTACCAAGTCACACATACAAGAGGGCCTCACATCCATTCCTCTCTTCTGTCACAGCGCTACACCAGTCACCCATAAATCCTACCCCCTCCCCCAGCCCCCCCTCCCTCTCCATCGCCCCCAACCCTCACACCTCCAACCATTCACTTTCACTGTTATCTGAAATTACACATCCATGCTTCGCGGCGCCAAATATACGAGGCGAGGCGGCATTCAGGCGGTGACGCGGGAGATGCACGGCGAAGGCGAGCGAGGTCTTGGGCGAAGGCATGGGGCGAAGGGAGCCAGAATAGCCGTCTCTGCGCGAGTCTTAAGTCGAGATGTATATTTAAGTTCAGCGCCCGGCCCGGCTAAGGTTGAGATAGGTAGGGTGAGGTGAGGTGAGGTGA
>NC_066535.1:8033620-8078620 GCF_024679095.1 Eriocheir sinensis | reverse complement strand
TTCTTTTAGTTTGTTGTTGTTGGTGTTATTTTTTATGTTGTTGTTGTTGTTGTTGTTGTTGTTGTTGGTGGTGGTGGTGGTGGTGATGTTGTTCTTTTCGTTTACATTTTTTCTCGTTTTTTAGTTGTTTTTCTTCTTCTTTTTTTCTTTTTCATGTTGTTGTAATTGTTGTTGATGTTGTTGTTGTAATTGTTGTTGTTGTTGTTGTTGTTGTTGTTGTTGTTGTTGTTGTTGTTGTTGTTGTTGTTGCTGTTGTTGTTGTTGTTCTTCTTCTTCTTCTTTTTCCGCCTCCTTCTCCTCCTAATATTTTTTCAGTTCGTTGTGTACGAGTCTCGGCCGTTACCAAGTCATGCGCCGTGTGAACATAAGGTAGTATGACGTTGTGTAACCAGTGGGCGTTGGATTGGTCGATATTAACATAGTATGAAGCCGTACTGTCAAACATTTCAAGGCTTACACACCCATATTTGGTTAGGCTTTGGTAGAGGTTGCTGTGGGTAGAATTTTCATAGGTAGTTTTATGCGCCTAGTGATAGTTTGACAAGGTTTCTGCACCATGAATATAAAAAAAACCCATTCATGTGAACCTGACTGATCTCTGTGGCCTTTGGAAATAGATGTTGCGAGAGCCGAAAGCGTATGCGAATAATAGTTTAGAGAAAGTGTGCAAGGGCCGAGATGAGAGTCCAATACCACCATCACCACCATCACAACCACCACCACCACCATCACCACCACCACCACCACCACCACCATCGGAATCTCTTGCTGCCTGTTCCCTTGGTTTTCAGTTTAATGTAGTGTCGTGAGAATAAACAGCATTTCCACCCCCTCACAGACATGTCTCTACTTTGTTCCCTTTCATCCCCTCACAGACATGTCTACTTTATTCCCTTTCATCCCCTCACAGACATGTCTCTACTTTATTCCCTTTCACCCCCTCACAGACACGTCTCTACTTTATTCCCTTTCACCCCCTCACAGACATGCCACTGCGCCCTACCACCTTTCTTTTTGTCTGTCCTCTTGGTCCTTAGTCTTCTGTATTATCGTGAGTTGGAAAGTTTCGTTTAGTCGGCGCAACATCTGTGGTCATATGCCGGAGAGAGACAGAAAGGGAAGGAATTATAGGAGAAGGGAACAGATCTCAGGAGACGGGACACAACCCCCGATTAATACCTGGTACCCATTCACTGCTGGGTGGACAGGGGCGTAGGGTATCGGAAAAGCCGCCCAAATTTTTCCACTCCGCCCGAGAATCGAACCCGGGGTCTCTCGGTTGTGATGTATTATCGTGAGAATAAACAGCATCTCCACCCCTTCACAAACACGTCTCTACTATCATACCCTGCCACCCCTTTTCGCAGTCGTCTCTACCGTACCCTGCCACCCCCCGTCACCTGTCCCCGCGTCCCTATGGCTCCCTTTACATGCCATGGAGTTCAATGTAAAGACCATTCAAAGAGGAGGGAGAAGGAGGATCAAATACCACGTTCACTCATGACTCTAAGGCTGATACACAAAGTCGCAATCCACCTTCTCTGATGCAATAGTAAAATAAAAATGCAATCTCTTGGTTCCAATACTAGACCTCATCCTCTCTCCTCTCCTCTCTCTCTCTCTCTCTCTCTCTTTGAATGATGATGTAACCTGTCTGGAAAACTTATTACCTTTATGTGTTCTGCACCTTGACAAATCATATGTGTGTGTGTGTGTGTGTGTGTGTGTGTGTGTGTGTGTGTGGTAGTATTGGCGGCACGCACACAGGACGCACCTCAGCGGCTCTTACGACACAGCGCGTGGAGGAGTGACGCAACGCTCTTCCTGACAAGCACTGCACAAGGCCAGGCACAGTAGTAGCAGTAGTAGTAGTAGTAGTAGTAGTAGTAGTAGTAGTAGTAGGACTGGCCTGGTTTAGCTAATCACATCGACTCTCTTTCTCTTGTTCCTAAAGGTCGAATCGAATTTCTTATTCACTCAGTATGAACGGGTGATATACTTCCTTGTCTTACGCTGTAATAGACAGGCCAAGAGCAGAGAAAATAGACTCACATGATGACACCAATGAAGAAATGAAGGAGGAGGAGGAGGAGGATATGGAAGAGAGATATAAGAAGAGGAGAAGGAAGAGAGAGATGAGCATATGAAGAATGAACCCTTACCAAACCAATATAAGCCCCCCCCCAAAAAAAAAAAAAAATCATGTCGTTCTGAGTGGATATTTTCGTCGAGGAACAAGAAGAAGAACCACAAGAACTCAAGGACCCAACCCTCAAGAAGCCAAACACTCACTTAAGTCTGGACGATATCTCAAAAGCTGTGTTGATTGCCGGGTCGAGAAACATGAAAAAGAGGAAGAAGAAGCAGAAGAAGAACAAGACCAACACGAAGGCCGGCTGGCGTCGAGGAACTAGAAGAAGAAAGACGAAGAAAAAGAAGACCAAGAACACATGAAGGAGCCAACACACACGCAGTTCTGAGCGATGTATTGATGCTTTTGTTGAATGGCGACGTCGAGGAATAAGAAAAAGAAAAAGAAAAAGGAGAAGAAAAAGAAGACCAAGAACACATGAAGAAGCTAACACTCTCCTAGTTCTAAGCGATGTCTTGATGGCTTTGTTGAATGCTGGCGTCGAGGAACAAGAAGAAAAAGAAGATGAAGAAGAAGAAGAAAAAGTACACGAACACACGAAGCCAACTCTCATGTAGTTCTAAGCGATGTCTTGATGGCTTTGTGAAGAAGAAGAAAAAGTACACGAACACACGAAGCCAACTCTCATGTAGTTCTAAGCGATGTCTTGATGGCTTTGTTGAATGCTGGCGTCGAGAAGAAGAAGAAGAAGAAGAAGAAGAAGAAGAAGAAGAAGAAGAAGAAGAAGAAGGAGAAGAAAAAGAAGAAGAAGAAAAAGAAGAAGAAGAAGAAGAAGAAGAAGAAGAAGAAGAAGAAGAAAAGATGACCAAGGACATATGAAGAAGCCAACACACACGTATTTTTTTTCTGAGCGATGTCTTGATGGATCTGTTGAATGCCGACGTCGAGGAACAAGAAGAAGAAGAAGAAGAAATAGAAGAAGAAGAAGACGAAGAAGAAAAAGCCCAAGAACACACGAGAAAGCCAACACTCACGTAGTTTTGCGCGATGTCCGGGTGGTTGTGTTGGATGCCGTCGTCGAGGATGGAGATAACGACGCCCCTGCCCGTGTAGCCGCGCGCCCAGGCCGGGGCCACGTTCATGTCGAAGCCCTCGTTGGCGCCCTCCTTCAGGTACCACTGGCGTTCGTAGAGTGGGTCCGGGAACAGGCTGCTGGGGGGGCGTCGAAGGGGGGCGGGGGGAGCGAAGGCGGTGGAGGGGGAGGGGTGAAGGGGGAGCGATGAATGGAGGGGGGGATGAAGAGTGGGCGGTGAAGGGGAGGGGGGGAGGAGAGAGGGAGAGACAAAGGTGAGTTAGATATTTAATTCCTACATCAGAACAATTACCATTATTATCACTATTAATATCATCATTATCATCATTTTGTCGTACAGGAAGCAGCTCAAGGACAAAAATTGATATATAAATAATTAAATAAACCGCGCGAATCGCCGTCCCTGTAAAGTCGAAATGAGTGATCTTCCATATCATCATTATTATTACTATTATTATTATTATTATTATTATTATTATTATTATTATTATTATTATTATGAGGAGAAGGAGGAGGAGGAGATGGAGGAGGGACGGAACAGGTAGAGAGGGGGGGGGAAGTGTGTTCACCTGAGACGCCGAGAAAGAAAAAGAAAATGAAAGTGAAAGCGATGAGAGGGAACGAGAAGGAGGACGAGAGAATATACGTGGAAGGTGAAAGTGACGCGATGAGAGGAGAGGGAGAGGGAGAAAGAGGGAGAGAAAATACTAAGGTGAGGTAAGGTCTGGTTAGGAGAGGTTAGGTAAGGTCTGGTTAGGAGAGGTTAGGTAAGGTAAGGTAAGGTGAGATGAGGTGAGGTGAGGTGAGGTTAGGTTAGGTTAGGTAAGGAAAGGTAAGGTCTGGTTAGGAGAGGTTAGGTTAGGTTAGGTAAGGTAAGGTGAGGTGAGGTGAGGTGAGGTAAGGTAAGGTTAGGTTAGGTTAGGTTAGGTAAGGAAAGGTAAGGTCTGGTTAGGAGAGGTTAGGTTAGGTTAGGTTAGGTAAGGTAAGGTGAGGTGAGGTGAGGTAAGGTAAGGTTAGGTTAGGTTAGGTAAGGTAAGGTAAGGTGAGGTGAGGTGAGGTAAGGTTAGGTTAGATTAGGTAAGGAAAGGTAAGGTCTGGTTAGGAGAGGTTAGGTTAGGTTAGGTTAGGTAAGGTAAGGTGAGGTGAGGTGAGGTGAGGTGAGGTAAGGTGAGGGTAGGTTAGGTAAGGAAAGGTAAGGTCTGGTTAGGAGAGGTTAGGTTAGGTTAGGTAAGGTAAGGTGAGGTGAGGTGAAGTGAGGTAAGGTAAGGTGAGGTGAGGTGAAGTGAGGTAAGGTAAGGTAAGGTAAGGTAAGGTAGGGTCTGGTTAGGAGAGATGAGGTTAGGTAAGGTAAGGTGAGGTGAGGTAAGGTAAGGTAAGGTGAGGTAAGGTAAGGTAAGGTAAGGTAAGGTAGGGTCTGGTTAGGAGAGGTGAGGTTAGGTTAGGTAAGGTAAGGTAAGGTGAGGTGAGGTAAGGTAAGGTAAGGTGAGGTGAGGTGAGGTAAGGTAAGGTAAGGTAAGGTAAGGTAAGGTAAGGTCTGGTAAGGAAGATAATATAAACGGAGGGGCAGAGCGACAGAGTAAAGCTAATAAATATCTTAAAATACAAAAAGAAACAAAGAAATAAACAAAAAAAAAACAAAAAACAAAAAAAAACAAGAAGTAAAAAACAACTGTACTCTCCTATATTGCCCTTCCTCTTCCTCTTCCCCTCACCCCTTAATTCACCTCCGTCCTATCCTCCTCCTCTTCTCCTCCTTTCCTTCTCCTCTCCTCATCTTCCTGCTACATCCTTGATTAAAAAGAAAAAAAGAAGTTGGTTGTCTGGTTGTCTGGTTGCTGAAGGGATTTGGGCGTGTTTGTTCTCTTAGTTTGGTTAAGTTATGCAAAGATTATGTTCCTGGGCCCACGACGGTACTGTTTAGATTATAAGTTATGTGTGGTCTCTCTCTCTCTCTCTCTCTCTCTCATCCTCATTAACTAAACGCATTTGTCTATTTGTCTGTCCATTTATTTCTCCTCCCTTCCTCCTCCTACCCCCCTCCTTCTCTATCTCCTCCTCCCCTCCTTCTATATCTCCTCCTCCCCTCCTTTTTATCTCCTTATCTCCCCTCCCTTGCTCTCCTCCTCCTCCCTCCCTCCTGCCCTCTCGACTTATCCTCTCTCTCTCTCTCTCTCTCTCTCTCGAATTCATCTTCCTTTAGTAAATTGAATCACCCGAAAAAGACAAAAAAGAAAAAGTAAAAAAAAAAAAGAGCCATTCTGTTACAACCGTGAACTCAAGCTGTTTAAATTGCGAGCTCCGATTTGGGTCGCTTTTAAAGGTATACGTGCGTCTCTTAAACCCTTTTTACATAATTCGTCTATTCCGTTCCATTCCGCTCCGCCCTTCCATGCAGCCGCCTTTCCGACCACCCTCTCCTCTCCTCCTCCCCATCCACCATCCCCCCCGACCTTTATAATCCGGCAGCCAGGCATTTCCTAGCCCCGACATTCACTCACATTTAAATATCTTCGCGAATTTCAGCCAAACGTGCGTACAAACATTTCCCGGCAAGCCCCAGCCCCATGCAGCGCTCCTCCCCCGTCCCCTGTCCTGCCCCCGCCCCAGTTCCCCCCCCCCCTCCGTCCCCGCCCCGCCAATATATTCCAATGCAGGCGCTCGGTAACATTTCCCAACAGCCGGCAACTCTTCTTTATTTTTTTCCTTTTAATCCTGGCATTTTATCAGCAATTGGACGAGACTTAGAACTATTGCCAAACTATATTTCAACTACTTGCCAATATTTGCAACTTGCTGAACCTAACATAAGGGAGATAACTTCTTTATTTTTCTTTCCTTTTTTTCCTGGCATCTTATAAGCCATGCACTGGACGAGACTCAGAAATATTGCCAAACTATATTTCAACTACTTGCCATATTTGCAACTTGCTGAACCTAATATAAGGGAGATAAGTTTTTTTTCTGGCATCTTATAAGCCATGCACTGGACGAGACTCAGAAATATTGCCTCACTATATTCCAACTACTTGCCAATATTTACAACAACTTGCTGAACCTAACATAAGGGAGATAACTTTTCCCTTTCCTTCCTTCTCCTTTCCCTCCTTCCTTCGAAAAGACTCATAGAGGTATTGCCTAACTGTACTTAAACGACTTATCAATATTTATAACTTCACGCTGAGTTTACGAGACACTCGGCAATATTCTCAAGCTTCCAGTAACTTTAGGAAGCAATTTTAAGCATTCCAAGATACTCACAGATATTACCTAACTATTTTTCAACTACTTATCAATACTTACACAAAAACTTTCTCAACCTCTTTCTTTCTTTCTTTCTTTCTTTTAAACTTTCATCATCTCGTTTTCGCTGTTATTTTTCTGTGCTGTCCCTTCTTTCTTCTTCCTCCATCCTTCCCTCCTTTCCTCCTTTTCCTTCCCACTCATCAATATTTACAAGAACTCTCCCAACCTAAGACCGAGTTTAGTATGACCACCGTTGTCAGATTATCGTACTCAGAGCCTAGTATTTACCGGTTTTTGACGCCTAACTATTGCTAAGAAACATCAGGAATTAACTATTTTAATGATAAATATAAATGCATCTAGTTATTGGGGCTCAGGAGAGGAGGAGGTCGGAAGTTGGTATATATAAGAAGCTGAGTACGACAATCTAGCAACGTTAAGTATGACATTCAGTGACACTCTTTTATCTTCCAGTCACTACAGAAAGCATAGTTGAGCATTCCAAGGCCGGTATTATAAGATACACTCGCTTCTCATATCAACTATTTCTAAAGGTCAAAGCTGGGATCAGTCGGGTTCTAATGAGTGTTTCTTTAGATTCACGGTACAGAAGAAGGGTCAGACTACCACCAGGGTCATAAAACTACTCCTGGAAATGTCCCAAACTCCTATGAAAGCTTTGTCAAATATGTGTGCTTGGACGACGAAATGTTTAGTAATACAGCCCCAATCCTCTCACAAATATAACCCAACTCCTACATTTTCTTCAACGACCCGCCAATATTTACAAGAACGTCCTCAACCTAAGACTGAATTTACACGACGCGCAGAATCTTTTACCGGAATATTGGCAACACGGAATGCACCGAACTTATTTCCTAGATACTGTTTTGAAATTGAAGATATAACGGCTTGGAGGACGAGAGGGAGGAAGGGGGGGAGGGAGGGAGGGAAGCAGGGATAAGAGAGAGGGAATGGAGGGGAAGGAAACAAGGAGGAATGGAAGGAAAGAAAGAGAGAGGAATGGAAGGGAGAAAGAAAGGATGCAAGGAGGATTGGAAGGAAGGAAAGAAGGAGGAATGGAAGAAGGAAATTAAGGATGCAAGAAGGATTGGAAGGAAGGAAAGAAGGAGGAATGGAAGGAAAAGAGGAAGGACGCAAGGAGGATTGGAAGGAAGGAAAGAGGGAGGAATGGAAGGAAGAAAGGAAGGATGCAAGGAGGATTACAAGAAAGGAAGGAAAGAGAGAGAAATGGAAGGAAGAAAGGAAGGATGCAAGGAGGAATGAAAGGAAGAAAGGAGGGATGCAAGGAGGATTGGAAGGAAGGACGGAAAGAAGGAGGAATGGAAAGAGGAAATTAAGGATGCAAGGATGATTGGAAGGAAGGAAGGAAAGAAGGAGAGAAGAAAGGAAGGATGCAAGGAGGATTGGAAGGAAGGAAGGAAAGAAGGAGAGAAGAAAGGAAGGATGCAAGGAGGATTGGAAGGAAGGAAGGAAAGAAGGAGGCATGGAAGGAGGAAAGGAGGATTGGAGGAAAGGAGGGGGGAATGGAGCGAAGGAAAAGAGGGAGAGGAGGGAAGGATGGAGGAAGAAGAAGAATGGAGAGAAGGAAAGAAGACAGGAGAAGGGACACCAGAGATAATGACAGTGAAAACAAGAAGATGAAAGTTTAGAAGAAAGAAAGAAAGAAAAAGAAAGAACGCCAGACAGACAAACACACTTGCCAAAACAAACACACAGACACACAAAGAAGAGAGAAACAAGAGAAAAGAAACAGGAAAAACACCGAAACTAAAGGAAAAGAAAGAAAGAGATAGAAAAGAAGTCAAACAACGAAGCAAAAGAGAGAGAGAGAGAGAGAGAGAGAGAGAGAGAGAGAGAGAGAGAGAGAGAGAGAGAGAGAGAGAGAGAGAGAGAAAGCCCACAAAACACCTCTAAAAGAAAATGGAATGAGTGCAAGACAAGAGAAGGACAAATGAAGTGAGGAGGAGGAGGAGGAGGAGGAGGAGGAGATAGTGTGGTGGATGGCGTAAAGCTAATGAGGCGAGGAGAAGGAAGAGCTTGAGAGGGAGGTAAAGCAAAGTGAGGAGGAGGAGGAGGAGGAGGAGGAGGAGGAGGAGGGGTAAGTGAGGACAATAACGAGGAAAAGGAGAAAAAAAGAGGACATAGACGAGGAAGAGGCGAAAAAGAGGACGAAGAAGAGAAAAAGAGAGGAGATGGAGGCGAAAAAGGAGGAAAATGGGGAGAAAGGCGCGGAAGAAGTGAAGAAGAGAAATAGAAGACAGAGAGGAGAAGAGGGACAGGAGGAGGAGGAGGATAAGAGGGGAAAATGAGGACAAGAACGAGGAAGAGGAGAAAAAAAAGCAACAGGAGGAGGAGGGAATATGAGAAGATGGATGAGGAAGAGAAGAAGAAAAGGAGGAGAAAAAGAAGAGGGAGAATGAGGACAAGGGCAAGGAGAAGGAGGAGAAAAAAAAAAGGACGAGGAGGAAAGGAGGAAAAAAGCGGCAAAAAAGTTGTGTAAAAAAAACTAGAGAAAGGAGGAGAAAGAAAGAAGAAGAAAAAAACGTAGAAGAACAAGAACACGAACAACGAAAACAAGAACAAGAAGAACAAAAACAAGAAGAGAGAACAAGAACAAGAAGAAAAATAACAAGCAAAGTGTCAAAAAAAGGAGCTGGAGAAAGGAGGAGGTAAAAAGAAGAAGAAAAAGACGGAAAAGAACAAAAACAACGAAAACAAGAAGAACAAGAAGAACAAAAAGACGAAGAGAGAACAAGAACAAAAATAACAAGCTATGGGTCAAAAGGAAACTAGAGAAAGGAGGAGAAAGAAAAAAGAAGAAGAAAATGACAAAAAAGAACGAAAACACGAACAAAAACTAGAGTAAGAAGAACAGAAAGACGAAGAAAGAACGAGAAAAAATAACAAAAAATAACAAGAACAAGAAGAGCATAGGACAGAGCCTAACAATACCAGTACAAGCACGTAACCACTCTCTACATCGGCCACGTCCCTTCCGCACACACGACAGCACCTCGACCAAGCAAGGCCTTCAATGTGACTGTTCAGCGTTCAGCACAGGCGTCTCGTGAAGGCCTTAAGTCCGCTGGGGTGCGCTGCGACGACTTAAGTACTCTCGATGGTGCTGTGACTGTGAGATACGACTAAGGCGGGGAGAAGGGGTGGGAGGGGTGAGAGACATTGGTGGGAGGGGTGAGGGATGAAAGTGGTCACGAGGGGAGGCTAGGATGGAGTGATGAGGAGTGATATGGTGTGTCAGAGAGGACATGGGTAAGGAGCATGGGTAAAGGACATGGGTGGGTGTGGTAAGAAAAACGATGAATAGGAAAGACTGAAAGACGACTAAGGTGGATGGGGACGGAGTGGAGAACGATGAGAGTGGATAAGAGAGGTCGAAGAACGAATGAGATGGACGGGAAGGAGTGACGGACAATGTAGGTGGATAGGAGGAAGTGGAGAACGAAGAGAGTGGATAGGAGAGACTAGAAGACGACTGGGGTGGATAGAAAGGAGTGAAAGAGCATATGGGTGGATGGAAGGGAGAGAAGGAGAGAGATGTGTGTGAGGTGGGACATGTATGGGGTTAGGATGACACGGGTGACTGTGTTTAAAGACACCATCGCTTCTCACATCAACTATTTCTAAAGGTCAAAGAGGGGATCAATCGGGTTTTCATGAGTGTTTTTTAAGGTTCATGGCACAGAGGAAAGGTCAAACTACCACCAGGGTCATAAAACTACACCTGGAAAGGCCTACAGCTCCTACGAAAGCCTTGTCAAATATGTGAACTTGGGCGACGAAATGTTTTAAAATACGACCCTCACTAGGCAGGGGAGGATTAGGTGGGGAACAAAGGGTAGGAGAGGTACTTGAGTAGGGCAGGACTCGCGTAGAGGACATATGCATATAGAAAACAGGACTCCAACACATACAAATCATCCCCCAACTTAACATTCCCAACAGCTACCCGGATGTGCATGTGTGTGTGTGTGTGCCTCGTCCCTGACCCTGACCCTGCCAAGACTAGAGCCCGTACTCTTAATTAACTCGTCCGCTGCGATTGGCACGGATTTCGCCTTCATTGGTATAGCCTGGTAACATACAGTCCCATGTCTTTCTCTGCCTCTGTGGTGGATAGTGGAGTGTTTCCCATGTGATATTGATGTGCTGGATTTCCTCTCTCAAGGTGCAGGACTTTACATTTTTCATCATTGAATTGTATATAGCAGCCACTTTTTGTTCCATTCCTGTAGTTTGGTGATGTCTTCTTGTAGGAAATCCGCAGTCAAGGGGCTAAATGTCTCGGCACCTCAGTTCACCTATTTGAAAAGCCTCTCGTGGAAGAAGTTGCCGGGGGTTTCATGGACTGTTTTGAGCTCCTGGTGATAGTTTTACGCGACTTCTGCACCGAGAACAGGAAACTCACGCATGGGACCCCGATTAATCTTTCCCGAGGCCTTGGAAGATAGTCGTAGGAGAAACCCGATACGTTTAAAGCATAAGGACGTCGTTGGTTGCTCGAGGCCGGGTGGTGTTTGGCTTCGGGCGTCCTCTGCATATTGACACGTCCGCCTCCCTTCCCTGTGTCCCGCCGCCCTGCCTGCCGCCGCCTCCTCCTTTCCCTGCTTAAATGACCTCTTAGACTCGCAACTTGGCGGAGCTACAGGTGGCGACGCTCTCTGACTTTCCTTACCTAGTCCCCGAGGCGAAGTCGAGAGAGTTTGTGGAGATTGGCGGCGAGGGAGGACGAGGGGAGTGGAGGGAAGGGACCGCAGGGAGAGGATGGGAATGAAAGGGTGAAGATGGGAGGGAGACGGAGTGGATGGGAGGAAGAATAGGAGTCAATTTGAGGAGGTGGAGGAAGATAGAAATGGATGGGAGGGAGAGGGAGAGAATAGGAATGAAGGAAAGTAGATGGGAATGAAGGGAGACTAAAGGAGCTGGGAGGAAAAAGAAGGGAGTGGATGGGAGGGACTAGAGGAAAACAGGAGTGAATTGGAGCAACTGAAGGAAGATAAAAAATGGAAGGAAGGGAGAGTGTGAGGATGGGAGTGAAAGGGAGTGGATGGGAGAGATCAGAGGAGGATGGAGGTGGATGGGAAGGAATGAAGGAGGACTTGGGTGGACGATAATAGTGGATAGGATAGACTTGAAAACGATTGGGGTGGATAGGAAGGAGTAAAGAACATGGGTGGATAGGAGGGAGTAGAGAAGGATAGAAGTGGATAAGAGAGGTCGAAGAACGATTAGGATGGACGGGAAGGAGTGGAGGACAATGTAGGTGGATAGGAGGAAGTGGAGAACGAGGAGAGTGGATGGGAAAGACGGAAGAACGATATAGGTGGATAGGAAGGAGTGAAGGACAATATGGGTGAATGGGAAGGAGTGGAGGAGGATGGCATTCGATGGGGAGGAATTACTGGCACATTGAGGCCGAGACGAAGGGAGGTGCTTGGTGAGGCGAGGCACGGACGGGGGCAAGGCGCTGAATAAAGGCAGACGCTGAGGGCACGAGAGGGCGACTAGGGACATGACAACAAGGGAAGGGGAAAGCCGAAGGTCAGACGGAGGAAGACAAGGAGAGCTCGACGTAAACAGAAGAAGAAAAAAAAGAGGAAAAAGAGAGGAAGGTAGTGGGACAAAAAGAGATGGTAAACAGACGGAGGTGAGGATGAAGATAGAGAAAGAAGATGAAGGCGGCAGGAGGAGGAGGGCTCGACGTAAACAGAAAACGGAGAAGGAGAAGATGAAGGGCACAGGACATGAACAGGTCGAGGGAAACAGAAGATGAAGGTGGCAAAACAAGAAAAAGAGCTCGCAAAAAGAAGATGAAGGAGAAGATGAAGGTGGTGGGACAACAAGAGGAGATCGAGGTAAACAGACGAAGGCGAAAAGGAAGGAGTGTGAATGTGAGAAGACAAGAAATTGAGCTCGCATACAGAAGAAAAAGAAAAGAAGTAAAAGAAGAACAAGAAGAACAAAGAACAAAAACAAGAAGAGCAAGAACAAGAACAAGAACACGAAAAACACGAACAAGAACAAGAAGAACAAAGAGCAAAAACAAGAAGAGCGAGAACAAGAACAATAACAAGAACACGAAAAAGAACGAGAACAAGAAGAACAGAGAACAAAAACAAGAACAATAACAGGAACACGGAAAACACGAACAAGAACAAGACGAAAAAAAGAGGAAACGGGAGAAGACGACGAAAAAGAAGAAAAGAACAAGAACAAAAAAACAAGAACGAGAACAATAACAGGAACACGGAAAACACGAACAAGAAGATGAAAAACGAAGAAAAGGGGGAAGACGACGAAAAAGGACAAAAGAACAAGAACAAAAAACAAGAACAACAAGAACAACAACAACAACAACCACTCACCTGGAGCCTCGGCGTGAAGGAGACGGAGGGATGGAGCGGAAGAATGGACTCCTGGCATTGAAAGGCGAGAACTGACGTCGATTCCGAACTCCCTCTGCTGCTGCTGCTGACGATGGCCCTCCTACTGCCCCTCCGTCGGCGTCCATGGCCCCGTCCCTCTTCACCCGCCGCCTCTCCACCTGCTGCTCCACCCACGTCACCTGCAGGAAGGGAAAAAAAAGAGAAACGTTAGCATCAAGGAACATTAAGAGAACGGTCATCAACACATAGCAGAAGGAAGATTGAATTCTCCTTCGTATCTTAATTCTTACATGTTTCAAATCTCTCTCTCTCTCTCTCTCTCTCTCTCTCTCTCTCTCTCTCTCTCTCTGCTACCTCGCTTCTTCCTTCCTTCCTCCTCCTCCTTCTACTATTGCTACAACTTATCTCCCTTCTTCCATGTTTTAAAATCTTCCTCCCCTTCTTGTTTTTTTTCCTCCTTCCCCTTTACTTCTTCTCTGTGATCTTTCTCCCCTTCCTGTTTCCTCCTCTTCCCTCTTCTTTTTCTTCCTCCTCCTCCTCCTATCTGCCTCCTTTTATGTTTCAAATCTCTATCCTCTTCTTGGTTCTTCCTTCCTCCTTCCTCTTCCTTTCCTCTTTCTGATCTTCCTCTCCTTACTATTTCCTCCTCTTCTTCGTCGTCGTCATCACCTCCTCCTCTTTATCTCCCTCCTCTTCTTTTTTTTCTCCTTCCCCTTCCTTCCCTTTCCGATCATCCTCTCCTTCCTAATTCCTCTTCTTCGTCGTCTTCGTCATCGCCCCCTCCTCCTTCTCCTCCTCTTATCTTCTTCCTCTCATATCCTAGACCTCTCTCCCCCTTCCTTTCTTCCCTCCTAGTAATCTTCCCCCTGTTCCTCCTCTTCCACTTCCTCCTCCTCCTCCTCCTCCTCCTCCTCGGCGCCACATAATAATGGGAAGTCAGTCATGTCTCTCGGGATCAAGGTTCAATCGGGCCAGGCGACACAGCGACCCCCACGATCCCTTGCCCCCCCTCAGCCCCTCCTCCCCGCAACACCTGTCCGCCCCCCTCCCCCCTGCCCCCCCTTCCACGACACCTGTCTTGCTTCACACGGACGCAAGTTCTATTATCCTAAAAGCCTGGATGTCGAGCAGAGGCACAAAAAGCGGACGCATTCTTCCCCTGACGTCCTGCTGCTTCCCGTCCGCTTCCTCCTCCTCCTCTTCTCCCTCCTCTTCTTCATCTCCCTTCCCCTCCTCCTACTCCCTTCCCTTCCCTCTCATTACGTGACCTCTCTCTCTCCTCTTGGTTTCATGTATTTCGATGAGTGTATTATTATTTTTTTTTCGTCGTCTCTTCTCTCGCTAATGTACGCAGCAGCTCCGCCGGACACACACACACACACACACACACACACACACACACACACACACACACACACACACATACGCACACAGGGAGGAGCGCCCGGCAGCTTCTAGGAAAAAGGACAACGAAAAAGCCTCCTGCCCAGCCTGGCGAATGCGTAAACAGTGCATAGTGGCCTTCCTGCCGCCCCGCCCCGCCCCGCCCCGCCCCCCCTAGACTAGACCACCCCAGTTCAGCCATACTCCGCCTTTCCGGTCTCATGCAGCCTTTTCACCATGTCAGAACGAGTGTCAAGGTTAAACTCATCTCGAAACTCAAAAACATCGTTGGCTTGCATTTCCTCATTAGCGCCATTGAATTTTAAAGTGGAAAAGAAGGAAATTAGGCCCTCCGTCCGTAAGAAAAAAATACGCACCTGCTGGACACTAATTAGGCAGGTATTACAAGACACTTTGCCCTCTCATATCAGCCATATCTAAAGGTCAAAGGGGGGATCAATCAGGTTCTAATGAGTGTTTTTTTATGCTTAGGGTACAGAGGAAGGATGAAACTACCACCAGGGTCGTAAAACTACCCCTGGAAATGCCCACAACTCCTACGAAAGCCTTGTCAAATATGTGTTCTTGGGCGGCGAGATGTTTCTTAATACGACCCAAAGTTGATATTATAAGACACTTTCGCTTCTCACATCAACTATTTTTAAAGGTCAAAGAGGGGGTCAGTCGGGTTCCAATGAGTGTTTCTTCAGGTTCACGGTACAGAAGAAGGGTCAAGGGTCAAACTACAACCGGGGTCATAAAACTACTCTTGGAAATGCCCACAACTCCTACGAAAGCCTTGTCAAATATGTGTTCTTGGGCGGCGAAATGTCTCCTATAATACGACCCATAGCCCCCCTGTCCATGAGAAAAATACGCCACTGCTGGAAATCGAGTATGGTGAGGTATTATAATATTGTTCTGTTTTGACAATATTTACAATTTGATTTTATTGTCGATCTGAAACCTTCCCTCGTGGAGATAACAGTCCTCTTCTTCTCATATCCTAGGGGCGGTATTCTCAGACGCCTTCATCTCGCACATTAACTCTTTTCAAAGGTCAAAATGGAGATTAATCGGGCTTTCATGAGGATTTTTTCACATTCATAGTACAGAAGAAGAGTTAAACAACCACCAGGGCCATTAAACTATCCCTGAAAATGCCCGAAACGCCTGCGGAGGCCTTGTAAAATATGTGTAATTGGGCGCCGAAAGGTTTGGGAATACGGGTCCAGAACTATTTCCTCTTCTTAGTCCCCTTCCTTTCTTCCCTCCTTGTTCCTCTTCCTCCTCCTCCTCCTCCTCCTCCTCCTCCTCCTCCTCCTCCTCCTCCTCCTCCTCCTTCTCCTCGGTGTCTTAAGCCTTTGCAATACGATAAATTATACAACACATTCCTTTAACTCTGTCGCTTTACGTATCTTTCATCACCTCAAGGAAAAGGCGCAAAATATGCCTCTGGAACAACAACGCTTGCAGAGTGAAACAGAAACAAGAACATAGATGAAAACCGATCCCTTGCAAGTCACGTGTTTGGGGCGGTGTTGCGCGGCTCAAGGTGTCTGAGTCCCTAACTAACACCCACTCGCAACCCAGACCCCGCCCAGACCCTCGACAAGACCCAGACCAAGCCCAAGACTCAGACCCAGACCACTGCAGGAGCCTGGCCGTGTTAAGCTGAATAATAACTGAAGGCACAGCACGTAGGCCTCAGCTCTCCCTCCACTACACACACACACACACACACACACACACACACACACACACACACACAGGGACGCAAAAATGGACAAAACATCAACCCTGTCAGACACGCCTTCCAGCCTCCGCCCTTACACACACGCGCACACACACACACACAAACACACACATAGAGAGAAATAAACACGCCACGCCTTCCCCTTTTTACCCGATACACACACACACACACACACACACACACACACACACACACACACTATCCCCCCCCCACCACCGTCCTCCCTTATAAGCGAACAAACACACACACAAAAAGCAAAAGGTACAACAGAGGGTTTTTGGCTCCCCATAGAGAGTGGCTTTTCCTGAGTCTGCTGCTGCTGCTGATGATGATGTTGTTGAGAGAGAGAGAGAGAGAGAGAGAGAGAGAGAGAGAGAGAGAGAGAGAGAGAGAGAGAGAGAGAGAGAGAGAGAGAGAGAGAGAGAGAGAGAGAGAGAGAGAGAGAGAGAGAGAGAGAGAGAGAGAGAGAGAGAGAGAGAGAGAGAGAGAGAGAGAGAGAGAGAGAGAGAGAGAGAGAGAGAGAGAGAGAGAGAGAGAGAGAGAGAGAGAGAGAGAGAGAGAGAGAGAGAGAGAGAGAGAGAGAGAGAGAGAGAGAGAGAGAGAGAGAGAGAGAGAGAGAGAGAGAGGATCACCTTTCCTGCGCTGGCGTTATCAAACCCTCATTACTGTGAACTGAATTCGTGACGGGAAAAAGGAGGAAGAAGAAGTGAAAAGGGAAGAGATAGGATAATAAGGAGAGAAGCCGAAGATAGAAGAGGAGCAGAGGAAAGAAAAGAGGGACAAGGAAGGGGAAGGAAAAGATGAAGAGACAAAGGTGAAGAGAAGAGAGGGAGAGAGACGAGATAAGAATAAAGAAGTGCAGAGGAAGCGCCTGATGATGAATGAGCCTGAAGGAAATGGAGGAAGACGATGATAGGTGAAGGGAAAAGAGAAAGGAAGGGGAAAGAAAAAAGAAGGAAGGAGAAACTGGAAGGGGAAAAAGGAGAGAAGCAGGAAGAAGGGGAAGGAGAAAGAGGAAGAGGGAGGAAGGAAAAGGTTATGAGAGGAAAAAAGGGAAGGAAGGGAAAAGAGAATAGGAGAAAGAGGAAGGAAAGGGAAAGAAAAAAAAGGAGAGAAACAGGAAGAAGCGGAAGGAGAAAGCGGAAGAGGGAGGAAGGGAAAGCTATGAGAGAAAAGAGGGAAGGAAGGGAAAAGAAGACAGGAGGAAGAGGAAGGAAGAGGAGAGACGAAGAAGAGGAAATATTATGCAAATTTTTGAGTGAGCGAATCCATAAGTACGAAACACACACACACACACACCCACACACACACACACACACACACACACACACACACAAACATACAGATACAACATACACAAACCTACCCTTTCCGTTCCCTTCCCTTCCGATTTTTTTTCCTTACCTTTCTTTCCCTTCCCTTCCCTTTCATTTTCCGTCCCTTCCCTTCCCCATTCTTTACCATCCCACCTAACCCCATCTCATTCCTTCCCTTTCCCTTCCCATTTCTTCCTTTCCCCCCAACACACATTCCCCTTCACACCTATCCTGTCAACATCACATACCTCTACACCTCCTCACCTTCCTTTCCCTTTTACGATCTTTTTTCCTCTTATATTAATCCTCCTCCTTGCTGAAGCCACTACACAAAGAAGCAAGGTCAAGACATTCCGAGAGCGCGCGGCGGAGAAAAACATAGTAATTGCTTCTTATATAAATATCTCTCCTCTGTGTTGTTGATGTTCGCTGGTGTTTGTTCTGTAAGAGGAGAGGTGAGATGGTACGGCAGAAGAAATGGAAGAAAAGGAAAGAGGAAGAGGTGAGGAGGATGAAGAAAGGGAAGAAAAGGAAAAGGAAAAGAGGATGATCATGAAAAAGAAGAAGAACAAGAAGAAGTAGGAGCAAAGAAGGGAGCAGGAAGAAAGAGAAGAAAGGGAAAGAAAGGGATGAAGGGAGGAAGAAGTAGAGAGGAGAAATAATGAAGAAGGAAGAGGAGAAAAAAAAAGAGAAAGAAAGGATAAAGGGAGGGAAGTAAAGAGGGGAAAATACTGTTGTTATTGTTGTTGTTTGTTATGTAAAAGGAGGAAGAAAGAAATAAGAAAAGAAAGGAAAGAAGAGGAAAAAAAGGGATTACAGGTGGAGAGAACAGAAGGAGGAGGAGGAGCGATGGATGAAGAGGAAAGGGGACACAAGAGAAAGAAAGGGATAAAGAAGAAAAGGAAGAAAGAAGGGGAAAGAAAGTGATAAAGAGGGATAAAAATAAGGAAAAGAAAGGGAAAGGGAGGAGGAGGAAGAGCTAAGAAAGAAGAAATATAAAAAAGGGGAAGAAAAGGGAAAGAAAGGCATAAAGAGGCAAGGGGAGAGGAGGAGAAAGAGGAAAGGAAGAAGAAGAAAAGGAAGAAAAGGAAAGAAAGGGATAAACGGAAAAGATAAAGAGGGAAATAAACAAAAAGAGAAAGAAAACAAGAGAGAGAGAGAGAGAGAGAGAGAGAGAGAGAGAGAGAGAAAAAATGTGTTAATCCGTGTTATCAGCGACTTGTAGAGTTCATGATTGATTATTTCTCTCTCTCTCTCTCTCTCTCTCTCTCTCATACATACACGTCAAAGCGAACAAGAACAAGAGGAGAAGAAGAAGAAGAAAAGAAGAAGAAGAAGAAAAGGAAGAAGAAGAAGAAAGAACAAAACCAAGAACAAGAACAAAACAAGAAAGAAAAAATAAGAAGATAATAGAAAATAAAGGAAAAAAAATTAAAACGAAAAAATGAGAAAGTAGAACATAGGCAAAAAAAAAAAAAAAAAAGACGATACAGAAGAAAACAAAACAAAATAGAAGAGGAAGAAAAAAGACGAAGCTAAAAGAAGAAGAATAGAAAAGAAGAAATAGTAGTGATAGAAGAAGAAGAAGAAGAAGAAGAAGAAGAAGAAGAAGAAGAAGAAGAAGAAGAAGAAGAAGAAGAAGAAGAAGAAGAAAACAAGATGAAGAAGAAAAAACAAGAAAAAGTAGATCCCAAATCGTGACACAACCACCGAGCAAGGCAAAGGAGTGGAGTAAAGGGAGTAGGTGGAGTGAGAAGAGAGAAAGGAAGAAGAAATAACAGAATAAATACAAGAACTAGAAAAAAAAGCAGAGGAAAGATAAAAAAGAAGAAGCTAACTAAGGAAGAAGGGTCGGAGGAGTAAGAGGAAAAAAAAGAAGTAAAAGTGGTAGAAGAAGAACTAGAAAATAAAGAAAGGCAGAAGAAAAACAAAACGAAGAAGAAAAAGCACCAAAATTAGACTCCTCGCCTTGACATAACCACCACAGCAAGCCAACTAAGGAGGGAAGGTGAGAGAATTAAGAGGAGATAAAAGAAGACCGAGAACAAAAAAGAGGAAAAAAACACAAGAAGTAGAAGAAAAGCCCCAAAATCAGACTCCACACCATGACACAACCACAACAGCAGGCTAACGAAGGAGGGGAGTGAGAGGGGAAACAAAAGAAGAAAAGCAAGAACAAAAACAGCAGAAAGAAGACAAAAAGTAGAAGAAAACACCAAAATCATCCCCCACAGCAGGCCAAGGAGCGCAGCAGTAAAGGGAGTCAGTCAGCAGGGCAGGCAGAGGCGGCGGAGTGACTTTCATTGAGACGTGATGATGCTGCGGGAAATTACAAACGTGAGACTTGACGGGGCGGGTCAGTAGGGGGACGAGGGTGTAGGGGGAGGGGCGACAGGGGTGAAGGGGGGCGGGGTTTCGGGGGTCTACACAAGCGACGGGCGGCAGATGGAAACGGATTGGGTATATCGTCCCGTTAAAGCAGGAATGGCGGGCGTTAAGTGGACCTCGGTGACGAATTCTGATGGGGATACGAGAAGAGGAACAGGAGGAGGAGGAGGAGGAGGAGGAGGGAAGAGATAGAATACGGAGAAGCTAAGAGTGACAAGGTGAGAAAGAGGAGGAGGAGGAGGGAAGAAGCAATAGAGAAGAGAGAGAGAGAAAGAGTAGAAAGGGATGGGATAGAATAGGGAGGAGAGGAGTCAAAGAGAGTCAGGGTGAGAGGGAATTGAGGAGGAGGAGGAGGAGGAGGAGGAGGAGGAGGGAAACCAACACTATCATATAAGCGAAACTGTGTGATGGATTCTGAGAGGTCACTAGAGGAGGAGGAGGAGGAGGAGGAGGAGGAGGGTGAATATGAAGACCGACATTGTTATTATTATTATTATTATTATTATTATTATTATTATTACCACCATTATCATTTTAGTAATTGCATCAGGTGAGGAGGAACAGCAATGATTAAAGTAGTGGAAGTAGTAGTAGTAATAGTAGTAGTAGTAGTAGTAGTGGTAGTAGCAGTAGTAGTAGTAGTAGTAGTAGTGTAGGAGCAATATCAATAGTTTTCCCATTACACATCCTTAACTCTTTAAATCCACCCCTTCCTTCCCTTTTCCTTTTCCTTCCCCTTTCCTGCTCCCCTTCCTCCCTCCCTTTCCTCACCTCTTCCTCCCCTCCCTTCCCCCCCTCCCCCCTCCTCCTGCGCCGCCGCCCGTAACAACAACTTTCAATTTCCGTCATTACCGTTGTGTGTCGCCGCGCCATCGAGTCGTCCGCGGCGAGAATTGCGTTTTGGTTCCATTTATTGCTTTATTTAATTATGCCCTTTGACATCAGCTTTTGTGCCCCTCCCCATGCCTCCCCTTCCGTCCCCTTCCCTCCTCTCCCACACCCCACCTCTCTCCGTCTCCTTCAGCCCCCCTCCACCCCCTCACACCTGCCGCCGCCATGGGTTTCAATAAGGGAAGCAATCGTACTATCGGTAAAGCGACTGAACTGCCTTAATAAAGAAAAAAAATATGATTGGATTTTTTATATTATTTTTACTACTACCATTACTACTACTACTACTACTACTACTACTACTATTACCAATACTACTACTATTATTACTACTACTACTACTACTACTACTATTACCAATACTACTACTACTACTACTACTACTACTACTACTACTACTACTACTACTACTTCTATTACTACTACTACTACTACTACTACTGATGCAACTGTTGATGGCACATGAGCGGCAGCCAGCACTAAGCGGCCTTAAAACCATCCCTTCTTCTCCCCCGGACTCAGCTCAGGCAGGCGGTGGCCGAGCGGGCGTGGTGAGCTGGAGGACCTAGCGTGGACTAGGTTCGATTGCCGCCAAAACAAGCTGATTTTTCAAACCATCGTCGAGTGGCGGAAGATTACCCACATGCTGCTCAGACCTTCAATCAACCCTAACTTCAGGAACTTCGGTCAAGAGGAGCACCGAGGGGCAGCATGGACCAAGCAAGTCATACATCACGGCAGCCACTATAAATAAAATTAGCCTGTGCCTCTAACGGGCTGGGGCTGTCGAAGAGGCCCCTCAAGACAGCCTACCGGCGCTACAGGCAGTACACAAAATAAATAAATAAAAAATAAATAAAACCGTCTCTCTGCAGTGCACGCGCCCTGTCCTTCCCCCCTGCCCAGCCTCGCCTCACCCGCCCTTCGCCCTTCATCCCTCGCCCCTCGCCCCGCACAATGAAATATGTTCCCTAAGTTCTCCTCACTCGTTCAGCGGCCTCCAGCACGCCGCGGCCAGGGTGATATATGCACGTTCCTTGGAGGCATGCGCTCAACGAAGCCTTCACTCGCTTCGCCGGCGTGAGGAACGTGCTGCTGGGTAGCGGGGCAGAGAGGGGACGAGGGAGCGGCGGTTCAAAGGATAATTGTACAAACAGCAGACTACTGAAAGAAACCAGAGCAAAAGAATGGTTATCGTTGCGTTGTGGTGCGGGGGAAGGCGAGGCCACGAGACCAGGGCCAGGGAAGGAAGGGAAGGCGGCCGCAACAACGATCGAGGTCGAAACATTTCGCGGTTCGGCCATGGTCAGCGCGGCGCCACAAAGCTGCCATGGTCCCTGTACTGTTTCCTTGACCGAGTGGTGCGCGGCTCCCCGCAGGCCATCTGTCTTACGCAACAAAGACCGATGGACTCGCCGAGGGCCGGGTGTCCTCACAGTAGTTGCGGCGGCAGCGGCTCGTCCATCACACACGTCAGCCGAGCATGAAAACCAATAAGCTCCGCCGCTCCTCCTGACCTCAGCGCCGCGAGCAGCCTCCAGCGGCTCGTTACCCCAGCACAAAGGTGGCCGTCGCCTCGCCCGCAGCAGGTTACTCGTGAACACACTGACGTCACGAGTGCAGCGGCAGGCCACGCTCTGCTGCTTGCTTTGCCGCTTGATAAATGTGCTTCAGGAAACACGCATGAGCGCCTGGTTGTCTCGGGTCTGCCAACGATACAACACCAGCGGTAACACATCACGTCGCGGCGGCGCCCTAACACTCGGCGCCTCCAGGTATAAGACAGACGAGGAGACGTGGAGGCCCTTACTGGGAACTCCCTCGACCTGCCTCCATAAAGACCTTCAATCAAGACTTTCCGGCGACCTGCTGCAAGTTGACAAGAGGAAAGTTACAAATTGGTCCCCGCAGAGCACACGCTCCGGCCCGCGGGGAGGCGAGGGTACACACGCCCTAATGACGCGCCCCCCGAGAGGCCTTGACGCGGATTAACAGCCTTGTTCCGAGACACACTGAAGTTTCCTCCCCCTAATAATGACAACATCCGGAAGGGGCCTCATTACGCGGTGGTGGTCTGGCCTGAGGGGGGGTGGGGGGGGGGGACGCTGCTCCTTCACTCCCCTCCCCTCCACTCCTGTCCCCTATCCCTCTTCCCTCCCCCCACCAGCTACTACGAGAATAATACTAATGAGCGACGCGACGCTCCTCTAACTCCTCGTGTACTCAGCAGCTCAGAAAAAGTAACCTTTGTCAATTAGGTAAGGCTTGAATACACACACACACACAAACACACACACGCACACACACACACACAGAGAGAGGAGAGGTCGGCGCAGAGGAAGAAGGGGGGCGAGGCGTGGGTGTGTCTGGCGTCAGGGAGGAGAGAGTTATACGAGAGGGAGAGAGAAATAGAGTGTGTGTTGAGGAGGATAAAAAGAATATATATTGCTACCACTGTGCTATTTTACCTCAGACTCCTCCTCCCTACAGACAGACATACAGACAAGCAGACAGAAAAGGCAGCACAGCACCACACGCCACCAAGTCAGCACTCAGCACACACGCCGGGGTTTGAGAGGAAAATAGGAAAATGTAAGCCATGAATTAGAGGATGCGACCGTGTATCTTCTCATTAGTGTGATAATGGCTTACACGGGGAGCACTTCTCGACCAATGGTGCTGGGAGGAGGAGGAGGAGGAGAAGGGAAAGCTGGGAGGGGAAGGATAAGGTGGAAAAGTTGGAAAGTTTCGTTTAGTCGGCGCAACATCTGTGGTCATATGCCGGAGAGAGACAGAAGGGGAAGGAATTATGGGAGAAGGGAACAAGGTGGAAGGAGGGAACACTGACCTAGCATGCCCCGCTTAAAATCAACAATAATTCATAGTTTCAAGAACGGACACAGCTGCTCTGATCTTACAATAGAGGGGAGAGGGAGGGAGAAGAGGGGGAGGGGGAAGAGAGGGAAGGGAGGAAGAATAGAAGCACTCATTCGCTCCACTTTTCTTTCTTAATACAAACACTGAAGGGTCGATTCCACACTCCACCACACAGAACGTTCGGAAGCTCTCACACCAAATATTAAAAAAAAAAAAAAAATTCCATCTATACAAAAGGCTAAGAATTTTGAGGCAACCACACATGAAATTTCCCAAACACCACAGGCTCACAGAAAACCACACATATACACAAAAAAATTACCCATCCACAACCACATACAGAAAATTTACCCATCACGACAGGCTCAAGGGCTAATGCTATACGGAGATCAGCACTGAAGATATACGCGCAACAATAGCATACCTCAAAATACCTCAAAAATATATAAAAAAAAACCTCAGAAATAGAAAAAAAATGAGTAGCGTTTTTTTTTATTATTGTTTCCTTTTTTTTTTGCCCTCTGAATTGTCTCCTTTGCTGTAAAAAAAAAAAAGAAGTATCGGGTAATGAGCTTTAAAAAAAAAGAATCATTGTGGAGGTGAGCTTATAATCACACTGTACTGGACGGTGGAACGGACATTAACTTAGTCTCCTTAATTCTTCTTCCACTTCCAAGGTCTAAGGGAACGGCGACCTGCTCAAGCCCTGTGTGTAGCAAGTCCGAGGAGTGAGCGGTGACTCGTCCAGGTCGAGGCCTCCGGGGGGCGTCACCTTTCGCGGCCCTGACAGCCACCCGACCCCTGACAGCCCAGTGCCTCGGGGTCCGGCGCGCCTTGTTGCGGGCTGACACGAGGCGAGGGACGGATATGGGGCTGAAGGAGGAGGAGGAATACGGGACTGGAAAATTATGAATACGAAAATGGAAGAGATGAAGGAAGACGTGATTGAAGGCGATGGAAGGAAAAGTGACTGGAAGAAAGGGAAGGATAAGGGATTGGAGGCGAGGGAAGGATAAGTGACTGGAAAAAAGGGAAGGATAAAGGATTAGAGGGAAGGATAAGGGATTGGAGGCGAGGAAAGGATAAGGACTAGAAAAGGAGAAACAAAGGAAGTGGAAGATAGGGAGGAACACGAAACTGAAGACAAGGGAAGAAAAGGGAACTGGAGACGAGGGAAGGATAAGGGACTGGAGGGGATGGATGGATTAGGGACTGGAAGGGAGGGATAGATAAGGGACTGAAGGAGATGGATGGATTAGGAGCTGGAGGGAAGGGATGAAGTCGGGGCTAGAGGCGAGGGATGAAAATACTAGAAGAGGATAAACTAGGAACTGGAAGAGGATAAAACACGGGAGTGGAAAATTATGGACACGGGACTGGAAGAAGGGTGGATAAGGAACCGGGGGCGAGGGAGAGATAAGGGGACTGAAGGAGGGCGCCGTCAGCCTCCAGAGTCACAGGTAAGGTTGAAAGGCGCGCTGTGTCTAGGTAAATTGTCAAGACTCTGGCCACTAATGAGAAGTCAGACGGCACCTCTCCTCCTCCTCCTCCTCCTCCTCCTCCTTTGTGTTCCTCCTCCTCCTCCTCCTCCTCCATTGCCGCCGCCGCCACACAGACACTTACCTTCTCTCTCTCTCTCTCACTCGAACTTTAATCCAAGAACTTCAAAGCGGTGTGGCAACAAACTTGATTCTTTTGCTTCACTCCTTTCAATCTTAAGCTCACTGATCGGAGAGGCGTCAAGGGGATTAACATTGAGAGAATGCAAAGAACACGAGCATTGATAAGCGAGAACGGGAAGGATTCTATTAACTAACTTCACTGACTTTCGCTGACGCTAAGGAGATTAATATTAACGAGAAAAGAATGCATAGAAAACGAACACTGATATTATAAGAAAACGGGAAGGATATTAGCGACTTTAACTTAACTGCCAGACCAAGAGACGCACGCCCCCAGCACTCCCTCCCGCCCCCGTCTCTTGCAACCCAACCCAGCCCCCCCCCCTCCGCCACGCCACACCCGCACAAAAAGGTGAGAGAGCGCTCCAGTGCATTACTGCGACGTGTCAAGAAATTCCTTGTTAGTATGGAAATCAGGGCGGGGACGTCAGCGGTACTAGGGAGGCAGAGTGGCGCCGAGCGGGCTCTGAATTTTAACTAGGAGCTGCTGGCGAGAAATGGGGGGGTCGAGGGGGGCAAGGGGACGGTGGAAGGGGCGGGGGGGTGAGTGGTGGGGTGGTAGGCGGCGGGGGGTTAGGGGGGAAGGCGGAGAGAGAGAACCTAATGTCCCGAGTCCCCACCCAATAAAAGTTCCATCAAGGTCTCCAAAAAGCTTCCTCTCGCTTCAGGAATTAAACCTCGAGACAGTTTCATAGGCACTTGCTCACTCGCTCGCTCGCTCCGTCCGTCTGTTCATCCGTCCGCTCTGCTTCCGCTAACCTGCCGACAACTTTACCTGATTGGCGTGTGATTGGATTAGTAGAGTTCAATGCAAGTTAAATTGACGTGGAGGGAGGTCAGGGCAGGGCAGGGGAAGGGGGCTGACTGACTGACTCGCTCCCTCCCTCCCTCCCACTCACTCCCTCACTCACTCACTCACTCAGATGGGCGTGCCGTAGACTCAGCTTCGAATAGTGCCGATCTAACTTCCTGCCTCAGCCTCCTCCTCCTCCTACTCAGCCTTGCCCGTCACCGCCCTTCACCCACGCTGACCTACCCTCCGACTCCTGCTGATCTCTGCTGCTATGTACTACTCACTCCCCTGCTCTACACGTCCTTACAGTAGGAATGAAGACTAAGAATAAGAATAAGTACGAAAAAAACGGAAGAGAAGTTAAAATTAGGAAAATTAGACAACAAAAAATAAAAAAGGGTGATAAGAGGAGGAGGAAGAGGAGTTAAGGTTAGGAATATAGACAACTAAGAATAAGAATAATAAGATGAAGAGGAGGAAGAGGAGTTAAAGTCAGGAATGAAGAGGACTAAGAATAAGAAAAATATGAAGACGAAGAGGAGAAAGAGGAGTTCAGCCCATTTCTAAGCCCGTTTCTCAGCCCGTTTGCCAGTCCGTTTCTTAGCCCGTTTCCCAGTCCGTTTGCCAGTCCGTTTCTCAGCCCATTTCTCAACCCGTTTCTCAGTCCTTTTCTAAGCCCGTCTCTCCGTTTCCCAGCCCGTTTCTCAGTCCATCCCTCAGCCCATTCCTCAACCCGTCTCACAGCCTCCCCGTCTCTCAGCCATCCTTTAACCCGTTCCTCAATCCGTTCCTCAGCCTTCCCGTTCCTCCGTCCGTTTCTTGGCCTAATAACTCCTGACGATTTATCCGCAACGTCTCGCCGGGTTCTTATCTGGCGGCCGCCCCGTCTGGCCGCGTCCGTCTCGGTGGGCACGGCGGCTTCTCAGATTCGAGCCCGCTGCAGCCCTCGGTGACTTAATTAAATCCTGTTTCGTTCTGAGGGATGGAGGAGGACGGGGAGGGAGGGGGGAGGGAGTCAAGGAGAAAGGAAGAAGATATATGAAGATAGACAGATGGAGATACATAGATAATAGAGATATATAGAAAGACGATCCTGTTTCGTTCTGAGGGATGGAGGAGGACGGGGAGGGAGGGGGGGAGGGAGTCAAGGAGAAAGGAAGAAGATATATGAAGATAGACAGATGGAGATACATAGATAATAGAGATATATAGAAAGACGATCCTGTTTCGTTCTGAGGGATGGAGGAGGACGAGGAGGGAGGGGGGGAGGGAGTCAAGGAGAAAGGAAGAAGAGATGTAAAGATAGATAGATGGAAATACATAGATAATAGAGATATATAGAAAGACGGAGTGAAAGGTATAGATAGATAGATAGATTGATAGGTAGGTAGTGAGAGATAAAGACGAAATTAAAGAGACAGATTGAAAGATAGATAAATAGAAATACGAAGTGAGAGACAGATTGATAGATACTGAGAGAGAGATAAAAAGACGGAATGAGGAAGGATGAGACAGAGATAGAGACAGATAAAGAGAATCAGAAAGGGAGAGAGGAAGGGAGAATAAGGTTACGCGGGTAGCTATGAAGTGATGGCTCTTTCTTCTACCTCCTCCCTCTATCCCTCCCTCCTCCTTTTTCCTCCCTTTTCAATTTCTCACTCCTGTCCTGACCTATTTTAACTCTCTCTCTCTCTCTCTCTCTCTCTCTCTCTCTCTCTCTCTCTCGACCCGTCCATCCCCTTTTCTCCTCTACTCTCCTCTCCTCCCTCCCTATATCTCTTCCTTTTTCTTTCTCTCTCTCTTTCGACCCTTCCATCCTCTCTCTCTCTCTCTCTCTCTCTCTCTCTCTCTCTCTCTCTCTCTCTCTCTCATCGCCGCTGTGCAATGACCGGTCACTCTCGCATTATCGGACCCAAACAACGGACTATTATTCGCTATGGGGCCGTTGATGCCAACCTCCACGAAGCTTCATCCATTGCCAGGGACGCACACACACGCACACACACACGCACACACAAACAGACACACATACATACAGACAGACAGACAGACGTTACATTGCATCCTATACGTGTTCTTCCTCCTCCTCCTCCTCCTTCTTGCTCTCCCTCCTTTCATGTTTTCTTTTCTTTTCTTATTATTTTCTTATTATTTTTTGGGTTCTGCTTGTAAGCGTTATTTGTTTTCTTTCTTCTCTTTCTCCTCTTCTTCTTCTTCCTCCTCCTCTTCCTCCTCCTCCTCCTCTTCCCCATCCACAGTTGATTCTTTGTTTTCCTTTTATTTCTTATTTCAGATTCTATCGTCGACCTCCTCTCCCCATTTGCTCCTGATGATGATGATGATGGTGATGATGATGATGTCTTTTTTTGCGGTGTCTATTAGAGTTTTTTTTTATTATTACTTCTTTATAACGTGATGTTCTTCTTCTTCTTCTTCTTCGTGTGTGTGTGTGTGTGTGTGTGTGTGTGTGTGTGTGTGTGTGTGTGTGTGTGTTCATGCGTGCGTCGTGCTGCATTGCGGTGTGCTGCCTGGCGTGTCGGTACATATGTGCTGTCATGTGCGGTGCTGGCTCATGCTCTGTCACTGCGGCTTGCTGGGGGGGAGGGGGGGGGGAGGGGGGGGTGTAGGGGAGTGGGTGGTGGGGGAGGTGGGAGGTGTAAAGGGAGGGGGGTGCAGGATGGAGGTGTAGGGAAGGGGAGGGAGTGGAGTGGAGGGGGTGTTGGAAAGGGGATTGTAGGGGAAAGGGGTGTATGATAAATGGGGTGAAATGGGGTGATAAATGGGGTGAAAGGGGGAGGAGTGTAGGGTGAAAGAGGAGGGGTGTAGGGGAAAGATAGTTAAGGGTGAAGAGGGGGGTGTAGGGGAGGGGAAGGGGAGGTGATGGGATGTGTAGAGGGAGGGGGTTTTATGGGGGGATGTAAGGGGGAGGGGGGGGAGGTAGGGGGGAGGTGTGTGTTGCAATGACTCTACTGTGATGTGCTGAGAGTGATGAGTCTGATGTGTTGTGTCTGTGTGTTGCGTCCATGTGCTGTCTCGTCATCTCCACTCCATTCCACATTTCTCCACATCCTATTTTCCTCCCACACTCTTTCCTCCACTTTTCATTTTCTCTTTTTTTCCCTTCACTTTTTCCTCTCCCATGTAGGTGTGATGCTGAGCTGGTGTGCTGAGTTGATGCTGCCTCAGTGTGATGTCCTATTTTTCTCCCCACTCTTTCCTCCACTTCTCCATATCTCTATTTTCCCCTTCACTTTTTCCTCTCCCATGTTGGTGTGATGCTGAGCCGGTGTGCTGAGCTGATGCTGCCTCTGTGTGCCTTCTCCCCTCCCCTCCCCTCCCCTCCCATCGACGTGCTGTATGGTGCTGATTCTGTCTACTAAATCTGTGCTGAGTCTGTGCTGAGCCAATGTGCTGAGTTCCTCCGCCTCCACTACTCTGCTTCTTCTCTTTAGTATATGTTTATGCTCCCCGCCTGTGCTGTGCTGTGTGGTGCTGTTTATGTGCTGAGCCTGGATGCTGAGTTTGTACTGGAAGACCTCCCTAACCCTATCCCTATCACTATCGAAGTAAAACAAGAAAAAGATCTTGGTGTCATTATCAGTAACACTCTTAAAATGAGCGATCAATGTTCTGCGGCGAATAAAAAAGCCAATATGATGTTGGGATTAATCTCAAGAAACTTTGATCATAAATCACCCGAACTTATGAAGAGATTATATTTAGCATTTGTAAGACCACACCGAGAATACGCCGTTCAGATCTGGTCACCGAACTATATCAAAGATCAAGTTTTGCTAGAAAGGACACAGCAACGAGCAGCCAAACAAATTCCAGCGCTCCATAACTTGACGTATGACGAGCGTTTAAAGCGTTTAGATATGTTTTCTTTAAAGAAGCGAAGAGTAAGAGGGGACTTGATTGAAGTGTTCAAAACCCTTAATGGATTCGACAACATTAACCCAGATAGTCTATTTCAGAGAGACACCAACACAATAACACGCAGCAACAGTATGAAGTTAAAGGGAAACCAATGTAACACATTGGCGCGCAGAAGTTATTTCAATAATAGAGTCGTCGATCACTGGAATAGACTCCCAGCGTCAGTAGTTAGCGCACAGAGTATTAATAGCTTCAAGTCTTCATTGGATAAGTATTTTAGGGATATAAGATTTTACTGACCCTTTTTCATATGTTTCAGGCAGTGAGGTGTGGGAACAGTAAGGTTATCAGGATACTGGAGCGTACCCCTGTACCGAAGGTAAACGAGGATCAAGCCTCTACCGGTAACCCCTGAAACTACATCTCACCCCATCGTGAGCAGTACAATTTAATACTAGCTTTTATTTATTTATTTATTTTTTATGATTCAACTCCATACATCAGAAAGTCAATGACCCTTTTCGTTTGTCAATCAGGCAGCCTGCAGCACGAGTACAACCTGAAGACATTAGTTTCCACAGCTTAGGTCACCAGTCAGTGAAGTACTGTAAAATTTCCAGTCCCTTTCTTCAGTTAATCAATCAGTCAGTTACTCATCAATCAATTTCCTGCCGGCACGTTGCCGGAGGGAGAGGTGGAGTGGCCTTCATCTATTCTGTCCTGTCCTACCACACGTAGATTACTAGTAGTCAGTCAGTCAGTCAGTCAGTCGCCATAGACCGATAGGTCTTCTGAGTCAGTTCTTCCTCCTTCTCTCTCCTTCCCTCTCCCCCTCTCCCTCTTCCTCATCCCTCTCCCTCCCCCCTCTTTCCCTTCCCCTCCTCTCTCTCCTCCCTCTCTCCTCCTCCTCTCTCTCTCTCCTCCTTCCTCTCTCCCTCTTCTCTTCCCCCTTCCTCTTCTCTCTCTCCCCTCCCTCTCTCTCTCCTCCTCTCTCTTTTCCTTCTCTTATATAAAATCTTAAATAATAAAATAAACAGTAACTAAATACAAAATAATAAAAAAAAAAAAAAAACAGTCGTTTTTTTTTTTTTCCTTCCATTAACCAATATGAATCAAACCGTAAAGATAACACATAAATAAATCACATAAATAAATAATCAAATATAATGAAAAAGCACTTACCAACAATACGTCTATCAATAAATAAACATAAATAGACAAATAAGTGACTAAATAGAGATTTTTTTTTTTCCACTCAAGTTTTCCTCTTCTTACAGTTTTTTACAGGCCACGAACCTTTTAATTTATCCTTGCTTCCTTTACTGTAAAAAAAGGAAAACAAACGACAAATTTCTAGGTCAGGAGGTGAATTTTTGGGAAAGATATTTCAGAAAGTCCATGAGGTAAAGTTTCCTTAGTCAGTCTGTCAATCAGTAAGTCAGTCGGTTAGTCAGTCAGTCAGAGAATCATTTGAGAAGTAGTTTTGTTGATAGAGATTTCAGGAAGTCAGTGAATACCTCTGGTCAGTTAATCAATCAGTCAGTTACTCATCAATCAATCAGTCAGTCAGTCAGTCAGTCAGGGAGTCAGTTAGAGAAGTAGTTTTGGTGATAAAAGATTTTAGGAAGTCAATTCGCTTCTCACCGCACTCCGCAACACGACCAAGTTTCCATTTTCCGAGCAGTCATTTAACCGCAGACCGACCTTCACGAGACGCCCCACAAGTTCCTCAGACGCCGCGCCGCTGGCCTTTGCGAATTTCCGATCGGCGTAACCTTTGTGTGTGTGTGTGTTGGTGGCTTTATGTATAGAGGGCGCCACACACACACACACACACACACACACACACACACACACACACACACACACACACATTTGGTTTGCTCCCCTCCCTGTTACATCCCTCTAGTATGAATGAATGAATGAATGAAAGAAGAAGAAGAAGATGAAGAAGATGAACAAGAACAAGAAGAACAAAAGAAAAACAAGAAGAGTAAGATGAACAATTAAGAAGACGAAGAGGAGACGAAAGTGACTACAACACAAACAACTCTCCCTTTCACTACCTCTACATTCACCTATACCTACACACCTGTACACACACACACACACACACACACACACACACACACACACACACACCCCACCTTCCTTCCCTCACTTCACACCTTCCATCACACAAACACACAACCTTTGCACGAATACTAAACACGAAACAAAACACTCTTATACATTCCCTCCCTCTCTAACCCCTTCCTTCACACACTTTCTTACGCCCCTGAAACCGCTCTATAGGTGTCCCAGTTTTCAGAGGTTTTGGGGGCGAGCTGCTAAGGGTGCTAAGAGGGTCCACAGCTCCTCCCTCCCTTGCAACAAACCGGACCCAGCGAGAGTGTTTGAACGACCCGCTGACCCGTCTCGCCATAACCCAGAGTCAGGCGGCGTCCGCTGGTTGCTCAAGGCTGAGGAAAGTGAGGCTGCGTGTAGGTTAAGTCTTGGGTGACGGGGCGTGCAGGGAGTGGGAAGGAGTGGGAGGGAGGGAGTGGGATTAGGAGGGAATGGGAGAGAGTAGGATTGGGAGGGAATGGGACAGAGTGAACATAAGAACATAAGAACATAGGGAGACTGCAAGAGAGAGAGGGAGTGGGAGACTGAGGGGGTGGGAGAGAGAGGGAATGGGTGGGAGGCAAATTAAACTACACCGCACTACACTACACAATACTACACTACTTTACACTACTCTACACTACACTATGACCTAACCTAACCAGCCATTGCCCGCGTAAGTGTGTGAACTGCTTCATATCAAATCTTGTCAGGTAACTCTTCCCTCTCTCCTATACAGCACTAGTGACGTAACAGCTATGGAGAACGTATATGTGTGTGTATAGAGTTACGACGTTAATTAAGTTTTCTCAGGTATCTTTCTCCCTCCTTCACATAGCAATAGTGACCCACATACCTAGACCCAACACATGTCAAGACCTCATTATCAAGTCTTGTCAGGTATAACTCACTTCTAAACAAAGCGATGGTGACCTAACAGCTACCGGTAACATATGTGAGTAGAGCAACATGGTAAGTCTGGTCAGGTAGCCTCCTTCTCACTCCTATGCACAGTAATGGTGACCCAACAGTGCCGGGATGGTGACGAGGTGAGGAATGTAGGAAAAAAAAAAAGTGTAAATGCTAAGAAAGGTGACTGCGGTGGTGAGTGAGGGAGGTGAGGGTGTGTGAGTGGAGGAGGTGGTTGTGGTGGTGTTGAGGTAGTATGACGAGTGGAGGACGAGCAGGAAAGGGAAGGAGGAGGTGGAGGTATCTGAGGTGGTGGTAGTGATGGTGGTGAAGCAAGTACCGAGTGGAGAACGTGTGGGTAAGAGGAGGAGGTGGAGGTGATGAGGCAGTGTAAGGAGTGGAATAAGAGTGAGTAAGGGGAGGGAAAAGTGGTGGTGGCAGTGGTGGTGGTGATGTGGAGGGGGGGTGGGGCGGTGAGGCAGTGAGAAACGAGTGGAGGAGGAGTGGGTTGCGGTGGGGGTGAAGGTAGTGGTGGTGGTGGGAGGGGGGAAGTCCTGCAGAGGTATGAGTTTGGGTTTCGTAGTGAGAGGAATGACGGCTCGGAAACACTCGCTGGCGGCGGTGGGGCAAGAGTTACGTGGCGGGGAGGGAGGGAGGGAGGGAGCGGAGCGGTGAAGTGAGAGGGAAAGTGAAACCACCTGCCTTTCTACCCCTCCCGGCCCTTCCTTCCCTTTCCTTCCCCTCCCTTCCTCCTCTCCCTCCCCCTGGCTGGCTTTTGGACGCGTGAAGGTCGCCCCACCAACGGACCCGCCCCCGCCTTTCTCCGCCCCCGCCCGAGTCTCGCTCTCCCCCCTCCCCCCCCCGACCCATCAGATACAGGTGTCTTCAAGGCCAGGTAAGAACCAAGCGACGCCCCTTGTTTTTGGTGGCGCCCTTTTTCGTTCCTCTCCCGCCTTAGGGTTCTGCTATTCCACCCCTTCTGCTGCCAGTGGGTCAAGTTCCGTTCCTCGTGACCTTTGACCTCCTAACCTTTTACCCGTTTTTCCAGATAGTATTACACACGCGATGGACGACACTGTGTATAGAAACGTTGACCCGTGTTATCAAACGTTTCGGGATCTTGTTACGACGTTTTTAGAGAACATCGCGGCCATACGTCAGGTTGTTGTGTGTTTCCCGTTCATGGCGCAGAAGCCTTCCAAAACTACAGCTAGACTCAAGGTGGAGGAGGTGGTTGTGGTGGTGTTGAGGTAGTATGACGAGTGGAGGACGAGTAGGGAAGGGGAGGAGGAGGTGGAGGTAAATGAGGTGGTATAAGTGGCATAAGTTCGGTACCTCAAACCTCATCCCCTTTATAGTGTTTAGTTCTTCTTGTTCATGTTTTTGTTCTTGTTGTTCTATCATTTCCTCTTTCTTTTCATTATCTTCGTTTATTTTTCTTTCTTTCTTCTAGTTTGCATCTTTAATCCTCTTTCTTACCATCATACTCATCTCTTCCTTTCCTTCTTCTCGTTTAATTACTCTTATTACTTGTTTTCTTGTTTTTTTCTATATTTTTCTATTTATTTTCTTCTCAATCCTCCTTTTTATTCATCATCACCATCCTTTCTCCTTTCTTAGCACAAATTCTGTACCTCACACCGCATCGTCTGCAGCATAAGTTCAGCATAATTTCTACACCTCACGTTTATACCTCATGTTTTATACCGTACATCTCATTCATCGCCTTTAGCAGGAATTCTGTACCCACCGTTGCCAGATTATCGTACTCAGAGCATAGTATTTACCGGTTTCTGACGCCAAACTATTGCCAAGAAACATCAGGATCTAACTCTTTTAACGATAACTATAAATGAGTTTCGGAGCCCAGAAGACAGTTTTGGGATAGGAAGTCTGGAAATATAATCGGCTGAGTACGACAAACTGGCAATGTTGTAGACTGTACCTCCCACCTTATCAGCTCCTATAAAGTAATAAAGAAATAAAAACAAACTCCATCCACGTGTATAATGTTATGTCACCGGACGGACGGGTTGCTGGCGTGAAAGGGAGCCCGAGAAAGCCTGTCAGTCCACTACGGCACAAAGCCCACCTCGCCCTTCACCTCGCAAGCCCGGACAAGCTAAAGAGGAGGTGACGCTGTTGGTGGTGGTGAGGATGAGGGGTGATGGTGGGGGTGAGTGGTGGTGGTGGTGGTGGTGATGGAGGATTTCTGCAGAGGGATGGGGTCACTAGAGCGCCCCCCTCATCCACCTTCACCGTGTCTATCCCCTGAAAGCCTTTCCTAAGACCCTCATTCTTCTTGCGGGGGAGGGAAGGAGGGAGGGAAGTCGAGGAAGGGAAAGGAGGGAGAGAAAGAGGAGGAGGAGGAAGGGGGAGGGGAGGATAGGAAGAAAAGAGGAAGGGGAAAGGAAGCAGGGGAAAGGGAGGGATAGTATGAGAAGGAAAAGAAGGAGGGTCAGGGTAAGGAGGGGGAAGAGAAGGAGGATGAGGGAGAGGAAAGTGGAGGTGTGGGGGAAAAGAGGGGAAGGGAGGGATGCTATGGGAAGAAGAGGAAGGGAGGTCAGGGTAAGGAGAGGGAAAGGATGAGAAGGAGGATGAGGGGGAGGAAGGTGGAGGGATGGGGGAAAAGAGGGGAAGGGAGGGATGCTATGGGAAGAAGAGGAAGGGAGGTCAGAGTAAGGAGAGGGAAAGGATGAGAAGGAGGATGAGGGGGAGGAAGGTGGAGGGGTGGGGGGAAGAACATAAGAACATAAGAACGTAGGAGTCTGCAAGAGGCCGGTAGGGCTGTACGAGGCAGCTCCTTTGACCCTAAGCTCCCGTGCATCTAACCCCACCTAATATTGCTGTCCATGAATTTATCTAATCTATTTTTGAATGTAACAATTGTATTGGCACTCACCACATGACTGCTAAGCCTATTCCACTCATCCACCATTCTGTTAGTAAACCAATTTTTGCCCATGTCCCTGATGAATCTGAATTTATCCAGTTTAAACCCATTACTACGTGTCCTACCCGGTTCTCTTACCAACAAAACCTTATGAATATCCCACTTATTAAAGCCCTTCATCCATTTATAAGCCTCGATCATGTCTCCACGCACCCTTCTCCTTTCTAGAGAGTGCAAGTTTAGCTGTTTGAGTCTTTCCTCTTACGGCAAGTTTCTCAACCCCTGAATCATCTTAGTCATCCCTCTAGGCACCGATTCTAACATTTTGATATCCATTCTATAGTAAGGTGACCAGAACTGAACCGCATAGTCAGGATGAGGTCTAACTAATGCTAAATATTATTTGAGGAAGACTTCGGAGCTTCTGATGCTTACGCTCCTTGAAATAAATCCCAGTACCCTGTTTGCTCTCTCTCTCTCTCTCTCTCTCTCTCTCTCTCTCTCTCTCTCTCTCTCTCTCTCTCTCTCTCTCTCTCTCTCTCTCTCTCTCTCTCTCTCACCTTCCATCTCACCTTGCGGCTCCACTAATCAATTCTTTTTTTCCTTCCACAGGTAAGCGTTGGACAGGTGTGCCGGCCCGACCAGGTCGTGTGTTCGTGTGTCTGAAGTAAGTATGAAGAAGTCTCTCTCTCCTTCCCATCTCCCTATTTCTTCTATACACTGCCTGCTCCTCTCTCCCTCTCCCATATCCTTCACTTATCTTTCTTCATTCCTTGAAGTCTATCTTGTTCTCCTACATTTCTTCTCCACATAATCTCCCTATTTTCATGCGGTCTTCGGTGTCAGGCACGTATCCCTCTTTCGCTCTCTCTGTTTCTCACCCTCTCACTCATTTAGTTTCATTTCCAGTTGCTCCAGTTATCTCTCACGATGCGTCCAGTTCTGTTCCTCGCCCTGTTCTGGTGGACATGGACGGCCACCGTGGCGCAAGGGACATGGGTCACTGCACCCACGGCGCTCCCTAAGGATGACGACGGCAACGGCGACGGCCCGCGCCCACCTATGAAATAAAAGATGCGCTCAACTAACCTGGCAGTTTCTTCTTCCGGCCAGCAGCGTTTCTTCAGTCCAAGGCTCTTGTTCAAGGACTGTTCGGGCAAGATTTCTCACAAAAGCCTGTGACAAGCCTTAGACCCGGGCCTTGAGTTCGCTGTCTGGACTTGCATTTCTTACATTACTTAAAACCTTTCTGTCTATGAGTAAATCGTCCTGAAGGTAATATTTGAATCACAGAGTTTTACATTCAGAGTTACATGCCAGAGCGCGCGTCCCCCATCCCGCTGCCTCGTGCCGGGTGGTGTCAGCCGCCCCAGCTCGTCCCAAACCGACGACTTCACACGCCTCACTCGCGCCCGGTTTCCTGACCCCGCCATTCATTAGGTAGAAAAGCTGAGACCGCCATCGTCTTTTTGGGAAAATTCTGGCATCACACTAGCATGAATTTGAAACAATACTATGAAACCAAATGTACGAAAATGAGAGATAAATAGAGTGGCGCATAAACATTTTCCTGGACCTCTTTCCCTTCAACTCCTCACACTCGGCTGTTTTTCCTCCATGCAGGAATATTAGAGGTAGAAAATAGATACAAATAATTAAATAGAAGGTTAAATAGTTACATATAGATAGATAGATAGATAGATACATAGATAGATAGATTGCCAGGGAGATAAATAGTTCGATAGAAAGAAATTGGAAAGAAAGGAATAGAGAAAGACAGAAAAAACGATATTATAAATGGGCAAACACTTCCTGCCTCGCCTAAGCACATAACACACACACACACACACACACACACACACACACACACACACACACACACACACACACACTTCAAAGGCCAGTCCGGTGCTCTCCTAGGCTGGGTGGAGGCGGGTAGGGGTGAAGGGTGGGGGCAAGGTGAGGGGGAGGGGGCAAGTTGAGGCAGGTCCACACACAACACACGCTGATCAAATAGGTAGGAGAGGAGTTACATAGCCCCCCCCCCTCCCCCCTTCTCCCCCCTCCCCCCTCCTCCCCCCCTCCCTCCTCCTCCTCTTCCTCCTTCTTCCCTCCATCCCTCCTCCTCCTCCGACGCAGCTCCAACCAACACAAACACAACGCCCAGAGCTACTTGCAACACACACACACACACACACACACACACACACACACACACACACACACACACACCGCAACACTTCACGAATCAAGGAACACAGCTTAGGTAACTCCTCTATTGTTGTTGTTGTTGTTGCTGATGCTGTAGTAGTAGTAGTAGTAGTAGTAGTAGTAGTAGTAGTAGTAAAGTAGTAGTAGTAGTAGAAATAGTACAAAAACAACAAGTAAAAGAAAAACAAGAAGAAGAACAAGAAGAAATGATAATGGTAGTAATTGTTGTAGTAGCAGTTGTAGTAGTAGTAGTAGTAGTAGTAGTAGTAGTAACGATAGCAGCAGAAGTTGTTTGTTTTCGTAATACGGTGAAAGCATAAAAATTTGATATGGTATATTGGATTACCGGGGCACACACACACACACACACACACACACACACACGGATGGCTGATCATATTTGTATCGAGCCAGGGAACAAAGGCTCAGCTACACGAGAGAGCGAGGGAGAGAAAAAGAAAGAGGGCGAGAACGAGAAAGAAAAGAATGTATGAACGGATGAATAAATAACGGATACAGGGAAGAACACGCGGGGAACAGGGAAGCCAAAGACGCGAGGAAGAACAAAAAAGAAAGAAAAAAAAAAGAAAAGATGATGCCCCGATGGAGTCACGATCATGTGTGTGTGTGTGTGTGTGTGTGTGTGTGTGTGTGTGTGTGTGTGTGTGTGTGTGTGTGTTTTCTCTCTCTCTCTCTCTCTCTCTCTCTCTCTCTCTCTCTCTCTCTCTCTCTCTCTCTCTCTCTCTCTCTCTCTCTCTCTATCTCTCTATCTATCTATCTATCTATCTATGTGTAGTAGTAGTAGTAGTAGCATTATTATTATTATTATCATTATCGTTATTATTATTATTATTATTATTATTATTATTATTATTAGTAGTAGTAGTAGTAGTAGTAGTAGTAGTATTGGTGGTGGTGGTAATAGTAGTAGTTTTCACCGCTCTTCGTCTAGGATTGAAATGGCACAGTTATATTCAATTTTTTTTTCTTGGAAGGGGCGAGGATGGGGGGTGGGCAGGATGAAAGGGTCGAGGTCCTTCCTTCAAGATTGGTTCCAATAATACCCGAATTCCTTCCTACGCCATTCCTTTAACATAAGTTCCAGCAAGATCCGTGCGCCAGATGAGTTTTCTACGAACCGCTCGCTTCTACAGGCAACTACTACAGCCAGGACGTTCATTTACTCTCTTATTTCTCTGATTACTTTCTCTTTCCTCTCTTAAACTTATCCCTCATCTACTTCGCTAACTCCATTTTCCATCTCCATAATTCTCCTTTTTTTCCCCTATTCTTCCTGCCTTCAGCTCTCTTTCTCTTCTCTCTTTCTCCTCTATTCTTTATCGCATATTATCTTTCCTTTTATCTCTTCCCTTCTCTATGGTCTTCTCACCTATCTTCCTCCTCCTCCTTCTCTTTCTCTCCTCTCTCTCATCCGTTTTCCCGACGAGTTTCCTTCGTGGCAACTCCTACATTCAAGACATTAATTTCCTCTCGTATTTCCCTTATTTCTCCCTCTTTTCTCCCTTACACGACGCCGGTGAGCAGCGAAAAGAGTGCATTGACGTGAAAGAAGTGGAAAAAGTGGCAGAAAAAAGTAAATTGGAGTCTGATCAAAGTTTGTCGAGGGTTAATGTGACGGAGAAGAGCACTGAGGCCACGCGTAACTATAGATAATGCTCTCTCAGTAACAGTGCGGAACAAATGAGCTATGAAGAACAAGACAATGGACGTGAAAAAACAGGAATTCAACGAAGCTGGAAAAAGTTTGGTGTCAGATCAACGTTTCTCAAGGGCTAAGGCGACGGAGATGAGCACTGAGGCCACGCGTAACAGTAACTACGGAACAAATGAGCAAAGAAGAAAAAGGTAATGGACGTGAAAAAAGACGAATTCAACGGAGCAGGAAAAAAATTGGAGTCTGATCAATGTTTAAGGGATAATGCGCCGGAGAAGAGCACAGGGGCCACGCGTAGCTACACCATATGCTCGAAATAAAGGGAAAGAGCAGCCGCCAGACACCCCGGGCCGAAACAAAGGGCGTCCGTGAACAAGTGGAAGCCAATAATACGTTTGCTGTCGAGGCACTATTTATCTGATCGATTTTCTTTTGTTTCCCAGATCACCTCCATTATTTTCCATTTACCTCCCACGCCCTCGAGCTACCGCCGCCGCTGCTGCCTCTGCTAGGGGTGTTGTTGTTGTTGGTGGTGGTGGTGGTGTTGTTTCCTTTTTTCCTTGCCTCCTTTTGGTTCTTCATTGTCTCGTTCTTCTTCGTTTTCTTCTTCCTCTTTTGCGTTTTTATTTTATTTTCTCTCTTTCTTGTTTTTGTTTCAACTTCATCTTCTTTCTGTCTGACTTTCATCTTCTTCTTCTTTTTCTTCTTCGTTTTCTTCCTTTTCTTCTCCTTCTTCCTCTACTTCGCTCTTTTATTGTCCTTATTTCTTTATCTTTCTTCTTCTTCTTCTTCTTTTTCTTCTTCGTTTTCTTCCTTTTCTTCTCCTTCTTCCTCTACTTCGTTATTTTGCTGTCCTTATTTCTTTATCTTTCTTCTTCTTCTTCTTTTTCTTCTTCGTTTTCTTCCTTTTCTTCTCCCTCTTCCTCTACTTCGTTATTTTGCTGTCCTTATTTCTTTATCTTTCTTCTTCTTCTTCTTTTTCTTCTTCGTTTTCTTCCTTTTCTTCTCCCTCTTCCTCTACTTCGTTATTTTGCTGTCCTTATTTCTTTATCTTTCTTCTTCTTTTTCTTTTTCTTCTTCGTTTTCTTCCTTTTCTTCTCCCTCTTCCTCTACTTCGCTCTTTTGCTGTCCTTATTTCTTTATCTTTCTTCTTCTTCTTCTTTTTCTTCTTCGTTTTCTTCCTTTTCTTCTCCCTCTTCCTCTACTTCGTTATTTTGTTGTCCTTATTTCTTTATCTTTCTTCTTCTTCGTCTTCTTCTTCTTCTTCTTCTTCTTCTACTTCCTCTTCTTATTATTCTTGTACTAATTCCTCTCCGTCTTTTTTCTTCTATCCCGTCTTCTATCTCTTCATTATATTGTTCCTCTTTCTTACTTCTCGTTTTTTTTTTCCTCCTCTTTATTAAAATCATCATCAGGTTCTCCTTCTCCTCCTTTTCTTATAACTGCTATTTTTGCTTTACTAATTGTTTTCTTGTTTATTTATTTTTATTATTTCCCCTTCTTCTTCTCTTCATCTTTTCTTATTTCTTCTTGTTATCCTTTTCCTTATCTTTCTAAGCATTACATCATCTCCTGCTCCTCCTCCTCTTCCTCCTCCTCCTTCTCCTCCACCTCCTTCTTCGTCTCCTTTAACTCCTTTATATTCTTGTTTCTCTTCCTTTATCTATACATTTCCTTCTCAGTCCTCCTTTTCCTCATCATCTTTTCCATTCAATCATCTTTTTTTTTTATAATTGTATCATCTCCTCCTCCTCTCCTCCTCTTGCACTTCCTCCTCCTCCTACACCTCCTTCTTCGTCCTCCTCTTTCTTCTCCTTTTCCTCATCATCCTTTCCATTCAATCTCGTTTTCTTCTTTCTTTCTCCTTTTTATCATTGTATTATATCCTCCTCCTCCTCTCCTCCACTTCCACTTCCTTCTCCTCCTCCTCCTCCTCCTTCTCTACTTGCACTTCCTTCTCCTCCTCCTCCATATCCACGTTCTCCTCCTCCTCCTCCTCCTCCTCCATATCCACGTCCTCCTCCTCCTCCTGCTGCTGCGCCTCTTTGTTCTCATTCCTCTCGACGTAACGGCAAAGTTTCCTTGATTCACTCTGGCGGGAGTATGCACATGAAAATATGCATGAACGTACATTCCGTTTAATTCACTGAGAAATTTTTAAACACATTCTCTCTCTCTCTCTCTCTCTCTCTCTCTCTCTCTCTCTCTCTCTCTCTCTCTCTCTCTCTCTCTCTCTCTCTCTTCTATTCCTATCATCATTATCTTCCCTCCTTTTCTAGTTCATCACCATCATTTCTTTCTCTTCTTCTTTCTTGTCTTTCTTCCTCCTTTCTTTATCACTATTATCTCCTTCTCTCCGTTACGCCCCGAACCTCGCTTCTTTATAACGCTGCTGCGGCGGAGGCGGAGAACAAAGTTAAAATGAAACATATCTACGGAGCTAACCAACTACCCACACGCGTTCGCTATACTGGTACTGGTGGTGGTGGTGGTGGTGGTTGTGATAGTAGTGGTGGTGGTGGTGGTGGTGATGGTAGTGGTGGTGGTGGTGGTGATGGTAGTGGTGGTGGTGGTGGTGGTGGTCTCCTTCTCCTTCTCCTGTTTCCTCCTCCTTCTTCCTCTCTTCTTCCTCTTACCTCACTTTTCTTCAGCTTTTTTGTTCCTTCTCTTTCTCATCTCTCTAACTTCTCTCCTTTCCAGTTCATTATCTTTTTCTTTTTTTTTCTCTTTCTCTTCTACTTCTCAAATTCCCTTTTTCCTACTCTTTAATTCTCCTCTTTCTCCCTTTTCTTCATCCTGCCTTCAGCTCTCTTTCTCTATTCTCTTTCTCCTCTATTTGTTAATCGCTTATAATCTTTCCTCTTATCTTCTCCCTTATCTCTCTTCCTTTCCTTCTTTCCTTCTCTACTCCCTCCTCACTTCTCTTTCCCTAATGGATCACTTTTCTTCCTCGTCCTTCTCTCTCTCCTCTTCCCCTTCCTCATCCCTCATTCTTTTCTTATCAGTTCTCTTCCTCTCTCTCCCTCACTCTCTCATCTTTCAGGTCGTCCTCCTCCTCCTCTTTCGCCACCACCACTCCCACCACCACCACCACCGCCGCCGCCGCACCAGAAGTCCTGCATGCAATATTTGACGCAATAAAACAATGAAATATATTCTCGTCGTTCGCGTGGTGAATAAATTGGTATTGCAAGCTGTTCGTCTCGCTATGGACCCGAGGAAGAAGAAGAGGAGGAGGAGGAGGAGGAGGAGGAGGAGGAGGTAAAATAAGAAGAACGTAAAGTAAGAAGTAAATAAAAGTAAGAAAATACGAAAAAGACGAAGACGAAGAGGAATACGAAGGGGAAGGAGAACAAGAAGAACAAGAACAATAGTAAGCTGATGATGATGATGATGCTGGAAGAGGAACACGATAAAAGAAAAGATGAAGTAGAAAGAAGAACAACCGGAAAAAGAACGGGAAGAACAATAACAAAAAGAGGAGGAGAGACAGGAGAAGGGAAAAGAACAAAAGACGAAGATGCAGTAAAAAGGAGAATTAGAGAGAGAAGGAGGAGGAGGAGGAAACATGGAAACATGGACTAGCAGGCAGCAGAAAGCCTGTTGGCTCATTACTAGGCTGCCTGCGTTCAGTGATTTAATCAATCCGTTTGCCACAGGAGTGGCTTGCAGGGAAGGATTAAAGCACTTGTGTACCTACTCTTGGGAACGTTCAGTTCACACCCGTTGCAGCAAAGTGGCGATCAATGCGTTTCTTGAAGGAGTTGATGGTCTCTGCGCTAACCACTTCTGCAGGAAGGCTGTTCCAGTGGCGAACAACTCTATTCGAGAAATAACTCCTGCCGATGTCGGTATTGCATCGCTTTGCTTGAATTGTTTTTCCGTTGTTTCTTGTTCTCAGGTTAGTTTGTAGCGTGAAGAGTTTGGAGTGATCAACGTTGCTGAGCTTGTTCAGGTACTTAAAGACTTGTATCATGTCTCCCCGCAGTCGTCTCTTTTCCAACGTGAAGAGGTTGAGTCGCTCGAGTCGTTCTTCATAGGGTTTCGTCCTCAGTGATGGTATCATCTTCGTGGCGCGGCGCTGTACTCTCTCAAGTAATTCAATGTCTTTCTTGTAATTAGGAGACCAGAATTGCACGGCGTATTCCAGGTGGGGCCTTACCAGCGAATTATACAAGGATAAGATAACTCCCGGCGTCTTGTATTCGAAGTTCCTCGATATGAACCCAAGCATTGTATTGGCTTTCTTACAGGCGGACTTGCAGTGTTTTGTTTGTTTCAAGTCACTGCTGATGGTGACCCCGAGGTCTCTTTCCTCTTGCACAACATGTAGTGGTTCGCCACCCATGTTGTATATGTGGTTGCTGTTTCTGGATCCGATATGCATTACTTTGCATTTGGTAGTGTTGAAGGACATCTGCCATTTTTCTGACCACCGAGTGATCTGGTTCAGGTCTCTCTGGATAATTTCGCAGTCTGCCGTCGTGAGGGCCTTCCCGCCCACCTTTGTGTCGTCGGCAAATTTTGAAAGATTGGATTTTAATCCTAGTTCTAGGTCGTTGATATATATGATGAAAAGTATGGGTCCCAGCACTGACCCCTGTGGCACTCCACTTGTGAGGAGGAGGAGGAGGAGGAGGAGAATAAGGAGAAGAAGAGGGGAGGAGGAGGAGGATAAGGAAAAGAAGAAGGGGGGAGGAGGACGAAAAGGAGGAGGAGGAGGAGGAGGATAAGGAAAAGAAGAAGAGGGAGGAGGAGTAGGATAAGGAAAAGAAGAAGGGGGAGGAGGACGAGGATAAGGAGAGAAAAAAAAAGACCCTAACAACCACAATCACCACCAAACAACAACCACACCATCACTACCACCTTCTCAACCACCACAACCTTTTCACCATCTTCCGTCAGTCAACAATGCCCCCCCCTCCCCCCACACCCCCCACCACATCCCCCCCCAAACACACCAATGAGCGCCCGTGTCTTGAAGCGCTGAAAGGAGTAGAAAATCACGTCAGGAATTTAATCTGGTCTGGCACAAGGAAATGAGACGTGATGGCGAGATGAAGGTCGAGAATATATGTGTGTGTGTGGGTGTGGGGGGGGGGGGTTAGCATACACACACACACACACACACACACACACACACACACACACACACACACACACACACACACACACACACACATGCTTTAGAATTCATGTACGTAATGGAAGGATGATGAAATACTAGACATACTAGACACACACACAGAAAGCCTTGCGGGTGTCCTCGGCGGCTTACTCACCTGGTCTCAATCCATCATGCAGGTGAGATCGGGGCCGAGTATAGTTATTCATCGCCTGCAATAGTTAAAGGCACTCCGGCGCTACTCAATTTTTCGTTTCTCT
>NC_066535.1:8001120-8031120 GCF_024679095.1 Eriocheir sinensis | reverse complement strand
GCAACACAAACACACAAGCAAAAAAATAAGAAATAAAAAAAACAAAAACAATTAACAGAAACAAACGAGCAAAACAATTTAAAGCCTCATTTGTCTTCCCAACTTTGCTTTGCCTCATTCCAGTTAATTATCCCGAAGATGAACACACACACACACACACACACACACACACACACACACACACACACACACACACACACACACGGTCCACTCCTATCCTTCACTCTGTCTCCCTATATCCAACTCCCTCCCTTCCTCCCTTTCCATTCCCTTCTTTCTCCCTTTCCTCTCCTTCTCCTCCCTTTCTTCTCCTTTTCCTCCCTTTCCATTCCCTTCTTCCTTCCCTCCCCTTCCTCCCTTTCTATTCCCTTCTTCCTCCCTTTCCTCTCCTTCTCCTCTCCCTTTCCATTCCATTCTTCCTTCCCTCCCCTTCCTCCCTTTCCTCTCCCTCTCCATTCCCTTTTCCCTCCTCTCCCCTTCCTCCCTTTCCATTTCCTTCTTCCCCCCCTTCCTCCCTTACCTCTCCCTTGCTCCCTTTCCATTCCCTTCTTCCTCCCTTTCCTCTCCTCCTCCTCCCTTTCCTCATCCTTCCTCATCGTCGTCTTCCTTTTTTCTCCGTCCTCTCCACTTCCTTTTCTCTCCCTATTCATTTCTTCCTCCCTCCCCTCCCCCCATTCCTCACCTCCTTCTTTCCCTCACACACACACACACACACACACACACACACACACACGCGCCCACCGAGAAAGAAATATTATCATGAAGAATTCGTTGATTTCTTAACTTTTCCGGCGCTAAAGACCATTTCTTTTAGTCTCTTTCAGCTATCTCAAAGTCTCGCTAAGTGCTCTCTCTCTCTCTCTCTCTCTCTCTCTCTCTCTCTCTCTCTCTCTCTCTCTCTCTCTCTCTCTCTCTCTCTCTCTCTCTCTCTCTCTCTCTCTTATATATATCACTTCCTATTTCCATATTTCATCAGTTCCCCCCCCCACCTCTCTCTCTCTCTCTCTCTCTCTCTCTCTCTCTCTCTCTCTCTCTCTCTCTCTCTCTCTCTCTCTCTCTCTCTCTCTCTCTCTCAAGCATATTTTACTGTTTCTATTTCCATATTTCATCAGTTCCTCTCTCTCTCTCTCTCTCTCTCTCTCTCTCTCTCTCTCTCTCTCTCTCTCTCTCTCTCTCTCTCTCTCTCTCTCTCTCTCTCTCTCTCTCTCTCTCTCTCTCTCTCTCTCTCTCTCTCCTTTCCTTCTTCTCTTATGACTAATTAATCTACCTGCGTACACCTCCTCCTCCTTCTCCTCCTCCTTCCCTTTTTCCTCCTCCTCCTCCTCCTCCTCCTCCTCCTCCTCCTCCTCCTCCTCCTCCTCCTCCTCTTTCTTACCTTTCTTTACCCTCCTTCTAACTTGACATCCTTTTTTTTCTTCTTTATCTCCCTTCACAGTTCCTATCCCTTCCTCCTCCTCCTCCCCGTACTCCTTCTCTTCCTCTCCTCCCTATCTAGTCTATCTCATCCCCATTTCCTCTCCTCCTCCTCCTCCTCCTTTTTCTCTCATCATTATCCCTCTCTCTTTCTGTTCTCTCGTCCTCCTCCTCCTCCACCTCCTCTTTCTCTCACCTTCATCCCTCCCTCTTCCTCTTCTCTCTCCAATTTGACATCCATTTTTTTCCTCCACTTCTTTATCTACGTTCATAGTTACAACTCTCCTCCTCCTCCTCCTCCTCTTTCTCTCACCTTCATCCTTCCCTCTTCCTCTTCTCTCTCCAATTTGACATCTATTTTTTTCCTCCACTTCTTTATCTCCGTTAATAGTTACCCCTCCTCCTCCTCCTCCTCCTCCTCCTCCTCCTCTCTCATCCAGGGCACGCGCTGTTCATTAAGTGACGCTCAGTAAACAGGAAACAAGGAAGAAAAAAACATGACAAGTGAAGATCCTGAAATAGCTAAATACACAGGTGGAAAAATAAGGTAGTCTCTCTCTCTCTCTCTCTCTCTCTCTCTCTCTCTCTCTCTCTCTCTCTCTCTCTCTCTCTCTCACATTCCTCTTCAAACTTTTTCCCTTAATTTTTTTTCTTTCTTTCAGTGTCAAGGCCTGAGTGTGAGTGTGTATGTGTGTGTGTGTGTGTGTGTGTGTGTGTGTGTGTGTGTGTGTGTGTGTGTGTGTGTGTGTGTGTGTGTGTGTGTGTGTGTACCTTCTCCACCCATATAAAACATACCACCACACCGTCCTGCCCCCCCCTTTTCAGAGCCCTCCTCCCCCTTCCAACTCTCTCCCCCTTCCCACCCATCCCCCTCCCCCTCCCCACCTCCCTTCACTATCAAGCCTTGTAATAAGACAACTAAAGGATAAAAAACAAAGCAAACACAAGAGAAAACAAAACCGCGATCTCTCTCTCTCTCTCTCTCTCTCTCTCTCTCTCTCTCTCTCTCTCTCTCTCTCTCTCTCTCTCTCTCTCTCTCTCTCTCTCTCTCTCTCTCTCTCTCTCTCTCTCCTTGTTTGTTGAAGCAGCGGTTGTGAAGACTAACTTTGCCGGCATGTGAAGAGTTGAGAGAGAGAAGAGAGGTTGAAAAATGTTCGGTCAGGTCAAAACTTCGATGTTTCAGGAATCGGCTCATAAATAAATTAAGGAGTTGGTCGATCCGGGTCAACAACAACAACAACAACAACAATAACAACAGCAACAATAACTGGGGCTTCGTCTGGTGACGTTAGAGTTGAATTACACAACCACTCATTCTCTCTCTCTCTCTCTCTCTCTCTCTCTCTCTCTCTCTCTCTCTCTCTCTCTCTCTCTCTCTCTCTCTCTCTCTCTCTCTCTCTCTCTCTCTCTCTCTCTCTCTCTCTCTCATAGCCACACACACACACACACACACACACACACACCAATAGATTTTTCCATTCTGTTTCAATTTATTTACTTTATTTCTTCATTCCCTTTAACTATTTTTCTTTACCTTTTATATTTCCTTTGATTCGTTTTTTGGTTACGTATTATTTTCTTTTTCTTTTCATATACTTTTTTATATTCTTTCGTTTTTTTATAATTCTGTTTTATTTGTTTTGAGTATTTTTTTTATTATATGCTTTTTATTGTTATTTTTACTTTCCTTTTTTTTTTTTTTTTAACTTTATATTATATCCTTTACTTTCAGGGATTCCTCTACTTCATCATCTGTACGTGTTCTGTGCTCTGTATAGGTGGTGGTTATGGTGATGGTGGTAGTGGTGGTAGTGTTGTTGGTGTTGTTGTTGTTGTTGGTGGTTATGGTGATGGTGGTAGTGGTGGTAGTGTTGTTGGTGTTGTTGTTGTTGTTGGTGGTTATGGTGATGGTGGTAGTGGTGGTAGTGTTGTTGGTGTTGTTGTTGTTGGTGGTGGTTATGGTGATGGTGGTAGTGGTGGTAGTGTTGTTGGTGTTGGTGGTGGTGGTGGTTATGGTGATGGTGGTAGTGGTGGTAGTGTTGTTGGTGTTGTTGTTGTTGGTGGTGGTTATGGTGATGGTGGTAGTGGTGGTAGTGTTGTTGGTGTTGTTGTTGTTGGTGGTGGTTATGGTGATGGTGGTAGTGGTGGTAGTGTTGTTGGTGTTGGTGGTGGTGGTGGTTATGGTGATGGTGGTAGTGGTGGTAGTGTTGTTGGTGTTGTTGGTGGTGGTGGTTATGGTGATGGTGGTAGTGGTGGTAGTGTTGTTGGTGTTGGTGGTGGTGGTTATGGTGATGGTGGTAGTGGTGGTAGTGTTGTTGGTGTTGGTGGTGGTGGTGGTTATGGTAATGGTGGTAGTGGTGGTAGTGTTGTTGGTGTTGTTGATGTTGGTGGTGGTTATGATGATGGTGGTAGTGGTGGTAGTGTTGTTGGTGTTGGTGGTGGTTATGGTAATGGTGATGGTGGTAGTGTTGTTGGTGTTGTTGGTGTTGGTGGTTATGGTGATGGTGGTAGTGGTGGTAGTGTTGTTGGTGTTGGTGGTTATGGTGATGGTGGTAGTGTTGTTGGTGTTGTTGGTGTTGGTGGTTATGGTGATGGTGGTAGTGGTGGTAGTGTTGTTGGTGTTGGTGGTTATGGTGATGGTGGTAGTGGTGGTAGTGTTGTTGGTGTTGGTGGTTATGGTGATGGTGGTAGTGGTGGTAGTGTTGTTGGTGTTGGTGGTGGTGGTGGTTATGGTGATGGTGGTAGTGGTGGTAGTGTTATTGGTGTTGTTGATGGTGGTGGTTATAATGATGGTGGTATTGGTGGTGGTGGTTATAATGATGGTGGTGTTGGTGGTAGTGTTGGTGGTGGTGGTGATGTTGGTGTTGGTGGTAGTGTTGGTGTTGGTGGTGGTGGTGTCATCTAGTGGTGGTGAGGGGGAGGGGGAATAATGGGGAAGGTAAGGTGAGGTGATTTGCTGTTATTGGTGGTGATGGAGGTGGTGATGAATGTGATGGTGGTAGTGGTATTCTCTCTCTCTCTCTCTCTCTCTCTCTCTCTCTCTCTCTCTCTCTCTCTCTCTCTCTCTCTCTCTCTCTCTCTCTCTCTCTCTCTCTCTCTCTCTCTCTATTTACTTCACAATTATTCGCCATTTCTTTTTCTCTCTATTTTCTTCACAATTGTTCGCCATTTTTTTTTCTCTCTCTCTATTTACTTCACAATTACTCGCCATTTCTTTTTCTCTCTCTCAATTTACTTCACAATTACTCGCCATTTCTTTTTCTCTCTCTCAATTTACTTCACAATTACTCGCCAAAAAAGGTCTTTATTTATTTCATTCAGGTGCGCCGCGCCGGGCTCATAAATTTCCGACAGCAGAATACATTTTCGTCGCCGCTCGGACAAAAAGAGAGAAAAAAACTAAATATATCTAAACAAGTAAAATATATTAAGTTTGAAAAATGAGTTAAAAAAGTATATGAAAAATGAGATAATTATATGAACCAGGCGAATAAAAGTTTGGATGATAAGAAAATGTAAAGTATCTGAAAACACACGAATTCTAGACTTTATAAAATATCCAAGTGTGTTTTAAAATATTTACACACGTTTTAAATCATTCACACGTTCTCTCTCTCTCTCTCTCTCTCTCTCTCTCTCTCTCTCTCTCTCTCTCTCTCTCTCTCTCTCTCTCTCTCTCTCTCTCTCTCTCTCTCTCATAACCACACACACACACGACTTTAAACATGAAACAAAACACAAAACAAAGGAATCAATAAACAACAGGTGTGTGTATACTTTAAAGGTAAGGAATTCTTTCAGCATAATCAGTGAACAACAAAACAGGGAAAAACGCTGATGTCAACAACGTAAAACATGTAACGTAATATCGAAAACAAAACAAAAAACAAATGTATATAAAACAAAACGGAAATTCAGGGGAAAAGGATGAAAAAAAAAAAAAAAAAAAAAAAAAAGGCGTTAATCAGATATGAAAAATTCGAAACAGCAACAATAAAAACACGCAAAACTCAGAACCTATAGAAGAAAACCTCCTTCCCCTTACCTTACCTTACCTTACCGTTCCTTACCTTTACCCCTCTCCTCCCACCTTAACCCGCTCTCCCACCCTCACGCCTGGCACCCTTCCTTACCTGGACAACGCCAAACACTTCCTGCAGGTAACTCCTGGGTCATCAACTTACCTGAGGAAGAAGAAAACAAAGAATGCATTAGTTAGGAAACGCAAAAAGACAAATACATGAATAGATAAATAGATAGATAGATAGATACATGGATAGATAGATGAACAGGGAGATAGACAGACAGATAGATAGATAGATAGATAGATGGATACAGAGAGAGAGAGAGAGAGAGAGAGAGAGAGAGAGAGAGAGAGAGAGAGAGAGAGAGAGAGAGAGAGAGAGAGCACATACGTACATTATAGAGAGCAAAACTTTCCTCCCTTCCTCCTTCCCTTCCCTCCTTCCTTCCTTCCTTCCTTCTCAAGCCAGCCTCTACCTTAGCCTTATCTTTTTTTCTTTTTTTCTTTTTAATTTTATCTTCATCTATTTTCCTATCTTTCTGACTTTTTTTCCTTCCTTCCTTCCTTCCTTCCTTCCTTCCTGACCCTCTTTCCTTCTCCTCTCCTTCCTTCCTTCCTTCTGTCGTTCCCTGCCAACCTCTCCACTTCCTTCCTTCCTGACCTTCTTTCCTTCTCCTCTCCTTCCTTCCTTCATTCATTCATTCCTTCTGTCGTTCCCTGCCAACCTCTCCCCTTCCTTCCTGACCTCCTTCCGTCTCCTCTCCCTCCTTCCTTCCTTCTTTCCTGACCTTCTTTCCTTCTCCTCTCCCTTCTTCCTTTTTCCTTCCTTCCTACCATCCTTCCTTCTTTCCCTCCTTCCTTCCTTCCGTCGTTCCCTCCCAACCTCCCCCTTTCCTTCCTTCTTTCCTTTCTTCCTTCCACTGTAAACGTAAACAAAAATAAAAACTAAAAAACAAAAACGAAACAGAAAGAAAACGAAGCTCTCAAAGAAAACGGAAGAACATAACGTAACGCCACATCACGTTTTCTTCGCGAACAAACACGAATAAATATTTTCTCCGCCAGACGAGGAGGAGGAGGAGGAGGAGGAAGATCACCGGGAAGGAAAGAATTGGGCCGAAAAGGGGAGAGAAATCTAGGACATGGAAGGAAGGAGATAAGGAGGAGGAGGAGGAGGAGAGAAGGGTAAGAAAGAAGGAGGAGGAGGAGGAGAAAAGGGTAAGCAAGAAGGAGGAGGAGGTTACGGCGAGGGAAAGGAAGGGAAGAGGAGAGAGAGTAGGCGTGAGGGGAAGGGGGAGAGGAGAGGGAGGGGGAGAAGAGAAGAGGCTGGGGTGAAGGGAGGGAGGGAAAGAAGAGAAGATAAAGAGGAGGAGGAGGAAGCATGAAGGAAACAAGGGTCTCACAGAAATAGGAGGAGGAGAAGGAGGAGGAGGAGAGGGAGAAAGAAGAGGCATGAGGTTAAGACAGGTGCAAACGAGGAGGAGGAGGAGGAGGAGGAGGAGGAGGGATGAAAAAAAAAAAAACGAAAATATGAGTGTGTATGTGGGGGGGGGGAGGTACGGAGGAAGAAGGAGAAGAAGGAGGGTGAGAGAAAGATGGAAGAGGAAAAACGAGTTTGAGAGAAAAGCAAGAAGGAGGATGAAGAGGAAGAAAACAAGAAAAAGGAAAAATAAAGAGAGATAGGAGGAGAGGAGGAGAAAGAGGAGGGAGAGTAAGCAAGAAGGAGGATGGGGAGGAAGAAAACAAGAAAAAGGAAAAATAAAGAGAGAGATAGGAGGAGAGGAGGAGGAGGAGGAGGAGGGAGAGTAAGCAAGGAGGAGGATGGGGAGAAAGAAAACAAGAAAAAGGAAAAATAAAGAGAGATAGGAGGAGAGGAGGAGGAGGAGGAGGAGGAGGGAGAGAAAGCAAGACGGAGGATGAAGAGGAAGAAAACAATAAAAAGGAAAAATAAAGAGAGATAGGAGGAGAGGAGGAGGAGGGAGAGTAAGCAAGGAGGAGGATGGGGAGAAAGAAAACAAGAAAAAGGAAAAATAAAGAGAGATAGGAGGAGAGGAGGAGAAAGAGGAGGGAGAGTAAGCAAGAAGGAGGATGAAGAGGAGGAAAACGAGAAAAAGGAAAAATAAAGAGAGAGATAGGAGGAGAGGAGGAGAAAGAGGAGGGAGAGTAAGCAAGGAGGATGAAGAGGAAGAAAACGAGAAAAAGGAAAAATAAAGAGAGATAGGAGGAGAGGAGGAGGAGGAGGAGGGAGAGAAGCAAGGAGGAGGAGGAGGAGGAGGAGGAGTCAGAGAATTAAGCGGCGAGGCAGGTAAGAAAAAAAAAAGAGAAAAAAAAAATGAAAGTGTGTGGGTAGCCTGCTAGTTTTTGCCTCCGCGCCACGCCACGAGCATCTGGCAAACAGCGGGAGAGATTAGAAATGTTTACTGATGTTATTACCACCAAGCGGCCTCGTCAATGTTTGTCTGTGATTACCCCAACCCCCCTCTCCTCCTCCTTCTCTTCCTACCTCCTCCTCCTCCTCCTCTTCCTCCTCTTTCTTCTCCACACTATCTACCGCTTTTCTGTTAGACATGTTTCCTCCTCCTCCTCCTCCTCCTTATCTTCCCTTCCTTCCCTTCACCCCAGTCTTCCTCTCCTCTCCCCCTCCCTCTCCACTCCTCTCCCCATATCCCTCACACCTACTATCTCCTCCTTCTCCTCGTCCTCCTCTTCCTTACCCCTCCCTTCTCCTCCTCCTCCACCTCCTCCACCACCACCACCAGTACCCACACACACACACACACACACACACACACACACACACACAGGCAGGCAGGATAGAACAAACAGGCAGAGAAAGCAAGACTAGTTTTGGAATTGTTCTTCTTTGCCGCAAGAGTGACAAGAATCGAGCAGGAGGGAGGGAGAGGGGGAGGAAGAGGAGGGAGGGAGGAAAAGGAGGAGGAGGCAGAGGAGGGAATGAAGAGGGGAAAGGGAGGTGGAGAAAGAGAGGCAGAGGGAGAAAGTCAGGAGAAAGAAGGGCAATAAAAATCTACGGTAAAGAAAGGGTAAAAGAATAAACATTGCGAGAAAGAGGAAAAAGAAAGGAAAATAAAATAAAAGCTCCAGAAAAAAGTAAAATAGAGGGAAGGAAGAGTAGAGGAGGTAAGGGTTAGGGAGAAAGTGAGGAGAAAGGAAAATAAAAAAGGGTACAGTACAAAAAAAAAAGATATGCACTGTAGGGAAAGAAAAAAAAGGTTATGGGGAAAAAGAAAATAGGGGAGGAGGGAAAGGAAAGCGTAAGGAGGCAAAGGTGGAGGAAAGAAAGTGGAGAGAGGAAAATAAGATAGAGAGAGAAAGGAAAGTGAGCGAGAGTAAATTTTGTGATGAAGAAAGGGAAAGGAGAGGAGGAGGAGGAGGAGGAGGAGGAGGAGGAGGAGGAGGAGGAGGAGGGAAAAAATGATGATAGAAATAGAGAGGAAAACAAGTCTCCCTCCCCCCCCTCCCCCATCTCTCCCTCCCCGCACGCCTCGTTTAGAACCGCACCGAGCCACCACACACACACACACACACACACACACACACACACACACACACACACAATGGCAATGTTTACTCCGGGGTGAAAAGAAGAAAACGTTGTGATGCGAGAACACTTTTGTGAGGAGGGGGAGAGGGGAGGGGAGAGCAGTGTGTGTGAGGGGGTGGAAGGGGGGAGCAAGGAAGGGGGGGGGGCAAGGTAGCAGCTGGCACGGGTAGGAGGGGGAAGGAAACTTGTTGGTGGGAAGAGATAGGGGGAGGGGGTAAGAGGGAGGAGGGAAACCGGTTGGGGAGGTAAGTGGGGAGGGGAGGAAAGATACCGCTGGGAGGGGGTACGTGGGGAGAGGAAAACTGGTTGAAGGGAGGTAAGGGGAAGGAAGGCACAGGTGGGAGGGGTGAGGCTGGGGAGGAAGGAGACTGGTGGAGGGGGTGACGTGAGGATGGTGGTTGCCACGGTGGGAGGGAAGAGGGGAGGGGAGATGACAGTAGTGTGAGAGGGGAGGGGAGGGAAGACACTGGTGAGAGGAGTGAGGGAGGGGAGGAAGGCAACTGATAGGAAGGGGTAGAGGAAGGAGGGGGGGGGGCTAAGGAAACTGGCAGGAGGAGCGAGGGGAGGGGGAGAAGACTGGCAGGAGAGGTGAGGGGAGGGAGGAGGCTGTGCTAAGATGTGACGGGAGGATGTTGGGGTGTCGCTGGTGTCGCTTGGAGGGATGTTGAAGGCGGTAAGGGTCATATTCTTAAATATTTCGACGCCCAAACACACATATCTGACAAGGCTTACGTAGGAGTGGTGAGCATTTTCAGGAGTAGTTTTATGACCCTTCTGATTGGTTGACCCTTCTTCTGTACCATGAATCTAAGAAAGCATTCATTAGAACCCGTCTGATCTCCTTTAAGGCCTTTGGAAATAGCTGATGTGAGGTGGGAGAGTCTGAGAATACCGCCCTTTAAGAACTAAGAAGATGCGGACACGAGGAACTGAAATGTGTACTTAAGATCAGGACACTATGATGGTCGGTTCGGACACGTGAAGAGAAGAGGTGGGAGCATAAGGGAGGATGTTGGGGTGTCGCTGGTGTCGCTTGGAGGGATGCTGAAGGCGGTTAAAAGATGCGGACACGAGGAACTGAGATGTGTACTTAAGATACGGACACTACGATGGTCGGTTCGGACACGTGAAGAGAAGAGGTGAGAGCATAAGACCCTTAGGGGAGTGTCAGGCGTCGAAGTGAGTGCGGGAGGAGGAGGACCAACATATATAGCCACTCTGGGTGATCAGGAGGAAGCTCTTGGTAGAGGTTGTTAGTGGACGGTCATCGGACGTCTAACCTTATAAGGACGAGAAACGTATGACAGTGATGATGATGATAATGGTGGTGGCGGTGGTAGTGGTGGTTTGTTGTTGTTGTTGTTGTTGTTGTTGGTGGTGGTGGTGGTGAGGGGAGGGAGAGTGGGGTAAAGCTCGCACATTCTCCCCTGACAGGCGGCGAGGCGCAGTAAGTCCCATGTCTCATGAAGAGATCAGCGCAGACGACGGTTCAGCCCCGGAGAAGGGGGAGAGGAGGGGTGAGACGTGTGCCGCACCAAGACTCTCCAAGATCTAGGACTCTCCAACACGGGTCCGGCGCAACGAACATCCTTCTGGGCGTGTAATCCTGTGAGTGGGCGAGACCCGCGGCGGGGGACCAGGCAGCCTCGCCTCGCCGCGCCTCGCCCGGGGTCTGCTGGCAGCGCTGCATTTCCCGGTCAAGTAATGGCCTCGTTACTTTGCTGGCCGGCCGGGGATTTATAGGACAGCCGGAAGAAACTCCCGCCGGCCCACACGGAGGTGCTCGCGGCGCCGTGTTCACTGCGGCGGGAGTTGGATAATATTCTTTCGGGGGCCAAGCACACACACTTGACAATGCTTTCGCGTGAGTTTTGCGCATTTCCAAGGGTAGTTTTATGACCCTGGTGGTAGTGTTAACCTTCTTCTGTGTCACGAACCTAAAATGTTATTCATAAGAAGCCGACTGGACCCGTGTTAAACATTTCGAAGCTTACACACCTACATTTGATAAAGCTTTCGTATAGTTTGTGGGTACTTTTATGAGTCGTTTTATGAGCCTTGTAATAGTTTGATAAGACTTCTTCACCATGAATGTGAAAAACACTCATGAGAATCCGACTAACCTATTTTGTGGCGTTTCGAAATATTTGTTGTGAGAGGCGAAAGCGTCCCTGGTCGCGCCCTGGTCTCCTTCTCGGCCTTTGGAAATAATTGATGTGAGTCGGAAGCGTCTGACAACACCGACCTTACACACGAGCGGGAGTGTTGGCGTCACGGGCGGCGCGGAACTTATTGCTGCACTACTTTCCTGCGTGCGTGCGTGTGAGCGTGCGGCGGTGTCCTGTTGCCCTCGTCGAGGCCGCGGCACGCCAACATTCATTCCGGCTGAGGTGAGTCTGCCACGCCCTGACGCAGCGACGGACGGTGAAGGTGGCAAGCGGCAAGGAGGCCACACACACACACACACACACACACACACACACACACACACACACTTTCCCCCAAACCTAACCTGTGACCTACTTACATAAGACAAAGGTGTAGGGGCTGCGAACACGACAGCAAGCAACAAATGAAAGTGAGACAGATTTACGGATGGGAAGGAGAGTTGGTTCAAAAGTTCAAAAGAGCTGCCATGTGTATGTTGTCTTGTCTCCTGTCGTCTCCTTGTATCCCTGTGTGTCTCCCTGCTAACCCGGCGACACACCCCACCATAGACCTGCCGTCGCGAGAGGCATGGAATGCGCGAGAGCCGCTCCACCCGAAATTGACCTCCATCCAAAACTGACTTCTCTCCACCCAAAATTGACGTCCACCCGAAACTGACCTCTCCACCCGAAACTAACCTCTCTCCACCCGAAACTAACCTCTCTCCACCCAAAATTAACCTCTCTCCACCCGAAATTAACCTCTCTCCACCCGAAACTAACCTCTCTCCACCCGAAACTAACCTCTCTCCACCCGAAACTAACCTCTCTCCACCCGAAATTAACCTCTCTCCACCCGAAACTAACCTCTCTCCACCCGAAACTAACCTCTCTCCACCCGAAATTAACCTCTCTCCACCCGAAACTAACCTCTCTCCACCCGAAATTAACCTCTCTCCACCCGAAATTAACCTCTCTCCACCCGAAACTGACCTCTCTTCTGGCCTCTCGCTCTTTTCTCTTTTGTTGGAACAGCGTAACAGCGAGCTTTTTTGTCATCGTCTTTGTTTTTTGCCCTTGAACTGCCTCCCTTGCTGTAAAAAAATAAATAATAATAATGTTCAGCGGAAGACTCTGGCGGACGAGCTTTAAGGCGGCGGGAAGGACGTGACCTGACACCTGGCGGGCTGACGCAACACAGGAAGTAACGCAGAGATCAGAGGCGGAAGACAGACATTATCGCGTCCCTCTAGTCTAGACCACTCGAGTCTTCGCATAAGGCAACACTTCCCGAGGAGCGATGACATAACCTGTATTACACACGCGTCAATAACACACACACACACACACACACACACACACGGGGCGTCGCTTCAGTCGGGTGCCGCGGGGAGCGTTGCCTCAGAGCCCCACCAGCGCCAGCGTCAGTCAGTAGGCGCCGGCGACACGCTCTACTTGTTGCTGCCGCTGCGTCCATGGCGGCCACAGAGGCGTTGCGACAGACGAAGGCGTGGCGGGGAGCAGCACCTGAGCGGCCGGGGAGAGGCTGGGCGGCAGGTGTTACACAGACGATGACTTGCTGATGGCGGTGGTGATGGTCGGTGGAGTTATTGTTTTAGTAACGAATCCGACTTTTAGCTTCATGATCGTGAGGTTCTGTAAAGAGTTTTGTAGGTATTTCTTAATCATCGTTCACTTATCAAAAGGAATGACTCAGTTGTCTTATTGATTTGTGAGACATTGATTGGTAGACTTGATGGTGATGGTGATGGTGATGGTCGGTGGAGTTTTTGTCTTTATAACGGCTTCGCTTTGTTTCTTTATTTTCTTTGGGCTCTGGATACGTTCTTTTAGCTGACTGTTTCTTAATGGTCGTCCACGTATTATAAGGAATCTCTCTGTTCGCGCCTCGTCACTTTATGATCTAGAGGTTCTTGATAGGGCTTTTAGGTGTCTGTTTCTTAACCATCGTTCACGTATTGTAAGGAATGTCTCTGGTGTCTTTATGGTTTGTGAGTCGTTCCTCGTCACTTTATGATCTCGAGGTTCTGGACTGAGTTTAATTTATTTCGTCACTTTATGATCTTGAGGTTCTGGATAGAGCTTTTAGGTGTCTGTTTCTCAGTCATCGTTCACGTATTATAAGGAATGTCTCTGGTGTCTTAATGATTTGTGAACGCCGCGCCTCGTCACTTTATGATCTCGAGGTTCTGGAGTGTTTAACTTAGGCGGTTACTTAATCATCGTTCACGTATTGTAAAGAGTTTCTGTATCGTTGTTTTATTGATTTGTGAGTCATTCATCGTCACTTTATGATCTCGTTCACGTATTGTATTCACGTATTGTATTCACGTACTGTATTCACGTATTGTATTCTGTTTCTTAATCATCCTTCACGTATTGTAAGGAGTTTCTGTATCGTTGCATTGTATTCACGTACTGTATTCACGTATTGTATTCTGTTTCTTAATCATCCTTCACGTATTGTAAGGAGTTTCTGTATCGTTGTTTTAATGATTTGTGAGTCACGCCTCGTCCCTTTATGATCTCGAGGTTCTAGAAAGAGTATTTAGGTGACTGTTTCTGTATCATCGTTGACGTATCATAAGGAATGTCTCTGTATTGCTGTCTTATTGATTTGTGAGTCACTGTTGGCGGGTGACGGCGGCGGCGACGACGGTGGGGGTCTGGCGGCGCAGGGAGGCGGCAGCTCACGGCAGCGGGTAATATTAATGGACGCCTGCCACGCGGACACCCGAGCAACACGACGCAGCGATAACAGACGTGAAAAAATAAAACTGTCCTGAATAAATACCAACAATAAAGCTACACACCATCACCGAGAGAAACTTAATAGAAATACATGAAATAAATAGCAAACAACACTGAATCATTAAAGAAACGAATGGTTCTTATAAATACATAGAAATACAGAATGATAAAAAAACGACTATGAGAAAAACTACCAACAAAAAGCAAAATGTAAAAGAAAGACTTGTTCATATAAATACAAGGAAAAAAAAGACTATGGATAGATAAATAGATAGAGAGAGAGAGAGAGAGAGAGAGAGAGAGAGAGAGAAGAATCGTGTAAATAAATCAAGCAAAGCAGCAACACGTTCGCAGCCTTTCCCAGAAGCAGTCGGGGGATGCGACGCGCGTTTGATGACAACACGCAACGCACGATATTAATTTAGGTACACAAACGATAAATCTTGAGCGGGCGCGCGTCAGACATGTTTGTATACAAGACTTACACTGCAGCAAGAACAAGAACAACAAAAACAACAACGACAACGACAACAATAATAATAAGAAGAAAGAGAAGAAAAGAAGATGAATAATAATAATAATAATAATAATAATAATAATAAGAAGAAGAAGAGGAAAAAGAAGAAGAAGAAAAAGAAAAGGAATAATAATAATAAGAAGAAAAAGAAGAGCAAGAACAAGAAGAACAAGAACAAAAAAACAACAACACTACCACCACCAATAATAATAATAATAATAATAATAATAATAATAATAATAATAATAATAATAATAACAATAATAATAACAATAATAATAATAAAAACAAAAATAATAATACATAATTGTCTGTGAACTCTTCAATCTCTTCGCGCCGTAAAATATAAATAAAAAAAGAATAAAAAAGTGCAATGCATCGTAATTTCATTTTTCCAACGACGCTTCATTACATAATTTTTTTCATCATTTTATTATATTATCTTTTTTTATTACAGCAACACTCTTCACCTTCGGCACTGCACTTACTCATGTTCCTTCAATTGCCTGATGATGATGATGATGATGATGATAGTGAAGAAGACAGTGTCGGACTTCATGATGACAAGTACGAACGAACGAACGAGCAAACACACACACACACACACACACACACACACACACACACACACACACATATACGAACCACTTCACACATCTAGATTATTTAATCCACCCTTGAGAGAGAGAGAGAGAGAGAGAGAGAGAGAGAGAGAGAGAGAGAGAGAGAGAGAGAGAGAGAGAGAGAGAGAGAGAGAGAGAGAGAGAGAGAGAGAGAGAGAGAGAGAGAGAGAGAAAAGTTGGCGGACGAGCTCTTTGACAAGGAAGTGAAATGAAGTGAAAGGCAAGAGACGGGAGTGTTTGAACGTCTCCAAGTAGGCCGAGGAAGAGGAGGAGGAGGAGGAGGAGGAGGAGGAGGAGGGTGATAAAGATGAAAAAGGTGAAACGGATGAATAAAAACAAAGATGAGAAATCGAAAACAAAAAAGAAATACCACAAAAAATACAAAGAAATAGAAAATAAATGAAAAAACAGGAACAAAAAGAAAACAAAAAAGGAAAGCAACCTCAAAATCAAGCAAAACCACAAAATCACAGAGATCAAAACAACATATAAAAAAAAGTATAGACACCAGAGGAACAGCCCCCTCCCGAACCCATCATAAACGCCAGAATAACAGACAACAAAAGTGGGTCAGTCAGTGTGTGTGTGTGTGTGTGTGTGTGTGTGTGTGTGTGTGTGTGTGTGTGTGTGTGTGTGTGAAAATAATAAAGAGTAGAGAAGACGACGATGACTGTGTGGTAATCTTTGTTATAGTAGAGGTGGTAGTAGTAGTAGTAGTAGTAGTAGTAGTAGTAGTTGTAGTAGTAGCAGCAGTAGCAGTAGTGGTAGTAATTGGTTAACAGCAAGTGTGACTACCACAATAACACCCTCCAGAGTTGTTACCGTTGTTAGGAGGGTGAAGGGAAAGGAGGAGGAGGAGGAGGAGGAGGGGGGAGGGTGGCTGCTGAGAAACGGTGAAGGTAAAGAATTAGGTGAGTAATCATATTTTATGTGTGTGTGTGTGTGTGTGTGTGTGTGTGTGTGTGTGTGTGTGTGTGTGTGTGTGTGTGTGTGTGTGTGAACGCGGTCAGAAAGGAGGAGGAGGAGGAGGAGGTAAATGAGGCCGAGGAGGAGGAGGAAGAAGAAGAGGAGGAGGAGGAAAATGGTCACACTTGAATGAGGTGAGAAGAGAAGTTAAATATGCAGGAATAATGTAACTGTTGGGAGAGAGAGAAGGAAGGAGGGAAGGAAGGAAGGAAGGAAGGAAGGAAGGAGGGAGGGAGAAGAAAAAAGCCTTCTGCAGATAGACAAAGAAAAACAAAGAAACGAGGTTACGGAGGGAAGGAAGAAAATGGAGGAAGGAAGGATGGAAGGAAGGAAGGAACGAAAGAAAGGAGGAGGGAGAAGAAAAGAGCGTGATGTAGGTAGAGAAAAAAACAAAGAAAGGAGGTTACGGAGGGAAAGAAGAAAATGGAGGAAGGAAAGAAGGGATGGATGGAAGGAAGGAAGGAACGAAAGAAAGGAGGAAAGAAAAGAAAAGAGCGTGATGTAGACAGACAGAGAAAACAAATAAAGGAGGTTATGGTGAGAAGGAAGAATATGAAGGAAGGAAAGAAGAAGGGATGGAAGGAAGGAAGGAAAGGAAGGAAATTAGAAAGAAAAGAAAGAATAAGGATGGAAAGTATGTGATGAGAGAGAGAGAGAGAGAGAGAGAGAGAGAGAGAGAGAGAGAGAGAGAGAGAGAGAGAGAGAGAGAGAGAGAGAGAGAGAGAGAGAGAGAGAGAGAGAGAGAGATACACAGCGATAACAGTAAAATAACAAATCAAAAACAAACTAAAGTCAGGGAGGAAAAAGAGAGAGTGAGAGAGAAAAAAAGAGCGAGTCTGACGCAGAGATTAAAGAGAATGGACTGTGGAAGAACTACAGAGAGAGAGAGAGAGAGAGAGAGAGAGAGAGAGAGAGAGAGAGAGAGAGAGAGAGAGAGAGAGAGAGAGAGAGAGAGAGAGAAGGGGGGGAAGGACGAGCATAAACAAACACACACACACACACACACACACACACACACACACACACACACACACACACACACACACACACACACACACACACACACACACACACACACACACACACACACACACACACACACACACACACACACACACACACACGGAGCAAACGAAATGTAATAGAGGAACATACTTTATTATATTATTTTTTTTTCACCTCCACGACATGTTTACCGACACGGGGACAACCTCTGACGCCCAGGGGAGCAGTGTGGGGGGGGGGAGACAGGGAGGGAGGGGAGGAGGAAGGGAAAGAAAGAGAGAGGGAGAGTGGATGGATCGAAGGAGAAAAGGGAAAAAAAGGCTGGATAATAGGTGGATAGATAGATAGATAGATAGATAAATAGATAGATAGATAGATAGATAGAGAGAGAGAGAGAGAGAGAGAGAGAGAGAGAGAGAGAGAGAGAGAGAGAGAGAGAGAGAGAGAGAGAGAGAGAGGGGTACGGAAAAAACTCTTATCCATTTTACCTTTGAATAATGTGGTGTGTGTGTGTGTGTGTGTGTGTGTGTGTGTGTGTGTGTGTGTGTGTGTGTGTGTGTGTGTGTGTGTGGGTGTGGGTGTGTGCGAAGGAAAGAATGAAGAAAAGAGAACAAGACCAAGAAAAGTATATGATGGATGATAGAAGGAATGGAGGAAGAAAAATGTGTGTGTGTGTGTGTGTGTGTGTGTGTGTGTGTGTGTGTGTGTGTGTGTGTGTGTGTGTGTGTGTGTGTGTTTTATTACTTTCCGGTGTTATCGAAAGGGGAGAAATAATGTGTAGTTTCGTGCTGTTACTTTCCTTTTAGTATAATGAATTGCAAAAGGAAAACTCTCTCTCTCTCTCTCTCTCTCTCATGCACCCACACCATGACAATTACCCTTTTCAAATCCTTACTTACTTAATTTTGTTTTCTATTATTAAAAACGAATACGAAAAGAAAGAACAGGAAGAGGAGGAGGAGGAGGAGGAGGAAAAGGAAGGAGAAAGAAGACACATTCCACTCCTCCACTTCACTTCCCATCAGCTTCACCTGTCCGTCCAGTCCCTTTCACTAACCACTAAGTCCACGAGAGGGAAAAACAACAACAACTGGGTGTACTTCGTAGAAACCTTAAAAAAAAAAAAAAACTGCCAGAGAAACTTAAAACACATCCCCCTCCCCGTCCCACCCCTTCCACCTCCTCTTCTCCCCTATCCCCAGTCCCCCTCCTTTCTCCCCTATCCCCAGTCCCCCTCCTTTCTCCCCGTCGCCCTTAAAAAAAATAATTCCTCACGTAGGTAAAACACGTGTGATAGGCAGATGGAGGAGCCTAAACCTGCCCCCACCTCCCCCCTCCTTCCCCCTTCCCTCTCCCTCTCCTGCCCCTCTACTTCCCTTCTTCCCTTCTCCCTCCTACCCTTCCCTTCCTCTCCCTTCCCCAAGAGCAATCCCTCTACCCTTACCCTTCCTCCCCCCTCCCCATCCCTCCCCGTCCTCTCCCACAGCTCCTCTACCTCCTCCTCTACCCCTCCCCCCTTCCCCCACTAGCCCTCCTCTCCCCTTACCCCCCCTCTTCCCTTAGCGCCCCTCCCATGTCCCCTCTCCCCCTTCCCCCTCTTCCTCAACAGTTCCCCTCTCCCCATTTCCTTCCCTTCCCCCACAAGCCCCATCTCCCCTTAACCTCCCCCCATCTCAAGCCTCCCCTCTCCTCCCTCTTCTCTATTCCCCCCCCCCCCTAAGCTTGTTAATTAGAGGGGACGGAACACTATAAATTAAACACGCGCGCCGGCGGGACGGATAAACATTATTCCTCTAATCAAAGGGTGGAAAAAAGTGACCATAAAACCGCGCACGATGGCGGTCATCTGTATACCTGCGGATTATACCTGTGTGTCGAGTGGGGGTGGGGGAGAGGGGGGGGGAGGGGCGGTGCGGTGTATGCGGGGGGGAGGGGGTTGTATATTTTCGTGTGTCTGTGTGTGTGTGTGGGTGGGGGGGGGGGTAGGTTCAATAGACTGGATTGGGGTTGTCATTGTGTCGAATTTGATCTGGTTTGGTTTGGGTTGACTTGGTTTAGTTAGGTTGAGTCGAGTTTGATCTGGTTTGGTTTGGGTTGACTTGGTTTGCTTTGGTTGAGTTTTGCTTTGTTTGGTTTGGTTGGGTTTGGGTTGGTTTTGTTTTGTTTGTTTTGTTTTGGTTAGGTTGGTTTGAGTTGATTTGGTTAGGTTGGGTTGAGTTTGATATGGTTTGATTTGGTTTGGGTTTGATCTGGTTGGTTAGGTTGGGTTGAGTTTGATTTGATTTGATTGGGTTTGGTTTGGTTTGGTTTGTGTTCATTTCGTTTGGTTAAGTTTGGGTTAATAATTGGTTTGGGTTGGGTTAATTGAGTTCCTGTGGGCTTGATTTGGTTTGGCTTGGCTTGGTTAGATATATCCAGTGGTCTTGCGTATTGGAGTGGAGGTTCGTCTTGCCGGTCGCTCAGCCAGCCAGGTAGTTAGTTAGTTAGTTAATTAGTTAGTTAGGTAAGAAGGTAGTTAGGTAGGTAGGTAGGTAGGTAGTTAGGTAGGTAGGTAGGTAGTTAGTTAGTTAGTTAGTTAGTTAGGTAGGTAGGTAGTTAGGTAGTTAGGTAGTTAGGAAGTTAGTTAGGTAGGTAGGTAGGTAGGTAGTTAGGTAGTTAGGTAGTTAGGTAGGTAGTTAGGTAGGTAGGTAAGATAGGCAAGGCACGTAAGCTTATACAAACACGTTCGTCATCTTTCCCTTTACCAGAGAGTCATCGTGTGGCGTTATTGCAAACTATCCACGGAGGGGGAAAAAAAAATTCACGCCGAGAGAAAAGTGCGGAAACATTTAGGGGAAAAAACTTTATTCCCGTGAGGCTTATCTAAAAAAAATGAAGAAAAATATGAAGCGGGTGGAAAAATGTTAGTTCTGAATTTTACGCCGAATATTGGAGACAAATTTCAGGGGGTGAATACATGACAGGGAGGAGGGCAGGACAGACGGGCAGGTATACAGACAGACACACGGACAGACAGACAGACACACGGATAGACAGGCAGGCATACAGACAGACAGACAGACAGACAGCGGCGGCGACAACTGCTACAGCCCGCCCCTTTAAGGCTACACCATCACCACCACCGCCGCCGCCGCCGCTGCCAACACCACCACCACTCACCGTCACCACCACTGTTACTCTTCCCATCATCACATTTACTGCCGCTAACCCGCGCACCACCATCATCACCACCGCCACCACCACTGTATCGCCGTCATCACCACTGTTACGGTTCCCATCACCACAATTACTGCTATTGCCCCGAGGACCACCACCACTATCATCAACCGCTATCCCGTCACCAGAGGAAGCAAGTTTGGTGAATAACTCTCTCTCGGGAGCTACCAAGTGAAGGACGTTTGGCCTCTTGTAGTCTCCTTAAATCCTTGCGTATCCCTGTGTGAGAATGATGAGATGGCTGATGGGAGTGTCACCGAGAGAGAGGAGGAGTGAGGACATCTGAGTGGAGCTTTGAGTTGAGCCCCTTGTGAAGAAAGCAAGAGAGGTATTACGTTTGAGGTGGGCATGTGGCTGTAGGGTGGAGGAGGTTGACCCTGTAGATGGCATGGAGGAGTCAGGTGGAGGGGAGAAGAACGAGGGGAGGGGAAGGCAGAGGATCAGGTGGAGGGGTGGAATTGAGAGACATGAGGCAGTTAGTTGGGTCTGGAGGAAGAGGATGCGGAAGACAGATGTTACTGGCGACAAGAAGAGGAAAAAGAAGAAGAAAGAAGAAGAAAAAGAAGAAAGAGGAGAGGAAGAAAAAAGAAAAAAAGAAGTATACAGGGAAGAGAAGAAGAAAGAGAAGAAAAAGAAAAGGAAAAAATGAAGAAGAAAAAGGAAAAGAAAAAGAAGTGGAAGGAAGAGAAGAAGAAAGAGGAGAAGAAAAATAAGAAAAGGAGAAAAAAGAAGAAGAAAAAGAAAGTAACCCAACACCATTCTGCTACCACCATCAACACCACCACCACCACTATCGCCATCACCAACACCACCACTCTCAATACCGCCAATAACACCATCACCACAGTTATCATCACCACCCTCCGAGCGACACTGCCATCATATCTTCCATCATCACCACCACCACCACCACCACCACTACCACCACCACCGTCATCAGTATTGTATTAGTCTATTCACCACCGCCATCACCAATACAACAGCCACTTCTATTGTATCACCACCGCCACCACCACCACCACCACCCCACTAATACCCCCCCCCCCCATCCCCAACCACCGCCCCACCACCCATCGCCACATGAATTCCTTGACGCTATGAAACGGAAAGTAAACAAGACAGGAACAAACAATAAAAATAGAAATGAGTCAAGAAGGAAAACAATAAAAAGGCAAAATAATAAAATAGAGGAATAAAAGAGGCAAACAATAATAAAATAAGGCAGATAATACAAAAAAAACAAACAATAATAACAAGGGCAAACAAATTAGGGAAAACAATCAAAACAACACAAACAAAAAAATAGACAACCAAATAAAAAAGAAAGTAAACGAAGACAGGAAAAACACAATAGAATCACAAACAATAGAACAGACAAGTAAAAAGGGCAAACAAAAAAAAAATAAATAAATAAATGCAAACAATACGAAAAAAAAACTCATGAAAAGGTTGATTAAGTACACGCACATTAATTACTATTGGCAATGAAGTAAACAAAGCGTCGATATTAAAAGTATATAAAATTAAATAAGTCAGACTCATTAAATTTCCCCCTTCCTCTTCCCTCCCCCTTTCCAACTCCCTCTGTCTCAGCAGCCCCCCCCACTCTCCTGCCCCTTCCCCTTTCCCAGTCTCCCCTCTCCTTCTCCCCCATTCTCCTCCCCTCTCCCAGCACCCCACAAGGCACTTCCCCTCCCCGGTCTCCCCTCACCTCCTCCCCCCTTTCCTTTCCCTCTCCCAGCACCCCACATGGCACTTCCCCTCCCCGGTCTCCCCTCACCTTCTCCCCCCTTTCCTTTCCCTCCTCCCAGCACCCCCCATGGCACTTCCCCTCCCCGGTCTCCCCTCACCTTCTCCCCCCTTTCCTTTCCTCTCCAAGCACCCCCATGCCACTTCACCCTTTTCCCAGTCTCCCCTCTCCTCCTTCCCCCTTCCCCTCCCCTCTCCCAGCACCCCCATGCCCTCCCTCTCAGTCTCCCCTCTCCTCCCAGCACCCCTCAGCTTGCCACTTACTCTCCCCGGTCTCTTTCTCTCTCTCTCTCTCCCCCCCCCACCCGTCTAGCCGATGAAAAGATCTTGGGCACACACGCCATTTTTTTTCTTTATTTGTTTTTTTTCTTCGTTATGCTCGGTACCTGATCAGGGCCATTACGCGCACACAAAAATAGGTACAAACTGCTGAAGGAAGGGAAAACCTGTTCGACTACGTGTTTTATTTATTTTTTTCCCTTTAAGCCTCTCTACTAACGGCTGAAAATGACGATGATGATAATGTTGTTATTGTGTAGTACTTATTAGTATTGTTATTTTTATTATTATTATTGTTATTATTATTATTATTATTATTATTATTATTGGTGTTCTTATTACAGTCTTCTATTGTAGTCTTCTAGTTCTTTATTTTTCTTGTTCTTTTTAGTTCTTCTAGTTCTTGTTCTTGTTCTCCTTTTTAGTAGTAGTAGTAGTAGTAGTAGTAGTAGTAGTAGTAGTAGTAGTAGTAGTCGTAGTAATAGTAGTAGTAGTAGTAGTAGTAGTAGTAGTAGTAGTAGTAGTGTAGTAGTAGTAGTAGTAGTAGTAGTAGTAGTAGTAGTAGTAGTAGTAGTAGTAGTAGTAGTAGTAGTAGTAGTAGTAGTAGTAGTGGTAGTAGTAGTAGTAGTAGTAGTAGTAGTAGTAGTAGTAGTAGTAGTAGTAGTAGTAGTAGTAGCAGTAGTGGTGGTAGTAGTAGTAGTAGTAGTAGTAGTAGTAGTAGTAGTAGTAGTAGTAGTAGTAGCGGTAATTTACACTGACACTATTTACGCCGTCGACTGTTCTTCTCCTTTATTACAAGTCTCCTACACTCGCCAAGGCCGCCAGTTTTGTGTTACTATTAGGAAAACGACAAAGTTAATTAATTACACGAACATTCATTCATTCCCTCTAATACTGAGAGAAGAAAAAAAGAAGCAGAAAAAAAAAGAAAACCCTCGGCGATATATTTTTACTTCGCTTTATTGGCGTGCCATAAAATACACTAAATAATTCTGGACCGAGAGTAAAAAAAAAATAAATTAAAATAAAAAACGAGGACTGGCGAGACCTTAAAAAAAAAAAAAAAAGAATTCCGCCCAAACTGAACGACAATTATGTTTATGAATAAAATTAATGGGAAAACTGCATTTGTATGACTCAATAGTTTTCGTAATATCGTACCCGTTGGCGGCAAATTAATATCCAAGGAAAATCATTATTATCGTACGTGGCGGATTTCCATCAACGCGAATGTAGAAAGAGACGTAGAGCAATGAGAGAGAGAGAGAGAGGCACAGAAAGACAAAAAAGAGGGAAGATAAAGATAAAGTGATATTTCTCTCTCTCTCTCTCTCTCTCTCTCTCTCTCTCTCTCTCTCTCTAAGGCTTTTACTAATTCAGTTCAAAACAAAGGCATTCGAAGGCCTCCTCACTATGCTTGCTTCAACGTTCTAATGCAAGAGCCCTAACCAGAGCCTTCAGTCTTCCGTCCCTTTCACCGCTAAGCTCTCTATGAAGGGTCAAACTACCAACAGGGCCATAAAACTACTCCTGGAAATGCCCAAAACTCCTACGAAAGCCTTGTCAAATATGTGTACTTGGGCGACGAAGTGTTTAGTAATACGGCTCTCAAGAAGGGAGTATGACGGCTTCCCTAGAACTGCATTTGACTCCTTTTAATCGGAGCGCCTTGTTGTAGGTAATCTTGTACTTTGTTTCTCACTGGTCAGATTTGCCATAATATAAAAAATCAAAAATCCCCCACCTCGGTCCGGGCACCCTCAGACGCCCTGCAGCACACGACACGGGCTCCTGCTATTATATAAGGCGCGTGGCGATGCTTGCAGCTATTCATTCCCGGAGAAATAATTGGTATCGTAATAAGTTGTGTTAATGTTTCTCACTATTCACATTAGGTAAAATGCGCCGGGTCATTAAATCCATTACGCCTCCATAAAAGCGGCACTACACCGTAAATCCGGAGTTTTAGTGTTTAATATCAGACAAACGGCCGCTGTACGGAGCAATTAAAGGCCGAGGAACTTATAACGCATGAACCGATAAATCAGTTTTCGGTTAAATGAAAAACTTGAATGAATTGTCCTAAAGCGGCGATAATGGCTAACACACACACACACACACACACACACACGAAAAAAAATAGGTGTGTGTGTGTGTGTGTGTGTGTGTGTGTGTGTGTGTGTGTGTGTGTGTGTGTGTGTGTGTGTGCGTGTGTCGAGTCACGTTAATCCCGGGGCTGTGTGGCTCAGGGTACGGATGACGAGGGGGGGCGTTACGGGGGGAGTATACGGAGGAGTGAGAAAGGGGGAAAGGGGGGGAGGTGGGCGAGGAGGGTAATGAGGCGCGGCGAGTAATGAAGCAGCGACACGGGAACAAAAAGGAGGAGGAATGGGCGGAGTGGCCGGCGACGCCAAAATATATATAAAAAAAAAAAAAAAAAAAAAAAAAAATCCCATGGCGGGCGGGCGGGGGGCGTGGGAGGGGAGTGTGTGTGGCGCTGCGCTATGCTCACGCCAATACCCACACACTACTCACACTCACGCTCATACCCACACACTATTCACACTCACGCCCATACCCACACACTACTCACTCACGCCCATACCCACACAATACTTACACTCACGCCCATACTCACACTCACATCAACTTTTTTTTATTTTTACAGCAAGGGTGATACATGGCTGAAGGGAAAAGCAAACAAACAAGTAAAACAACAAAAAAAGCCCGCTAGACACTCCTGTACCCACACCACATTTCCACACCCACACCCACACAAACACACGCACACATTCACCAAAGCAGCTGACCCTCGGGTTTGGGAAGCTGTTGAAATCGGCGCACTCACACTTGCTTCCACAGCGAACATCAACTCGTCGCCAGAGCAGCCACAGTAACAGAGTACCCCCCGTCAAGCGCAGGACAGAACGGCACCGAAACGCTACAATTCCTTATGTGGTACGAAAGCTAAACGAAAATTTGTACAGCGCCATCTCGTGACCACTGTACACATTGGTATTTTTTTTTTTTTTACATTGGTGGACTTTATTTAAAATTTTACTTTTTTATTTCAATTTTTATTTTTTTTAAAGAAACTGTTTTCTTAGTCATAACTGTATTAACACAATCTCAGTTCTCAAAAAGTAATTCTAAAATTGATTCGTTGTTAGCCAAGATCTTTTCAGAAACACTGATGATTATCACGATTCCTTGTATTCTGCTTCTTGCTGAATAAACCTATTATTATTATTATTATTATTATTATTATTATTATTATTATTACTAATTCCACTCACACACCAACACCCGCACCCACACCTACACTCACACACCTCCTCACACACACACTCCCACGCACACCCACCTCCTCACCCAATTCCAACCTCACGTCCTCACCCAGTCCCACTTCCACACCCACACCCACACCCTCACTCACCCCCATATCCACGCCAACGCCCCCCCGCCCCCCCCCGTGACCACCTGTGTTTTTTGGCCCCACCTGTGCCTGGACGGGGCTAATGAGGCAGTTTTACGTCCAGCGCGGCAATTAACTCAAGGCTTCCACTCACGCCTCGTTTTTAATTCAACATTCACACTTTTAGAGTCGGTCAATACGCGGCGATTATTTTGGGATGACCTTTTTTGTTTTGTTTTCATGGTTCCCCGCGCGTTTTACTTTTTCATTTCTCGCTTTTTTTACGGAATTTTTGTTTGAGTGTGCTAACTAATATTATGACCTAGGCTACGGGTGTGACCTCTTCCCTCCCTTCCCCTCCCCTCCCCTCCCCTCCCCTCTCACCTTCTCCCCTCACACATCCCACTTCCCTCTCATCACATCTTTCCTTCCCCCACCTCACTACCCCCTTTCTTTACGTCCCTTTACACATCCTTCCTCTCATCCCTCCCATCCTTACCGCTTTTTTTTTTGCAATCCCCTCACACCCCCTCGCTTCACCGCCCCTCTCTCCCCCTTCATCTCCTCCCCTCATCATCACCGCATTTTTTCATCCCCTTACACATCCCTCCCATCCTTAACTCTTTTTTTTTTTTTCGATCTCCTCACACCCCTCCTTCATCTCCCTCTCTCGTCTCCTCCCTCATCATCACCCCCCTCCTTCATCTCCCTCTCCCCTTCATCTCCTCCCCTCATCATCACCGCACTTCTTCACCCCCTTACACATCCCTCCTATCACACCCCCTCCCTTCACCTCCCCTCATCATCACCGCCTTTCCTTCACCCCCAACCTCACACCTCCTTCTAATGACCACTCTCACCCTGACCTCAAACCCACAGAGTCAACCCCAAGCCCTTAGACACCCTCCCCAACACCCTCTCCCCTTAAACGCTCTCACCCCTTATCCCTTACTACCCCATCCCCCCCCCTTCATCACATCACAGCACAGCATCACACAAACGTCACGTAAATTCACCTAATACGCCACACTAACATCCACATTACATAAACCACACCTCCCCCCTCCTCCCCACCCTCCTACATTACCCCCCGTCTCCCTCCCCAACCACAACCACCATCACATCCCTCATCCCTCCCCCTCCTCCCTGCCTAAGTACCCAACGACAACACTACAGAGGCGGGGAATTATCAACCACAATCACACCATTGCTTACTTAATCCCAAGACATTTCCCTTCCGATCATACTTGAGACAGGGGGTGAAGGGGAAAGGAGACGGAAGAGGGGGAGGAGGAGCGGAAGAGGAGGAGGAGGAGGAGGAAGACGAGGTAAGGGATGAATAAGAGAAAGTGGGATTGAAATAGAAGATGAAGGAAGGAAGGAAAGAAGGAAGAAAGTAGGGATGGAAGAAAGATGAAGAGGAGGCTGAGGGGGAGAGGAAGAGGAGGAGGAAGAAAGGGATAAACAAGAGGAGAGAGAGAGAAACTATGATTGAAATGGAAGGGGGATTATAGGTTTTAGGGAAGGGGAAATAAGAAGAGTAGAAAGGGAGAAGAAATGGAAACTATAGGGTAGAGGAGGCAAGGGAATGGGAGAGGGAGGAAAGAAGGAATGGGAAGAGAATTTGGGAATGATATAGAAGGGAAAGAAGGGGGTGTTAGGGAAGGGGAAGGAGGAAAAGAAGAAAAGGAGTAGAGAAGGCAAGTGAAGGAGAGAGGGAGGAAAGAAGGAATGGGAAGAGAGTGTGGGGATGAAATAGAAGGGGAAAGAAGGGGGCGTTAGGGAGGAGGGAGGATGAAGAGTGGAAAAGAAGAAGAGGAAGAGTGGAGTTGAGGGTTGGTGGGGAAGTGGAAGATGGGTGACGGATGAAGAGGCGGATGAAATAGTGCTTGAAGTGGAGGTGGATGAAAGATGAAGTGGATGGAGGAGGGAGGAAGGGAAGGGGAAGGAGTGAGGGAGGAGGAGGAAGAGGAGTAGGAGGAGGAGTAGGAGGAGGAGTTAGTCTTCCGTCCAATCATGCTTCAAGGAAATGCAGAACATGCTCTCCGGGACGGTCTGGAGAAGGAGGAGGAGGAGGAGGAGGAGGAGGAAGAGAAGGGAGTTAGCTGCTTCACTATATCTTCCCGTCCATGTGTGTTTACCGCCAGACTATCAAAGTTAGCGTGTGTGTGTGTGTGTGTGTGTGTGTGTGTGTGTGTGTGTGTTTAGGCTAAAATGATAAGGAAGATGAAGGGGAGGCGAGGAAGGTTATGTGAAGAGACAGACATGCAGACAGACGGACAGGACGAAGAAGAAGAGGAAGAGGAGGAAGAGGAAGAGGAGGAGGAGGAAGAACACGGGCGGGAGGTCGTTCGGGGAGAGTGAGGAGAGTGCAGACAACACACGTAGGAGTGAGAGGAGAAAGGGAGAGGTGAGATAACTTCCGCGAGGAGGAGGAGGAGGAGGAGGAGGAGGAGGAGGAGGAAGAAAAGAGAGAGGATGAACGCAGGATAGAGAGTATGGAGGAAGAAAAGCAAAGGAGAGAAAGGAAGATAATGGAAGAAAATAATTAAGAAAGGAGGAAGAGGCTTAAAAAGAAATACAGGAGGGAGAGAATACAGAGAAAGAAGGTGGAGGCAGACAGAGGGATAAGGTGGAATAAGGGATTAGAAGTGGAGCAAGCGGAAGGAATCTGGAAATAGAGGGAAGGAGGGTGGATGGGGGGCTTGGAAGTGGAGGAGGAGGAGGGAACAGGTTGGGAGTGGAGGAGAGGAGGGAGTCGGGAGATATGGAGAAAGGAGTGACTAGGAGTGGAGGAAAGGAAGGTGGAGGGAGATGCTGCGAGTGGAAGGATATGGAGAAAGGAGTGACTTGGAGTGGAGCAAAGGAAGGTGGAGGGAGATGCTGGGAGTGGAAGAGAGAAAGGTGGAAGGAGAGAGAGAGGCTGGGAGTGAAGAGAAGAATAGGGAGTGGTGGAGATGAGGAGGAGTGGATAGCCTGGAAGTGGAGGAAAAAAGGCTGGGAGTGAAGAGAAGGATAGGGAGTGGTGGAGTTGAGGAGTGGATAGCCTGGAAGTGGAGGAAAAGAGGCTGGGAGTGAAGAGAGGATGGAGGGAGATGCTGGGGGTGGAGGGAAGGAGGGAAGAGGGATTGGATGCATGAAGAGACGAGGCCACAAAGGGGGGAGGGGGGGAGGGGGGGGAGTCTTCATGAATACCTCGGTTTAAATATAAAGAAAATGGGGCGAGGATATCACTAAGGCGTGGGGATAATGGGCAGTCCTTCCTTCCTTCCTTCCTTCCTTTCTTCCTTTCCTTCATTTTTTGTCTCCCTTCATAACGTTCACATTTTCTTCCTTCCTAATTTGAGTCCGTTCTTTCTCCCTTCCTTTCTTCCTTCCTTCCTTTCTTTCTTCCTTCCTTCCTACCTTTCCTTCTTTCCTTCATTCTTTGTTTGTCTTCATAACGTTCACCTTTTCTTCCTTCCTAATTTGAGTCCGTTCTTTCTCCCTTCCTTTCTTCCTTCCTTCCTTCCTTCCTTTCTTCCTTCCTACCTTTCCTTCTTTCCTTCATTCTTTGTTTGTCTTCATAACGTTCAAATTTTCTTCCTTCCTAATTTGAGTCCGTTCTTTCTCTCTTCCTTCCTTCCTGTCTTTCTTTCTTTACTTCATTCTAATTTGAGTCCGTCCGTTCTTCCTTCCTTCCTTCCTTCCTTCCTTCCTATCTTTCTTTCATTTCCTTCATTCTTTGTCTTTCTTCGCACTGTTCGCCTTTTCTTCCTTCCTAATTTGAGTCCGTTCCTTCTCCCTTCCTTCCTTTCTTCCTATCTTTCTTTCTTTCCTTCATTCTTCCTCTCCTTCTTCATACAACTCACTTTTCTTCCTTCCTTCATTCCTTTACTTTCCAACTTCCTCTTACTTTTTTTTTACTTTAGTCCTTCTTTCCTTATTTGAGTTCTTTCTTACTTCCTTGCTTTCCTTCCATCCCTCCTTCCTTCATTTTATTCACGTTTTACTTTCAAACATATTTATCTTCTATAGCCTTTCCTTCCTTCCTTCTTTTCTTTTTCTCTCTTTTCTTTCTCTCTTTCCTTCTTTCCTTAATACTTTCTTCTCTTCCTTCTTTCCCTCCTTCTATCTTTTTATCTCTTTTCTTTCTCTCTTTCCTTCCTTTCTTCCTTAATACTCTCCTCTCTTCCTTCCTTCCCTCCTATCTTTTTCTCTCTTTTCTTTCTCTCTTTCCTTCTTTCCTTCCTTAATACTTTCCTCTCTTCCTTCCTTCCCTCCTTCTATCTTTTTCTCTCTTTTCTTTCTCTCTTTCCTTCCTTTCTTC
>NC_066535.1:7983620-7998620 GCF_024679095.1 Eriocheir sinensis | reverse complement strand
ATGAAAAATAAGAAAAGGAAGAGGAAGAACGAGAAGTAAAAAGAAGTAAAGAGAAAAATTATAAAAAGACCAACATAATAAAATACACACGAAAAGTTATATAAAGAAAATGAGAAGAAGAAGCGTAAAATAAGAAGTAATAAGAAGTAATGGGAATAATAATGAGAAAAGTAAATAAAAACAACAAATAAAACGAGATGCTTAAAGAGACATAAAAAAAAACATCATTAGGGTAAACTCACATTAACATATTTCTCATCAATCTTGACCGAGCGGAGATGAGTCCAAGGAGCAAGGAAGAGGAGGAGGAGGAGGAGGAGGAGGAGGAGGAGGAGGAATTGAGGAAAGAAAGGAAGGAAGGACAGAGTTAAGTGAAGTGATAAGATGTGAAAAAGAAGGAAGAGAAGGAAGGAAGGAAGGAAGGAAGGAAGGAAGGAAGGAAGGAACGAAGGGAGGAAGAAAGGAAGGACAGAGGTAAAGTAAACAGGGTGAAAAAGAATGTAACAATGGAGGAAGAAGAACCGGAGGAAAAAATTCAAAGGAAGGAAGGAAGGAAGGAAGGAAGGAAGGAAGGAAGGAAGGAACGAAGGGAGGAAGAAAGGAAGGACAGAGGTAAAGTAAACAGGGTGAAAAAGAATGTAACAATGGAGGAAGAAGAACCGGAGGAAAAAATTCAAAGGAAGAAAGGAAGGAAGGAAGGAAGGAAGGAAGGAAGGAAGGAAGTAAGGGAGGAAGAAAGGAAGGACATAACAATGGGAGAAGAGAACCGAGAGAAAAAATTAGAGAGGAGAGAGGAGGAGGAGGAGGAGGAGGAGGAAGGCAAGGAAGGAAGAAGCAAGAGGCAGGAAGGAAAACAAATAAAAATAAACAAGGAAAGATATGCGAAAAATGGCTTGGTGAAGGAGGAGGAGGAGGAGGAGGAGGAGGAGGAGGAGGAGGAGGAGGAGGAGGAGGAGGAGGAGGAGGAGGGATGTGGAGGAGGAAGAGGAAGAGGAGGAGGAGGAGGAGGAGGAGGAGGAGGAGGAGGAGGAAGAGCAGCAGATTCCAGGTCCAGTTCTTACCTGCGGAGGAGAAAGAAAGAGAGGTATTAGTGTTTTCCTCTTGTTGGCGCGCGAGATATATTACAGGCGACGAAATTTATGTCTCTATATATTGCTACTTGTGTGTGTGTGTGTGTGTGTGTGTGTGTGTGTGTGTGTGTGTGTGTGAAAGAGTGTGTGCGTATGTGTGCGTTAACTCCCTTCATCCATCTCAGTCTCCCTCTCCCCCTCTCCCCCTCTCTCTCTCTCTCTCTCTCTCTCTCTCTCTCTCTCTCTCTCTCTCTCTCTCTCTCTCTCTCTCTCTTTCCAGGTAAACGTGTCACCCACAGTAATTTTATGCCTCCCTCCCCCTACTCCTTCTCTCCCCCCCTCCTCATTCCCCCCCCGGTAAACACAAAGCGATTACCAAAGTGGACGAAGCGACTGCAAGATGAGACTCAGATGGGAGGGAGGAGGAAGAGGGAGGAAGGATTGAGGAGAGAGAGAGAGAGAGAGAGAGAGAATACAGGATGAAGCAAGAGTGACAGACAAGTTATCAAGTCGTCACGCCATCATCATCATCACCACCACCACCACCACCATCATCATCACCACCACCACCATCATCATCATCGCCATTACGCAGCGACCTCCACCCCCACTATCATCACCATCACTGTCACCATCACTATTATCTGTGGCGGTGACCGAGATGTATGTTCTGATGATGATGGTGATGATGGTGATGGTGGTGTCTGGTGTTATGGTGATGCTATTTATGTCTGTCTGTCTGTCTGTCTATCTTCTGTGTCTTCCGATTTTCCTCCTTGTCTCCTATTCGCTCCTTTATCTTCTACTTTTCCTCGTCTTCTACTGTGTGTTTCGTCCCTTCTTCCTCTATTCCCGTGTTTTCCATTCTCTCCACTCCGTTCTATCTTCTTTTAGCTTCTTTTCCTCCTCTTCCTCCTGCTTTCATATCATTCTCCTCCTTTAGCAACCATCCTTCCCCTTACAGCGTCCCATGCCACCCTTTCTCCTCTCCTTACACCTCCCATCCTCTACCCCCCCACCCACCACCCACACACACGTTCTAAAATCAGGTCGGTGAGGTAAGCTGATCTAACGTGAGAACACTTTGATCTTAGAGAGGTGAAGTCTTTTGGTTCTATCGTTTATTGCGAACTTTTTTTCTCATTTATTCTTTGCCCTTGAGCTGCTTCCTTTACAGTAAAAAGGAGTAGTTTTATGACCCTGGTGGTAGTTTGATCGTTCCTCTGTGCCATGAGCCTAAAGAAACACTCATTAGAACCCGACTGACCCCCTGTTTGACCTTTAGAAATAGATTATGTGAGAACTGAGAGTGCCTTAAAATACCGACCTTAGTGTCACGGTACAGAAGAAGGGCCAAACTACCACTAGGATCATAAAACTATACCCCTCAAAATGTTTAATACTCCCACGAAAGCCCTGTGAAATACGTGAACTTGGGTGCAGAAATGTTTAAGAATAAGCACTTAAGAGTAACACAGGGTCGCATCATAAAGGTGAGGATTAATTAAGGTAAGGTGAGCTCTCTCAGGTGTCCTCCCTCCCTTACCTCTGAACGCGCGGACTCGGCAGGTAGAGTGGAAATAATTAAGACAACGGAGATAGATTAAGAAAGATTTGGTGGGATTGCAGGAGGGAAGAAAGGCGGGAAAAAAGGAAATCCTGCTGGGTCCATTTATATTCTCTCTCTCGCTTCCTTTCTCTATTTTTTTTCTCTCTCTCTCTCTCTCTCTCTCTCTCTCTCTCTCTCTCTCTCTCTCTCTCTCTCTCTCTCTCAATACCTACTTACCAATCTACTTGACTTCCTTCCTTCCTTTCTTTCAATTTTCTTTCTTTCTTTCTTTCTTTTTTCCTTCCTCCTTCCTTCCTTCCTTCCTCCTTCCCTTCCTTCCTACTATATAACCTAAACAAGCCTGAACACACACACACACACACACACACTACAACCCCCCTTCCCCCCCACACACACACTCCACCCTCCATTGCCTCCTCACCCTTCACCCTTCCCTCCCCTCACTTGAGTAAGCGCACTAATCCCCCGACACTTCCCCCCTAAGGCTGCTCCCCTCCCCCCCTGAAGACTCTCCCCCCCCCCCCCCCTGCGTTATGTTTGGTAGCTTCGCGTTCTTACTCAGGAGAAGATCCACGCGTCGATATCAGGAAGGAGACTCAAGAGGAAGGAGTGTTTACAAGGAGGAGGAGGAGGAGGAGGAGGAGGAGGAGGAGAGGAAGGTTAGAGTGCAAAAGATAGAGATAGATAGATAGATAGATAGATAGATAGACAGATATAGATAGATAGATAGATAGATAGATAGATAGATAGAGAGAGAGAGAAGGGAAGGGGGGCATTACGAGAGAGATGTTCTAATGATAAATGAAGTCTACTGTGTAATCAATTCATCTCTCTCTCTCTCTCTCTCTCTCTCTCTCTCTCTCTCTCTCTCTCTCTCTCTCTCTCTCTGTGTGTGTGTGTGTGTGTGTGTGTGTGTGTGTGTGAAGATAGAGATATACAATAAGGAAGAGAGAGGAAGGGAGGAAGGAGGAGGAGGAGGAGGAGGAGGAGAAGAAAAATAATAATAAGGAGGAGGAGGAGGAGGAGGAGGAGAAGAAGAAGAAGAAGAAGAAGAAGAAGAAGAAGAAGAAGAAGAAGAAGAAGAAGAAGAAGAAGAAGAAGAAGAAGAAGAAGAAGAAGAAGAAGAAGAAGAAGAAGAAGAAAGAGGAGGAGGAGGAGGGGGAGGAGGAGGGTGGAAGATAGAGGAAGGGGAGTAACATTCTCATCTCGACAGGCTTCACTTTCATCACCATCACCACCACTATCACCACCATCACCACCACCACCTCCTTCCTATAATGTTCCTCCTTACTCCACCATTCTCTCCTCTTACCCTTATTTATCCCTTTTTGTCTCTCTCCTTCCTTCTTCACCCCCTTCCTCCTCTTAAGCAATACCTTCCTTCCTCCCTTTTTTCTTTATTTCATCCTTTCTTTACTTCCGTTCTCTCCTGCTCTCCCTTTCCCCTTCCTTCTGATCGCCTCTTCTCCTTTCTCCTCTTTTACTGCGATTTCTTCCTTTCCCTCCCTTTCTCATCTGTTCAACCTTTCTATTTTCATTTTATCCCGTGTTCTCTCGAGTGCTGGAGTGTTGTGGTTATTTGGGGTTGTAATATTGTTCTTGTTTTTGTTGTTACTGATTGCTATAAGAAAAAAAACGATTATATCTAGATCCAGTTTTGAGAATGAAACGATCGAAGTGAGTCTAGCAGATTGTTTTAAGTCTGATTGTTTTAAGCTTTGTGTCCATTCTGATTATTTTTTTTTTTACAACAAAGGAGACAGCTCAAGGGCACACACAAAAAAGGAAACAATAATAAAAAAAACAACGCTACTCGCTGCTCCTTAAAAGAATCCAAAGAGGTGGCTGATGTGATTGTTTTCAAGTTCATATTCTTCTAAACGTCTTGGGTTCCACTGTGACTTAATTCCCAAGGCCAAAGAGTAGATTAACCGGGCTTTCATGGGTGATTTTTTCCGTTCAGGCTGCAGAGGTCGTGTAAAACTAACACTGGGATCACAAAACAGCCCATGAACAGCCCAGGAACTTGCACGAGAGGCTTTCAAACAGGTGAACAGAGGCGCTGATATGTTTGATAATACGATGCTTTGGTCTGCAGCTGATTGGTTTTTTTTTTACAATAAAGGAGACAGCTCAAGGGCACCAAAAAAAAGGAAACAATAATAATAATAATAAAAAGCCCGCTACTCGCTGCTCCTAAAAAGAATCCAAAGAGGTGGCCGAAAGAGGGGTCAATTTCGGGAAGGAGGGAACTCAGGGAAACGATCATCTTGAGTCTTCACTTGTTATGAGAGAATGGAGTCTTAACCAACGCCGCCGCGGCCACTCTTGAGGAACTATTACGAGCACGCCGGCATTAAGGATTCTTGCGGAGACTCAGAAGGATGATGTATTACCCCTGAAGGACCCCCTCTGCCCCCCACCCTTCCCCGCTAAACCCTCCCCTTCCTTCCTCCTCTCCCTCTTCTTCCCTTTTCCTCACCGCCGCTTCCTCTCCTCCCACTTTCAACCTTCTTCCTTCCTCCTCTTTCCTCTCCCTCTCCTTCCCTTTCCCTTCCTCTCCTCCCATTCTCTCAACTCCTTCCCTCCTCCTCTTTCCTCTCCCTTTCCTTCCCTTTCCCTCCCTACCCGTCACTTCCTCTCCTCCCACCCTCTCAACCCCTTCTTCCCTCCTCCTCTTTCCTCTCCCTTTCCTTCCCTTTCCCTCCCTACCCGCCACTTCCTCTCCTCCCAACCCCCTCAACCTCTCACTTCCCTATACTAACCCCTTCTTCTTCCTCTTCTTCCTCTTCCTTTCCGTCTACACCCGTCTCTACCTCTCTCCCTCTTTTCCTCCCTCCCTCCTTCCGTCACCTCTCACTTCGCTATACTAACCTCTTCTTCCTCCTCCTCTTTCTTCCCTTCTGCCTCTCCGTCCCCGCCTACCTCTTCCCAAATGCCAAGACCCGACCCCTAATTATAGCAAAGGAAGGACAGTCTAATCTCTACCTGTTCCTCCGCTTTCTCCTCCCCAGCATCCACGTAAGGTCCCCCCAGCGCCCCGCCCCCCCTGAGGTAATGAAGACTCACCACCAGATCCACCACTATAAGCCTCATCATCTGACTCTCCCCTCTTGGACGCTCCCCTCTTGGTCTCACCGGGGACGAGGCAGTGACCCATCTCGGAGCGTCTATGTCCTCAGCCACTTCGCTCCTTCATCTCCTTCCAGCGTCTCCCAGCTCCACCAGGTTACTCTTCCTCCTCCCATCCTTCCCCTCTTCATCTCAGGTCCTCTTACACTCTTATCCCACTCCTCTTTGTCCTAGCGGTTCCTCGCGTCCTCTTCCAACTCTCACGGCTTCCACCTTCCTTCCCTCCCTCGTTCTCCTTCCCCTCACCCTCATCCCACTCCCTTCCATCCTCTTCCAACTCTCACGGCTTCCACCTTCCTTCCCTCCCTCGTTCTCCTTCCTCTCACCCTTATTCCACTCCTTCCATCCTCTTCCAACTCTCACGCCTTCCACTTTCCTTCCCTCCCTCGTTCTCCTTCCCCTCACCCTTATCCCACTCCCTTCCATCCTCTTCCAACTCCTCACGCCTTCCACTTTCCTTCCCTCCCTCGTTCTCCTTCCTCTCACCCTCATCCCACTCCCTTCCATCCTCTTCCAACTCTCACGCCTTCCACTTTCCTTCCCTCCCTCGTTCTCCTTCCTCTCACCCTTATTCAAATCCTTCCATCCTCTTCCAGCTCTCACGGTTCCCATCTTCCTTCCCTCCCTCGCCCTCCTCACTCCCTATCATCACCTACCGTCACCCCATCACCCCCTACCTATCTACACCCCCAGCAGCCTCTACTATCAACCCTACATCTTCACCCCTGACGCAACACTATTCCTCCCTATCATCACCCTTACCATCACCCCTTCAACTCTTACCATCCACTTCCTTCACACTCTTAGTTTCTCCTCACGCCCAAACCGCCTTCTCCCACATCCTCCCACCCATCACACCACATTCGTCAGGGGCTTCGGAAGTGGCTCTAAACGGCCCCCTCGCCCCTTAGCTTGCCCCCTTGCTATCTCTACCTCCGCCTCGACCCTCCCGCCGCTGCCTCCTCCTCCATGTATCACCGGTAAGAGGTCCGAGTCGTTTCAGGAGCAATACCAAGACTCACTCGCGTATATACCGTACCTCCCGCTTCGCTATACTGACCCCCTCCTTCCTCCTCCTCCTCCTCCAACTCTCTCTCTCTCTCTCTCTCTCTCTCTCTCTCTCTCTCTCTCTCTCTCTCTCTCTCTCTCTCTCTCTCTCTCTCTCTCTCTCTCTCTCTCTCTCTCTCCCCGTCACCCTCCCAACCTCCCACTTCGCTATACTGATCCCCTTCCTTCTCCTCCTCCTCCTCCAACTCTCTCCGTCTCTACCCATTGCTCTCTCTCTCTCTCTCTCTCTCTCTCTCTCTCTCTCTCTCTCTCTCTCTCTCTCTCTCTCTCTCTCTCTCTCTCTCTCTCTCTCTCTCTCTCCGTCACCCTCGCAACCTCTCACTCCGCTAAATCATCCCCTCCTTCCTCTCCCTTCCCCTCCCTCCCCCTTCTCCTTCCAACCCTCTCAACCTCTCGCTTCGCTATTTCAACCCCCTCTTCCCTCCCACTTTCCCTCCCTCCCTCCTTCCGTCACCTCTTACTTCGCTATCCTAACCTCTTCCTTCCTTCTCCTCCTCCTCCTCTTCATCTCCGTCTCCGCATAACCCCCCCCCGCCCCGCCGCCTCCTCCTCCAGCACGCGTCTTCCATTACAATTTGCCTGATTTAGTGAAGCGTCGCCGCGGTGAGAGGCGCTTAAACTTTTCCCCTCCGCGTTGTTTCCGCGCTTGTTTTACGGCGGAGATGATGTTACGCGACGAAGGGATTCAACTGGGGGGGGGGTGAAGGGGGGGGGGAGAGGAGTGTGGTAGGGAAAGAGTAGGAGTAGGAGGAGTAAGGAAGAGAATGGAAGGATAGAAGGAAAGAAACAGGGTCAGGAGATAAGAAAGTAAAGATGACGGAAAAAAGAGAGAGAAGGAAGGAAGGAAGAGGAGGAGGAGGAGGAGGAGGAGGAGGAGTAAGGAAGAGAATGAAAGGATAGAAGGAAAGGAACAGGGTCAGGAGATAAGGAAGTAAAGATGACGAAAAAAAGAGAGAGAAGGAAGGAAGGAGGAGGAGGAGGAGGAGAAGACAGGGAAGGAAGAGGTTATGATAGGAGGGTAAAGAAGGAGGAGTAAGGGTGGAAGGACAGAAGGAAAGGAACAGGGCCAGAACGAGATAAGGAAGTAAAGATAACGGAAAAGAGAGAAGGAAGGAAGAGGGGGAGAATGGGAGGATGAGCAAGAAGGGGGAGAAGAAAGGAAAGGAGGAAAGAGAGACGGAAGGAGGGAAGGAAACAAACAGAAGATGGAACGGGAAATAAAGAAAAGGACAAATAGGAGGAAAAAAAGGAGAGGAAAAGGAAAAAGAGAGGTGGAGAAGGAGAGATAGAAAAAAGGAAAGAAGGCATGGAATAAAGAAGGAAGAGAGGAAGGACGGGAGATGGAAAGGAAAAGGAGAGTGAGGAACCAAACAAGAGAGGGAATGGGAGATAAAGAAGAGGACGAAGAGGAGGAGAAAAAAAAGAAAGGAAGAGGAGAATGACAGATAGAGAAGGAGAAATAGAGGGGAAAGAAGACGTGGAATAATGAAGGAAGTGAGGGAAGGAAGAATGGAGGAAGGAAAGGCAAAGGAAAGAGGATGGAGGAGGGAAGGAAGGGAAGATGGAGGAGAAATAGAAGGGAAAGAAAACATGGAAGAGAAAAAGAAGTGAGGGAAGGAAGGATGGAGGAAGGGAAGGAAAGGGAAAGGAAAGAAGACGGAGGAAAGAAAGAAGGAAGGAAAGGAATGATGAAAACAGGGAAAGAAAAGGACGATACTGGAGGAAGGTTACGGAGGAAAGAAGAACCGCCCCCCTCCCCCCTCCCCCCCTTCCCCCTCCCCCCCTCACTCTTCAGGCTAAGGGGCGCGCCTTCAGACTGCTTCCGGTGTCTACTTTTTCACGGCTTCTTCTCCTTCGTATGCAAAGTAGCGACTCCGGGGTGAAGGGGTGAGGATGGGGGTGAAGGGGGGCGGATAGGGGTGAAGGGGTGATGGTGGTGGGTCAAGGGGGGCGGGTAGGGGTGAAGGGTAACTGTAGGGGTGAAGATGATGGAAGTGGGTGAAGGGGTGATGGTGGTGGGTGAAGGTGGTGGATGGCAGGGGTGAAGGGGTTAAGGGGTGTGAAGGGGGTGCCGGTAAGGGTTGAAGAGGGTGACGGTAGGGGGATGTCAGGGGTGCAGGGGTAATGGAAGGGAGTGAAGGGGTGATGGGGCATGTGAAGGGGATGGGGTGATGGGGTGATAGTGAGGCGAGAAGGGGATGTAGGGGGTGTAGGGGGTGTCGGGGTGAAGGGGTGAGGAAAAGGTGAAGGGAGGGGTGAAAGGTAGGGTGAAGGGATTGAAGGAAGGGATGATGTGAGATGAAGGGAAGGTCTTTTTCTCTTTCCTATTCCATTCTCTCTTTTCCCTTTCTCTCCCTTTTCCTTTTTTTCCACTTCTCTTCCTTTCCCTTCCCTTCCCATCCGGTCATGTTCCTTCCTCTCTCCTTTTTTTCCACTTCTCTTCCTTTCCCTTCCCTTCCCATCCGGTCATGTTCCTTCCCTCCCCTTTTCTCCCCTTTCCTTTTTTTCCACTTCTCTTCCTTTCCCTTCCCTTCCCATCCGGTTATGTTCCTTCCCTCCCCTTTTCTCCCCTTTCCTTTTTTTCCACTTCTCTTCCTTTCCCTTCCCTTCCCATCCGGTCATGTTCCTTCCCTCCCTTTCTCTCCTTTCCTTTTTCCCTTCCCTTCCCATCCGGTTATGCTCCTTCTCTCCCCTTCCCTTCCCGTCCAGTCACGTCACTTCCAATCCCTTCTTTTCCTTTCCCTCTTTTTTCCTTCCTATTCCTTTCTCTCTTTTCCCCTTCTCTTCCCTTTCCTTTTTTTCCATTTCTCTTCCTTTCCCTTCCCTTCCCATCCGGTTATGTTCCTTCCTTCCCCTTCCCTTCCCGTCCAGTCACGTCCCTTCCCCTCCCTTCTCTTCCTTTCCCTCCACATCTAGTCACGTCCATTCCCTTCCTTTCCTTTCTCAAACCTTACCATTCCTTCCTTCTCTTTTCAGTCCCATCCCTTGTCTCTCTTTCCTTTCCCTTCCCTACCCTACCCTACACTACCCTTCCCTTCTATCCCCTTTTTTTCCCCTCCTCTTTCCCTTTCCTCCCATCCCATTCTCTCCCTTCCTCTCAAATCACCTCCCCTAACGTTTCTTTCCCTTCCCTCTCCTTTTCTTTTTCTTCATTTCCCTTCCCTTCTCTTCCCTACAACCAATCTTCCATTCCCTTCATTTCCCCAATCCCCCCCCTCTTTTCGCCTCCAGGGGCTTCCTCACTTAATTTATACGCTTTTCCTTTGTGGCTCAATGCAGGAGAGAGAGAGTAATGTAAAGCAAGCAAGAAGGCGAGCGGACAAACAAACACACGCACGTACGCACACAAGTTTCCCTCGACTAAGAGCATCGCAAACTCGGGTGGGGTGAGGCGTGGCAACAACAACAACAACAACAACAACAACAACTAAGACAACTACAACAACACTTACAACTACAAGCCAAAGAAAAAAAAAGAAAAGAACGCAAAAAAAAACCCCACCCACACCACCGTATACGCCTTTGCCCTCCCTCCCCCCCCTTCTCTCTCTCTCTCTCTCTCTCTCTCTCTCTCTCTCTCTCTCTCTCTCTCTCTCTCTCTCTCTCTCTCTCTCTCTCTCTCTCTCTCTCTCTCTCTCTCTCTCTCTCCAACCCCTTCCTTCCTTACTTATGTTACTCCCTTCATCCTTAATCCCTGTAAGTGGAAGGCGTGTGGAAGAGGGAGGAAAGGTGGAGGAGGGGGATGAGGACCTAGTGGACAGTGGAGTACAGTAAATAACTAGTGGATGACCTCCCTCACCCCCTCACCCCGCTCGACCTCCCTCACCCCCTCCCCACCCTCTCCCCTCAGCTCCCCTTTCTGTAGTGGAGTGAGCGGCGTATGGGAGCGTGTTTCTAGGTGAAGTGGAGGGACATGCAGGTTAAGGTAAGGGCTTCAAGGGGGGGGGGGGGGGAGTGGGTAAGGAGAGTAGGTTAAGGGTGTAGGGAAGGAGGGTTGAATAGGTGAAGTGGGTGAGTGGGTGGGTAAATCTTTCATAATCAACCGTCAACCGAGAGTGCGTGTGAAGTATATACTTTTTGTTCTTTATTTGTTATTCATTTATTAAAGTTATATTTTTCATCTTCTTAGTATTCTTTATGCTTCACTTTTTTTTTTTGCGGGGTTAAAAGACGAAGAAAACATGTTGCGGTGAGGAAGGAGGAGGAGGAGGAGGAGGAGGAGGAGGAGGAAAAGTTTGGGAGCGTGTGCAGTGAAGTGGAGTGTGAGATAATCATTGTTTTTCAGTGCGTGTGTGTGTGTGTGTGTGTGTGTGTGTGTGTGTGTGTGTGTGTGTGTGTGTGTGTGTGTGTGAGGGGGAGAAGAAAGGAGAGGAAGAAGAGGGAAGGAGGGGGGAGTAAAGAGGTGTGAGAAGAGTGTAAAAAGAGATGGGAGGAGGAAGAGGAGGAGGAGGAGGAGGAGGAGGAGGAGGAGGAGGAGGAGGAGGAGGGATAGATGAGAAGGAAAGGAAGGGGAAATGCAGGTAGATGGAGGGGGAGGTAAGAGGAGGAGGAGGAGGAGAAGGAGATAGAGGGAGAGAAAGGGGTGAGGGAGAGATTTAATGTAGTGGAAATCCTAATTGTTTTGATGTTTCGTTTATTCACCACCACCACCACCACCATCATCACCACCACCACCACCATCATCACCACCACCACCACCACCACCACCACCGACAACAACAACAACAACATCGAGAAAAATAACGAACTGCATTGTTAAGCAGGAAATTGTGTGTGTTTGAGAGAGAGAGAGAGAGAATATTCGCTTTACTGCCTTCTGAACCCTGGTGGTGATAGAGGTAATGTTGTTGTTGTTGTTGTTGTTGTTGTTGTTGTTGGTGGTGGTGGTGGTGGTGGTGGTGAAGGTGATGGTGATAGTGGTAGTGTTGGTGATGGTGGTGGAGGTACTGGTGGTGATGATGGTGGTGGTGGGGGCAGTGGTAGTGGTGATGATGATGATGGTGATAATGATCGTGGTGGTGGTGGTGGTGTTCGTGGTCGAGGTGGTGGTGGTGGTGGTCGTGTTAGTGGTGGTGGTGGTACTGGTGGTGGTGGTGGTGGAGGTACCAGTGGTGGTGGTGGAGGTAATGGTGGTGGTGGTGGTGGTGACCCAAAAGTGCAGACAATTTCCTACAATGTTCATTTCCTGAGGTCGTGCTGCGTCCCGTCCCTTCCCCTCCCTTCCCTTCCCTTCTCTTCCTCTCCCTTCCTTTCCCTTGTTTTTTTCCTTTCACTCCTCTTCTTCCTATTTCTTTCATATTCTATTTCTTCCTTATCTTCCCTTCCCTTCCCTTCCCTTCTCTTCATCTCCCTTCCTTTCCCTTGTTTTTTTCTTTCACTCCTTTTCTTCCTATTTCTTCCATTTTATATTCCTTCCTTTTCTGTCCTTTTCTTCCCTTCCCTTCCCCTCCATTCTCTTCCCTTCCCTTCCCTTCTCTTCCTCTCCCTTCCTTTCCCTTGTTTTTTTCTTTCACTCCTTTTCTTCCTATTTCTTCCATTTTCTATTTCTTCCTTATCTTCCCTTCCCTTCCTTCCTTCCTTCCCCCTTCCTTCTCTTCCTCTCCTTCCTTTCCTTGTTTTTTCTTTCCTCCTTTTCTTCCTATTTCTTCCATTTCTATTTCTTCCTTTTCCTTTCTTCCTTCCTTCCCTTCTCTTGCTCTCCCTTCCCTTCCATTCTGTTTTTTTTTCACTCCTTTTCTTCCTATTTCTTCCTTTTCTGTCCTCTTCCCTTCCCTTCCCCTTCTCTTGCTCTCCCTTCCCTTCCATTCTGTTTTTTTTTCACTCCTTTTCTTCCTATTTCTTCCTTTTCTGTCCTCTTCCCTTCCCTTCCCCCTCCTTCCTTCCTCTCCTCTTTTTTTTTCTTTCTTTCGTATCCCTTCCCATGGCTTCCCCTTTCCCTTCTTCCCTTCTTCTTTCTATTCCCTTCCCTTCCTTTCCCTTTCCTTCCCCTTTCTTCCCCTTCAATCTGTTTCATACCAATTCCACCACATCTCCTTTTTTTCTCCCCTTTCCTTTTTCTCTTCCATTCAATTTCCTTCCCTTTCTTTCTATTCTGCTTCATTCCATTCCCTCCTCCTCCTCCTACTCCTCCTCCTCCTCCAGCTTTCGCTCTCCTCTTCGCCTCCCTTCCATTCTCTGCTCTTTCTTTCTCTTCTTTTCCATTTCAGTCCCATTCTCTCTCTCTCTCTCTCTCTCTCTCTCTCTCTCTCTCTCTCTCTCTCTCTCTCTCTCTCTCTCTCTCTCTCTCTCTCTCTCTCTCTCTCTCTCTCCAATTCCCGGCCACTACAATATTCTCTCCCTTGTCTCTCCTCTTTCTCCCTCCACTTTCCTCCTCTTTTCCTTCTCCTTTTCTCCTCCACTTCTTCTTCGATACTGAATATTGTTTTATTTAATATTTTGTCGTGTTTTTCAAGGTAATTTTCGTATTTTTTTTTTTCCAGACGCACAAACACGCTCTCTCTCTCTCTCTCTCTCTCTCTCTCTCTCTCTCTCTCTCTCTCTCTCTCTCTCTCTCTCTCTCTCTCTGTCTGTGTGTCTAATATTTTTTCTTTTTCTTTCCTTTCTGTATCTTGCTGCATTAGTCTGTTTGTTTGTTTGTTTGTTTGTTTGTTTGTTTGTTTTTTGTTCCTTGCAACTTTCTTTTTTTTCCTTTTTTTTTGGCTTTTCTTTATTTCCTTTTTTGCTTTTTCTTTTTGACGCAACATTTCCTCTCGATCCAGTGGGCGTGTGTGTGAGTGTGAGTGTGTGTGTGTGTGTGTGTGTGTTATCCAATAGTTTCACTGCAGGAAGACAAACCGCACGTACACACACACACACACACACACACACACACACGAGATCCACTTCCATCCTATATTCTCTGTCTCCCTGTTTCCATTTCCTCCCTCCTCCCTTCCCCTCTTCCCTCCTCCTTCCCCTCCCTTTCCCCTACCCTTCCTCTCCCCTCCTCCATTCCTTTATTCCAATCTTCCCTCTCCCCTCCTTCCTCCCTTCCACACATGCCTCCCGCCAAACCCTTTACCACATACAGGTGCAAACCGACACCTGTGGAAAGCCATTACCAGTGCAACCTTCATTCACTCTCCTCTCCTCTCCTCTCCTCTCCTCTCCTCTCCTCTCCTCTCCTCTCCTCATCGCTCCTCTCCTCTCCTCTTTTATCTTCTGTGGTTTCCCTTTCTATTTCTCCATATTCTGTTTCTTCCATATGTTATAGTTTTCCTCTTCTTTTCACTACCTTTTAATCTTGTTCTTTTCCTTTCCTCTTCTTTCCTTTACATTCCTTTCCTCTCCTCTCCTCTTTCTTGTAATTTCCTAACTCTCTTCCTTACTTCTTCCATTTGGTTAGCCTGCCTGTCCTCTACTTTTCTCTGTTTTCCTCTTTCCTATATTTTCCCTTTTTCCTTACCTTTTCTGTACGTCAGTTTTCTTCTTTTTCGCTTCTCTTTTCTTCCTTGTCTTTTCTTCTTTTTACCTACGTGTGTGTGTGTGTGTTATTCCTCTCTTTCCTTTCCTCCTCTTTTCTCTGTTTTCTATTCTCTTCCCTTTACTGTGTGCTTCTATTCTATTCCCTTCTTTCCCTCCCCCTTTCTCTCTTTCTCTCTCCTTAACTCTCCCAACTCCCTTATATCTAGTGCTACCCTATTCCTCCTCCTCCTCTTCTCCCTTTCCCTCCTTCTCTCCCTTTCATCCCCCTCCATTACAGGTTCTTTACATTCTCTCTCCTGTACACCCTTCCCCTTCCCCTCCATTATCTCTCCCTTCCCTACTCTCTCTCCCTCTGTGTCTGTGTATGTGTTCTGTCCAAGGCTATTGCAACCTATCGCCACCACCACCAACCAACCAACACTCCATCCCTTCCGCGTTCCCTTCCTCGACAACGTTTAATTGAAGACACATTGATACTGGAAAGTGATAGATAGATAGATAGGAAAATTGCTTGACTGATGGACAGAGATAGATAGATGGATAGGTATGTATATTGATTGATGGATAGGTAGGTAGGGAGGTAGGTAGGTGGGTAGGTAGAGAGATTGATAGATAGATAGATTGACAGATAGTCACAGCATTGCAAAATCTATCAAACCTAACCTACAAGTATGACGTAAAGGAGAATACAAGGAA
>NC_066535.1:7973620-7978620 GCF_024679095.1 Eriocheir sinensis | reverse complement strand
TTCTAATTTCAGCACTCCATCTGGTTCTCTCTCTGATGTTAAAGGCACTCCATCCTGCTCCGGCAAAGGTTCTAATTTCAGCACTCCACCTGGTTCTCTCTCTGATGTTAAAGGCACTCCATCCTGCTCCAGCAAAGGTTCATATATCAGCAGTTCCCCTAGCTCTCTCTCTGTCTGATGTTTCTGTACTTCATCCTGTTCCAGTAAAGGTTCTAATATCAGCACTCCACCTGGATCTCCTTCTGATGTTAAAGGCACTCCATCCTGCTCCAGTAAAGGTTCTAATATCAGCACTCCACCTGGATCTCCTTCTGATGTTAAAGGCACTCCATCCTACTCCAGTAAAGGTTCTAATTTCAGCACTCCACCTGGATCTCTCGCTGATGTTAAAGGCACTCCATCCTACTCCAGTAAAGGTTATAATATCAGCACTCCACCTGGATCTCTCGCTGATGTTAAAGGCACTCCATCCTACTCCAGTAAAAGTTCTAATTTCAGCACTCCATCTGGTTATCTCTCTGATGTTAAAGGCACTCCATTTAGCTCTGAGCAAAGGTTCTAATATCAGCACTCCATCTGGTTCTCTCTCTGATGTTAAGTGTACTCCATCCTGCTCCAGTAAAGGTTATAATTTCAGCACTCCATCTGGTTCTCACTCTGATGTTAAAGGCACTCCATCCTGCTCCAGTAAAGGTTCTAATTTCAGCACTCCATCTGGTTCTCTCTCTGATGTTAAGTGTACCCCATCCTGCTCCAGCAAAGGTTCTAATATCAGCACTCCACCTGGTTCTCTCTCTGATGTTAAGTGTACCCCATCCTGCTCCAGTAAGGGTTCTAATTTCAGCACTCCACCAAGTTCTCTCGCTGATGTTAAAGGCATTCCACCCTGCTCCAGTAAAGGTTATAATATTAGCACTCCACTTAGTCCTCTCTCTGCCCTGCCAATCACAATTTCTGGGTTGCCTCCACTCTTCCACTCCGTCTGTTACCGGTTCTCTACGCATGATATAAGCAGCCCAACCAAGTCCAGTTCTTACTCTTAAATGTCATAGGAGTATTTTAAACCTTTGACTGTTTACAAACCTTACCAGACGCATCCAGTTACCGCGTTCCCTGAGCCACGACACATTCCTGGAGTAGTTGATGATATAGAGTAAAGAGGGGGGGGGGGAATGGGGGGGGGAGGGGGGGGAGAGTATCGCAACACCTCTCCTCCCGAAATTGACCTCTCTTTTGGTCACTCTTCTGAACTCTTTTTTATGGGGTCAGAGTTTAGCGGGTTTTTCTCTCATTATTACTTTTTTTTTTGCCTTTGAGCTGCTGCCTTTAGTGAATATATATAAAAAAACGTAATAGGTGAGCGTGGCCTCGGTGCTCATCTCCGCCACTTTTATATTTTGTTCACTTATTATTCGTGTAAATGGTAAAATAAATTAAATAGTCACGTAATAGTCACTTTAATGATGATTCAGTTGTGATTAATGACTTTTTTTTAGGCATAGCAGAGCTAATCCTCTCTCCTCCCCTACTCCGCTTGCCCCCTCCCCCCAACCGCCTGCCTCCCCCCTATCGTCACAGGCAATCTGTGAATATGCTGTTAAATAATGACTGACAGAGAGTGATTGGCAGGACCGATCTCAAACTCTCTCTCTCTCTCTCTCTCTCTCTCTCTCTCTCTCTCTCTCTCTCTCTCTCTCTCTCTCTCTCTCTCTCTCTCTCTCTCTCTCTCTCTCTCTCTCTCTCTCTTAATTCGTATGAAACTGAGGTAAATTTGCACACTTATCTGAGAGAGAGAGAGAATATATATGGAAGAGCCATAGGATATAATTTGAAGGCATTGGTGAAAGGGTGGAAGGGCGAGAGAGAGAGAGAAACAAGAAGAAGGGAGATAGGAGAGGATTAAAATATTGGTTATTTTTTTATACTTGTTACTGTCGGAGAGAGAGAATCAGTAATGTAGATATAAAAGGCTTGCGGGAAGAGAGAGAAAGAATGAAACGAGAGGGAGACACGGAGAGGGAAGGAGAGAAAAGAGAGAGGGAGAGAGAGAAAGGCGAAATAAAAAAGGGGACGAAGGAAGGACAAAAGAACGGAGAGTGGAATCAAATGGGAAAAACGGATAAGAACGAACAATAGGATGGAAACGAAGACAAGGAAAGAGAAGAGAAGGAGGAGGAGGAGGAAGAGGAGGAAGAGGAAGTGGAGGAGAAGGGGGAGGTAGCAGAAGAAGAAGAAGAGGAGGAGGAGTTTTTGGGGAGGAACAAGTTGGAGGGGAGGTTAGTGGGTCAGTTAACTCTACCCTCTCCTCCTCCTCCTCCTCCATCTCCTCCTCCTCCTCCTCCTCCTCCTCCTTCTCCTTCTAGCACTCCACAATTCACTCTTCACTCTCCTGACACCCTGACCCTTCATGTAGCACCGTGCCGTCCACCACTCACTCCACCTTCACTCTTCCACTCCCTCCCTCCATCTCACCCCAAACTCAATCTACAGTCCACTCGTCACTCCTCAATTCCTCCTCCTCCTCTTCCTCCTCCTCCTCCTCCACCTCCTCCTCCTCTTAACTTCTATAATGTTAAATCTTTCCCCTCATATTCCACATCCCTTATCCACATCACCACCTCCTCCTCCTCCTCAACCTCCACCTCTTAACTTCTATAATGCTAAATCTTTCCCCTCGTACTCCATATCACTTATCCACATCACCACCTCCTCCTCCTCCTCCTCCTCCTCCTCTTCCCCCTCTTTTTCCACATCCATCAAATCAAGAGCTGACTCTCCTTCATTTCCTCCACTTTAGTTTCTTCCACCTAGTCATTTCTTTCCCTCCTTTCTCTTCCACTTTCTCCCTCTCTCTCTCCAATGTCTCCTTCCTCCCTCCTCCACTCATTCTTCCACCTTCCTCATTTACTTCTCCACTGGTTTCCTCCACACCAGCTTTCCCCATCGTCCACAACTGAAAAAGGCCCTCCACAAAATCCCTCTTCCCTCCCTCTCTTCTTTCCTCTTCCACCTGCTTCAATACCCCTCCACTAGTTCTCTCCACTCCACATTTCCAAAGACCCTAAACTCCCTCTCCACTCGTCCACCTTCCTCAATAGCTCCTCCGATACTTCTCTCCATATCTCCAAAGGTCCTCCACTCCCTCCACATTCCCTTCGTCTCCACCCCTCTTCAAATACCGCTCTCCACATCTCCAAAGATCCTCCAACTACCCTCACACACACACACACACACACACACACACACACACACACACACACACACACACACACACACACACACACACAGGCTGCTGCAATCCTGTTAATAGCGTCGCCCTAATCTCTCTTCAAGCTCCCTCGTGATCTTGCCGGCGCCTCTCAATGCGGTTCCCCGAAGGAGGAGGAGGAGGAGGAGGAGGAGGAGGAGGCGTGGAGGGTCTCTCGGTGGACAGTGATGGCGTTGTGATCTTCGAAGTCTTGATGTGGGTCAGAGGCGCGAGCGATGCAGGTGTGTGTGTGTGTGTGTGTGTGTGTGTGTGTGTGTGTGTGTGTGTGGGGGGGGGACGGGGCGGGGAAGGGGCAGGGGGAGGATTCTGGGCCCAAACGAGCGGCATCCTGTTCGTTCACACACACACACACACACACACACACACATACACACACACGAAAAAAAATGGACTGGAACAGGTGCTCAGAGTCCCGCGGGAGTGTGTGGAGGAAGAGGAAGAAAAGAGAGAGATGTGGAGGAGGAAGAAGAAATATCGGAAGTAGAGGAGGATGAGGTTATGTTGCAAGAGAAGAGAAGAGTGGGTAGGAGAAAGAGGAAGAGGCGGTACTTCATCTTACTTTAATAGATTACAAATATCACAGCTGTGGACGCATATATGATTTTACTGAGAACACAAATATGATTACTTTTGTCCTAGAAACCTAAAACAACAATCTTCCACGCTAAAACTATTTATTTAGCTAATTTGAAGGTATAAATCACATCACATGGGAAGGCGGTGGCTAAGTTCAAGTGGAGTAATAATAATAATAATAATAATAATAATAATAATAATAATAATAATAATAATAATAATAATAATAATAAAATAATAATAATAATAAGAAGAAGAATGTAAAGAGAAGGAAGAAGAACAAAAATAATAATAAAATAATAATAATAAGAAGAAGAGAAAAAGAAGAGGAAGAAGACTATGAGGACAGAAAGAGGAGGCGAAACAAAGCTCTCTCTCTCTCTCTCTCTCTCTCTCTCTCTCTCTCTCTCTCTCTCTCTCTCTCTCTCTCTCTCTCTCTCCCCTTCCTTCCCCCTGTCATTCCTTCCTTTCTTTCTTTTTATCTATCTATCTATCTATCTATCTGTCCACCACTTGAAGGATATCCAATAAGCCCTTCGTCGCTGCGTAAGTATAAGCCTCAAATAAATACAGAGATACCTTAACTAAAACATATTGCTGGTTGCTGTTAAAAAGTCCTGTCCGCCTCTTTTATTGTAGGAACCTTATTAGTATCCTCTTGATAAGTCCTTAATCCACTTATAAACTTTAATCGGGTTAAGAAGAAGGAGAAGAAGCGCGTGAAGAAGAGGGAAAAGTCAAGAAGAAGAAGTAGAAGAAGAACGTAAAGAAAAAAAATAATAATAAGAAGAAGAAGAAATAGAAGAAGAAGAAGAAGAAGAAGAAGAAGGAAAAAAAACATAAGAGGGGAGAGGAGGTAGAGGGGGAAGGAGGGGGAGGAAGGGGGGAGAAGGGGGAGGGGACCAGCTGCAAATCAACTCAGGAAGAAGAAAAGAAAACAAGAGATAATGAGAAGGAAGAAAAAGGAGGATGAGGAGGAAAAAAAAAGAAAAAAAAAACATAAGAGAGGAGAGGAGGAAACGGGAGAGGGAAGAAGGGGGAGGAAGAAGAGGAAGGGAAGAGGAGGAGGAGGAGGAGGGGAGATGAGAAACAACAAATTGACTTAGGAAGAAGAAAAGAAGGAAGAAAAGAAGGATAAGGAGAACAAAAAAAACAA